>NC_082713.1:80167892-80480639 GCF_030144855.1 Hypanus sabinus | reverse complement strand
TGATTTAATACTCATTCCTCTGGATGACAACTCCACTGCAACTCCCAACTCCATTACGCTAGTTCTCAGCCACAAATGGGAAGTGGAAAGACTTAAAGAATTAGCCATGATGTGTTGGAGAGATACGACCAGCCAGTGAGTGGTAAACAAGAGAAGGAATGAAAAGGTGATTATTGACAGTTAATTTTATTGTGATTCTCATCTTGTGAAAAATTTGTTGTGGGAAAATTATGACAATTTCTCATTAAGAGGAGCAATTGATTACAAGAACAATTTGAACTCATTAGAGATAGTATAGGTTTGTAAATGGTGGGCTATGTCTAATAAAGCTGAGTGGATTTTTTGACAACATAATATAAGCATCCAGTGCCTTGATCATTAAACTTGAAATTATTGGACAACATTCTTCTCCTTTGTACACCCCATCTTTTCAACAACTTTTGCCACCCAGTTTCATAATCTGGGTTTGGATATGTCTCTGTGAATTTTGCATGTTCTGTGGGTTTCCTTCTACGCCTTGGGGATGTATTGATAGGTAATTAGTCACTATAAAAAACCTCTTACAATACAAACAGGAAAAAAAGTTTCAAAAGGCAATTGATAGGTAGCACAATAAGTTGCAGGAAGAAAGGGAAGGGGAATGAGACTGATTGGATTGCTCTGCTGGGAGCCAGAATGGATCTGATCTGATGACCAGCTTCCTTCTACATTGCATCCTACCACCACCTTAAAATGTTTGCACAGAGATGCCAGCTTCACCCTGTTGAACAGGTGACTTCTCTTTTTGATTCCAGCTGGTACTAGATACCGAGTTGAGTTCAAAGGTAGTATTGGAGTGAAGAAAGGTTGGTGAGGTAGAATTGGCTCATGAAGCAAAAATGTGTTAACAGGCATAATGCTTTCAGACAATTCTGTCAAGGAAAAGCACATAAATCAAATAAATGAGGCCAAGATTAGATCTTTAGGCAATAACAAAAGAAAATTGTACAAGAATGTATACTGTTTGTGTGAGTGGGCTGTGCAGGGGTTGATCAGGTTCCATGTCACACATTAAAAAAGCTTGATGTTGGGTGTAAACACTTTGCATGTCGTGAATAAAAAAGGAATTCGCTTCTTTGATGTCAAAGGCTGCAGATGGATGAAAGCAAGGAGAGTTAGTTCAGCTTGATTAGAATCAGCGTGACATCGATGAGCTGTCTGATAAAAACAGGGAAAGTGGGGAATGCAAGAACAAGATTAAAACACTGAAATTTGGGTCGGAGGTGAGGAATGAACTTAGAGGGAGATAAAATTATGGAGGGGTGGATGGTGCCTAGATCAGATGGATGGTCATAGCCTTTTTCACAGGCTAGGAAAATCTAAAATTAGAGGTGATAGATATAATGTGAGAAGGGAAAAGAAGAACTGGGGAACTTCTCCACATAGAAGATGATGGGTATGTGGAACAACCAGCCAGAAGAAGCTATAGAAGTAAGCAGAATTACAATGGTTCAAATACAATTAGACAGCATGGATAAGGAAGGTTTCAAGGTATATGGGTCAAATGCAGGAAAACGAGACTTGCACAAGTAGACATCTTGTCACTATGTTTGGAAAGGCCCAAATGTGGCGCAAGAGAGACTGAAGCATGTTGATAGTTCACAGACTTTAATGCAAACAGAGTTAGAGGGAAAAGAAAACAATAAATGCTGGGCCAAAACAGGGCTTTCTCAAATGGAAAATGAAGTCAACACTGCAGCTAAAGTGAATAACTAAGTATAAAATGAATATCATAAGTTGTCAGAGTCAGTTGACTCAACAGTCCAGTTTCTCAGGCAAGGCTGAATGCAAGCAGGCAGCAAAACATTGCAGTGCTTTGCTCAAGTCTGGAAAAGAAGTTAAGATGAAAAGAAGAAAGACAAAAAGAATGGAGTTAAATACCATTACAATGAAATAATAATTATCTAACACATGCATATTCACGAGCACAATTGTCATATCTGCTGTGCTGTCAAATCCATGGTTGTGACAGGGCTCCCCTCCTTAGGTGTCACAGACGTGTGTCCACTGGAAGTCCTGGATGAGATCTTTTTTCCAGGATGTCCTTTGGCGTCTCCAAGTACGTTCTTCTGGACCATACCCTTCCCGCTCCATAAGGTACTGGACCTTACCACGTATCTAGCAAGATGACAGGAGGTGCCACACCGTATAGACAATAGAACCATCTACCAGGCAGGAAGGAGGGGGCAGGTGGGGTGACTGGGGCCAGGGGAGAGGTAGTAACTGGCTTGAGCTTGGAAATATAGAATACTGGGTGGATTTTCAGTGATGCTGTTAGATACAATCTATAGGACACCTTGTTAACAGCCTTTTCCACTACAAATGGTCACATGTAGCGTGGTGCCAATTTGCGGCTCTTGACTTTTGGGGAAGATCCCTTGATGCCAACTAGACCCCATCTCTGGGCTTGAAAGGCCTTGCCTGTTGATGGAGCTGATCAGCCTGCTGGGCATGTTGTTTCAGAGCGTGCAGCAGAGAAGCTTTGGCTCGTCTCCAGGTGTCATTGTAGCACTGGATCAGCTGTTCAGTGGCAGGAACTCCTACGTCAATCACCTGATCAGGGAAGAGAGGGGGCTAGGATCCCTTTTGGCATTCAAAGTGAGACATACTGGTGGAGGACGACTGAAGGTTATTGTGGGTGATCTCTTCCCAAATGAATTGGGAGCTCCAGGATGTGGGGTTGGAATGAGCAAGGCAGCACAGGGTTGTCTCCAACTCCTGGTTCATTCTCTCAATCTGTCCATTAGATTGGGGGTGGAATCCAGAAAAGAGCCTGGCCGTGGCTCCTTCAAGAGATCAGAAAGCCTTCCAAAAGGCAGGAAGTGAACTGTGGTCCACGATCATGTTGAACCATGTGCGGCCATCTCATGAGCTGATGGGAGCTAGAGGAGGGCAATAAAGTGAGGAGCCTTGGAAAATTGATCCACAACCAAAATTGTGGTGTTTCCATTAGGTGGGCCCCCCAGTGAGGAAATCTACTGAGAGGTGAGACCAGGGACGGTGGGGCATAGGCAGTGGACATAACAGACCCGCATGATGCTGGTGTGATGTCTTGTTCTGAGCGCAGGTAGAGCAGGCAGATCCAAAGTCATGGACAACCTGGGATATAGATGGCCACTAAAACTGACTCTTTATAAGCTCCTGGGTCTGTTGAATTCTCAGATGTCCAGCCAGATGGGAGGAGTAACCCCATTCCAGCAGGGACAAACTGCCGGTTGGGAGATCTCCCACCTGGGCCTGGGCCTGACTGCTGGTGGCCTTCAACTCTGCTTCTTTTCCCCAGATCACCAGAACAGCAACACACGAGTGAGGAAGAATGGGCTCTGGATTGGCATTGTTCTCAGATCTGTCAAACTGCCTTGAGAAAGCAGTGGCTTTTGTATTCTTGCTGTCGGAACAATAAGTGAGGATGAAATTGAACCACGTGAGGAAGAGTCCACCAGGCTTGATGATAGTCGAGTCTCTTTGCATCCTGAACGTAGGATAGGTTCTTCTGATCTGTCCAGAACAAGAAAGGATGTTCTGCCCCCTCCAGCCAGTGTTGCCATTCCTCCAAGGTCTCCTTGACAGTCAGAAGTTCCTGATTCCCAACATCATAATTCTTCTTGGCCAGGGTCAAGCAATGGGAAAGGAAGGCATAAGGGTGCAGCTGGCTATCCACAGGCAAACGATGAGAAAGGACAGCTCCAATGCTGACATCAGATGCATCAACTGCGACAATGAATGGCTGAGACGGGTCTGGGTGTTGCAGCAGTGGGGCAGTGGTGAAACATCGCTTTAGCTCCGAAAATGCTTGGTCGGCATCGTCCGTCCAATGGAATCCTGCCAAGGTCTTCTTGGTTAGGGTATTTGAGGGAGCCAGGATAGAGCTGAAATTCTGGATGAAGTGGCGATATAAGTTCGCAAACCCCATGAAGCTCCATAACTGTTTGACTGTAGGTCATTTCAGACAGTTTGTAACAGCCTGAACTTTACTAGGGTCCATTTGAACACTGGATAGGGTAAGAATATTGCCCAAAAATGACACCTGGTCTTCATGGAATTCACATTTTTCAGGTTTGGCATAGAGGCTATTTTCAAGAAGCCGTCTGAAAACTCTCCAGACGCACTGCATGTGTTCCTGATGACAGCGGGAATAGAAAAAGATGTTATTTAAATACATAAACTAGTTCAGCAGGTTCTTGAGCACATCATTAACCAAGGCCCGGAACACAGCGGGGGCATTGGCCAGACCAATAGGCATCACCAGATACTCAGGGGCCATTGGGTGTTGAAAGCCTTTTTCCACTCATTCCCTTCTCTTATACGAATCAAATTGTAAGCATTGCACAGATCAGTTTTGAAAAATATGGTTGCTCCCTGGAGATGTTCAAACACAGACACCAGCAAGGGAAGAGGGTAGTGGTTCTTCACAGTGATGTTGTTCAGGGGCTGATAATCGATGCAGAGATGGAGCTTGCCATCTTTCTTGTTCACAAAAAAGCCTACTCTTGCCGGTGAGGTTGACCAATGGATAAACCCCATGGCCAATGCCTCCTTGATATATTCCTCCATGTCTACTGTTTTAAGACAAGAGGGGGAAAGCTGCTGGTCCGGGGGAGGACTAGTGCCAGGTAGGAGGTCTATGGAACAGTCAAGTGTCTGGTGTGGGAGCAGGGTGGTTGCCTTCTGTTTACCAAAGACCTCAAGGAGATCTGCATATTCATCTGGAATCCCAGACAGGCCCACATCCTTAGCTGACACAGGAGGGGACACAGAACGGAGCTTGAGTTGGACCCAGACAGGTAGACAGGCATGCCGGTCCCCACTCTTGGAGTACTTTCAGAGCAATCGATCTGTGGGTTACATAGGAGTAACCGGGGAGACTAAGTACCAGTGGCAGTTCAGGCGACTCAACCAGAGAGAAAGAGTTCTTCAAACACAAGTTGGAGAGGTTGGGTGGAAAGATGGACCTGCCTGGTGCCCAGAGGTTGACCGTCCAACGCCTGGACACTAATCTTTTCTCTTAAACCCTGAGCCGAAAATCCCCATCTTTGAGCTAGAGAGATGTCCATGAGATTCCCGGCTGCACCGGAGTCACTAAATGCCTTAAGTTCAAGGGTCTGAGACCTCCACGACAAGGAAGCTGCGAGCATTACAAAATTAGGGAAAGCTGACTGAAGAGAGAACTGACCTGTCAGGACTCTCCTCCCTCCTGATGGGTATCCTCTTTTACTGGATGCTTGGAGCATGCCTCCTGCAAGTGTACTGTATCGGCACAGCAGAGGCCGGAACCTGTTCTCCTGCGCCGCTGTCATTCCTCATTAGACAGGTGCATGCACTCTACTTGCATAGGTTCCCCCATGGACTGACTGCTTGGCTGGTGAGGGAGGCAGAGAGGGTGAGGAAAGACTGATCAGATGACTCGTAGGAAGTTTGTAACATTCTTTCCCTGTGCCACTCAGTTACCTGGTCATCAACTCGAATAGCCAGATTAATCAGGTTATCCAGACTATCCTGCTCGTCCCAGACAGCAATCTCAAGCTGGATCCCTGCATTCAGTTGACAGTGGAAGGCAGTGCTTTCATTCCATCCCGTCTCTGCTGCAAGTGTGCAGTATTTGACTGCATAGACTTTCACTGTTCCTCTACCTTGGTGCAGGTCCAGGAGTCAGTGGGCAGCATCCTGACTCTATAATGGAAGGTCAAAAACACTCCTTAACTCTGCCATGAAATGTTGGAACAACTGGGCTGCAGGATATCCATGCTCCCATAAAGCTTTGAACAGGCTGAGTGGAGGTCCACCAAGGAAATTGATCACGTAAGCCAGTTTGCACACATCATCAAGATGACCAGGCAGAGCTTGGAATATCAGCTTGCTTGGGGTAATAAAATTCCTGCAACCCTCTGGATCACCAGAGTATCTGTCTGGTGGTGGAATACTTGGTTCCTGTACAGACACGGGAGTCTGTGGGGATCCAAAGGCAGGGTCTGTAGGGGTCCTGGCGAGGGAGTGGGAACATAGTAGCAGAGATTGCCAAGGTAGCAGAAAAGTAGGACTTGTGCGATGCTGAAAGTGGGACTGAGGTGGCTAGAGGCCGCTGAATTGCGTTGGCGAGAACGATAATGGCTGTCACCTGATACTGGCCATCCATAGTGTGCTCGTGGACGGCGGATGTGAAAGCAGAAATCAGACACCCAAGTCCAATTGTCTACAATGAGCTGTTCAACCGTTGCAACTAGGGATGTCACCTGTTCTTCCAGATGAGACTGGACTTGTCAGTATGAGATTATCTTCCTCGTTGCTTCTGTAACTTCATTCAGAACAGATTCAATTGCCTGTAGCTTGTCCCCTACCTGACCAATGATTCTCAGACCCAAGGTCAGGTGCTGGGTCTGTCTTTGTGTGGCTGAAACTTGTTGTCACACCGGTCAGGCTATGACCTAAGTGCAGAGTGAGAGATACTGAAGCAGGTTGATAGTTCACAGACCTTAATGCAAACAAAATTAGAGGGAAAAGAAAACAATAAAGGCTAGGCCAAACTAAAGCTCTCAAATGGAAAACAAAGCCGCAATAAAATAATAATTAGCTGACAGGTACATATTCATAAGCGCAATGCCACATCTGCTGCACTGCTGAATCGGTGGTTGTGACACAACTGGGTTGGAGTGGATGAGTTGGCCCAAGGGGCATTTTCCATGCTGTATAGCTCCATGAGAAGAGGTGTCAGAATGGTAGATCTGAAAGAGAAGGAACGTTCTGCATTCCACAATTCCCAAGGAAACGTTGGATTGGTTAGCAGGAGAGAGATTTCAAAAGGAGTAAGCGGGGCAGTCAGGACATTTTGCGTACCACAGTTCCTGTGGAGATGTTGATGTTGGAGTGTACATAATTAGGCATTTAGCTAAGGCCAATAAAAATAAACTAGGTTTAAGCAGAGCGGCTATTGTGGGAGTGGCAAGTGTTAGGGTAAGGAATTCAGGTTTTGGCACAGAGGCTTTGCCGAGGGAATGTGGAGGCTAAAGGTAGATTTTTAAAAATATATTTTTTTAAATCACTGCACAGTAGAGCAGTGGGGTTGCCAGGTAGTATAATAGAATCCTCCTCATGAGGGATGTGAGAAGGTAGGGACTTTGGGAGGACAAACCAGGTGAGTGCAGTAGAACAGAGGGATCCAAGGATACAAGACCATAATTCTTTGGAAGGGACATCACAAGTAGATACAGTCACAAGTTACCTTGACTTCAGTGGTTAGGAAGGATGAGAATACATTATGGATGAGGTTTTAGGGATACTTACAGGCACATATTAAAGTCAGCATGGTTTCTTTCAGGGAAACTCTTGCCTGGCAAAACTGTTGGAATTATTTGAGGAGATAACAAGCAGGATAGACTGATGAGAATTACTGGATGCTGTTTTCCTGGATTTTCAAAAGGCCTTTGACAAGGTGCCACATATGAGGCACCTTAGCAAGGTAACAGCTCATAGCACTACAGGAAAGATACTAGCATAGACAGAGTACTGGCTGATTGGCAGGAAACAAAGATTGGGAATGAAGGGAGCCTTTCCTGATTGACTGCCAATGACTAGTGGTGTTCTATAGGGTCGGTATTGGGATTGCTTCTTTTAATGTTGTATGCTAATGACTTGGTTGACAGAATTGATGGCTCTGTGGCCAAGTTTGCATACGCTATGAAGATAGGAGGAGGGACAGGTAGTGTTTAAGAAGCAAGGAGGCTGCAGAAGGACAGACAGGTTAGGAGAATGGGCAAAGAAGTGGCAGATAGAATACAGTGCCGGGAAGTGTATGGCCATGCAGGTTGATTGAAAGAATAAAAGTGCAGAAAATTCAAAAAACTGAGGTGCAAAGGGACTTGAGAGTCATTGTGCAGGATTCCCTAAAAGTTAACTTGCAGATTGAGGTAGTGGTGAAGATGGCAAATGCAGTGTTAGCATTTATTTCAAAAGGACTGGAATATAAAAATAAGGAGGAAAAGCGGAGGCTTTATAAGGTACTGGGGAGGCCTCTTGGTGTATTGTGCGCAGTTTTGAGCCCCTTAACAAGGGAAGGATGCTCTGACATTGGAGAAAGTTCAAAGGATGTTTACGAAAATGATTCTGAAAATGAAAGGCTTATCATAGGAGAAGCATTTGGTAGCTCTATGGCTGTGCTCAATGGAACTTAAAATGGTGGGGTGGGGGGGGCGATCTCATTGAAACTTATCAAATGTTGAAAGAGCTAGACAAGGTAAATGTAGACAGATTGCCTCTAATAGTGGGGGAGTCTAGGACCAGAGAGCACAACTTCAGAACACAGAAACACAGGAATGGAGATTAGTAGGAATCCTTTAGTCCAAGGCTGGTGAATCTGTGGAATTCATTGCCACAGGCAGATGTGGACCCAGAGGTTGATAGGTTCTTGATTAATCAGGGTGTGAAAGCTTATGGGGAGAAGGCCTTCATAAATCTAAGTACTGAGTATGAGAGTTAGGATGTTACGTTTAAGTTGTATAAGACTTTGAAAGCCAATTTGTGTGCAGTTTTGGTCACCCAAGTACAGGAAAGAAGTAAGTAAGATTGAAAGAGTGCAGAGATAATTTAAAGGGGTGTTAGCAGAATGTGAAGATATGAGTTATAAGGAAAGGTTGAATAGGTTAGGGCTTCTGCCCTAGAGTGTAGAAAATGGGGATCTGATAGAGTATGAGGGGCAAAGATAGCGTATGAAGTTGGATGAGACTAGAACTGGAGGTCATCAGTTAAGGGTAAAAAGTGAAATGTTTAAGAGAAACATAAGGGAGAACTTCTTGACTCCGAGGGTTGTGAGAATGTGGAACAATTTGCCAGAAGTGGTGGATGTAGGTTTGGTTTCAAGTTTTAAATTTGGATAGGTAGATGGATGGGAGGCTATAGTCAGAGTGCAGCTTGATGGGCAAGACACATTACCAGTTCAGCATGGACAAGATAGGCCAATCAGCCTTTTTCTGCTGTTACGAATGATGAACAACTCTGATGGGCAGGAGGGTACAGAATCACCAATGCCCTCCCCCTTTGGAGAATCGCAGATCACTACTATTTGAATGCTGTTATCAAGGGAGATGAGAGAGACACAGGAAAGCTGCCCATACAGTTGTTATTGATAAACAGCTCATGTCAGTTAATGAGAGAGACAACTCAGAGATACACAAAGTGGAATGTCTCCAGCTAACAAAAGAGAACGGAACCATTGATTACTGCTATTGTCTTTTGGAGAAGGTTTGTGTACTAGGTACTGTTCTATTCATTGAAACCCCTCGGGGGCAACCAGAGTGGGCTGGTTTGATGGGTTGCATCAGCTCAACCTGATTGACACCCGAGACCTCGTGAGTGGGGATAAAAGTGGGGTCTGGGGTAACACCCCTCAGACGCACCAGGAGAAACGCTACGAGACCGGTGGGTGCTTGTATGTGTGTCCACCCTTGCCTGGGTGACGAGTCCTCCACGGAAGAACGGTCTAGCTAAAGGACGGAGGGGTCATAAGTGAATGGCCACAACAACGCATCGACGGATCAAGATCGTAAAGGAAAGTTGGCAAGTCAATAGCTGTTACTGTTCTCTCTCTCTCCAACAATTGAGACACCGCGACCAACAACTACCGCAGCCTGCATGAACTGAACTGAACTTTATATTTCCATCTGACAATTCATTATCCCCTAGACAACGATAGGGCTTATTTCTTATTGATCATTATTATACCCGCACTTATAGGTTTAGTATTGATGATGTATATTATCTGTATATTTGCATTGATATTATTTTTGTGTATTTTTACTAATAAATACTGTTGAAAATAGTATCACCAGACTCCAACGGACACTCCTATCTTTGCTGGTAAGACACCCAGTTACGGGGTTCATAACACTGCACTGTTGTACTCTATTACTCTACAGATACTCCAGGAGCTACTTTACTGGATAGATCATGTGAACCAAGCCTGCTGTACAACAATGAATTGATTTTGGATTTTAAAAAACCCAACTTGTTGGAAGAAAGAACTTGTCCTATTGGTGAGGACTTCTCAGAGAAAGGTGGACAGCCTGGAAATCTTAAATTCAGAACGAGACGAAAAGGAACCAAGGTTTGATAGAAGAACACCTCCCAGACAAAGGGTGCCACTTAATTAATAACTTCAAAAGGCTTGTGAAGTAAATACAAACGTAAAAGAACATGGAGCCAAAAAAAATACAGATGGAGTTCAATGTACAGGTCGATCATGGTCTGATAGACATGTACAAGTTATAGGCAAGGGATGGTTAACAGAAAGAAAGGGAAAGGGAGACAAATTGTAAAAGGACCAGGAATAGTTGAAGTGTGTCTCTGGTTTAGGGAAGGAAGTCAAATGGAATATTGTGTTTGGCCAGCATTTCCAATCCACCCAGAAATGTTGACACACCCTCATCCTACATTGCCAGCACCTACTGTTCAAGTAAAAAGTGGGAGGTGTAGCTAAAATGATCTGTGGTTGTCACAGAGGCAAAACAGTCAACTGGTATTTCTGGACTAGGGAATTGAGTGGAAAATTAATATAGAAATGACTACTTTTCACAATGCAGTTAAAGGCAATGAGGTTCTGAGCACTTGATGTGTGCCTGTTCTTAATGATATCAAGGTCTTTTTATTGGCAATGAGTGAAGCATATTTGATTCAAGTACATACATTTAACTTTTTTAGTCTTTTGAGACCAAGAGAGAAATCTGGGAAGAGAAGAGTTAAAGAAGATGGCATGTTCTACCGGTAGTGATTATTTAAAGCAAAATGAAGGCATTTATTATTTGAAAAGGGGAAAAAATGGACAATTTATGGAACAAAATCACAGTACCACAAAAAAACATTTGTGTGCTAGCTCTGCAAGAGTAATCCAATCATCCTCACTCTCCCATGTCAAACATCACATTTGACTTTCCAGGAACATTTATTTGCTTCCCTCTCCTGTGTTTCTGTCCTTGACAAAATAACACAAATGTGGTTGACCACACCATTTTTTCCTCCATTTTATCCAGCTTTTCTCATAAAGAATGAGAAATAGGACTGCTCTCATTCTTCTCTCTCCATCATAGTGACATAATCATACTGAATTACACACCATTACCTGACCACACCATTACCTTTTATGTTCCCTAGGCATCGATCCTTAGTACTTTATATTTCTCACTTACAATAGACAATAGGTGCAGAAGTAGACCATTCGGCCCTTCGAGCCTACACCACCATTTTGAGATCATGGCTGATCATCTACTATCAATACCTGGTTCCTGCCTTGTCCCCATATCCCTTGATTCCCCTATCCATAAGATACCTATCTAGCTCCTTCTTGAAAGCATCCAGAGAATTGGCCTCCACTACCTTCTGAGGCAGTGCATTCCAGACCCCCACGACTCTCTGGGAGAAGAAGTTTTTCCTTAACTCTGTCCTAAGTGACCTACCCCTTATTCTCAAACCATGCCCTCTGGAAAACCACCCAAAGACACTGTATGTTACATCAAGTACACCCAATCTTAGTTCAAAATCACTTTTTCTGTTCTCTAAATTGTCAAGTGGTTTTCCCACATCTGATAGTGTAGAAGTCTGTTTCACGATGTCCCAACTTCCACTGAGTCATGTTAATCCATTACCCTTTGCTTGCTGACCTAAGATTAGATTACAAGCAAAATTAGGCCACTTGACATGCTCTATCATTTAATACGATCGTGACTAATCTGACTGTAACACTGATTTTGCATTCCCATCCACTCGTGGTAAGCTTTCACCCTCTTGCTTATCAAGTATCAATCTAAATTTTTGTCTTAAAAATATTTCAACACACTATTTGAGGAAGAGTAATCCAAAAGAGTAAGGAGAAAAAAGGACTTATGGTTGCAGAATAGTCATAGAATACAGCACAGAAACTACCTAGTCTCATTGACCTGCACCCAGACCATAGTCCTCCATACCCTTCCCATCCATGTAGCTATCAAAGTCAAACCCGTATCCACCACTTCCACTGGCAACTCACTCCACACTCTCACCACCCTCTGAGTCAAGAAGCTCCCCCTCAAGCATTTCACCTTACACCCTTGATCCATGACCGCTAGTTCTAGTCTCACCCAACATCAGTGGGAAAAGCTGACTTCACTTACTGTATCTACATCCCTCAATTTTGTATACCTCTATCAAATCTCTCTTCATTCCTCCATGTTCAAGGGAACCAAGTTCTAACCTTTTCAACATTTTCCTACAATTCAGATCCTCAGTTCCGGGCAACATCCTTGTAAATTTTCTCTGCACTCTTTCAGTCTTTTTGATATCTTTTCTGTCGGCTGGTGACCAGAACTGCACACAATACTCCAAATTGGGTCTCACCCACATCTTACACAGCTTGAAGATAACATCCCAACTCCTGTACTCAATACACTGATTTATGAAAGTCAATATGCCAAAAGCTCTATTTATAACCATATTTACTTGTGATGCCACTGTTGAGGAAATATTAATCTATATTCCCAGATCCCTCTGTTCTACTGCACTCTGCAGTGCCCTACCACTCACCGTGCAAGACCTATCCTGGTTTATTCTCCCTAAGTGCAACATTTCACATGTCTGCATTAAATTCCATTGCCTATTTTCAGCCCAATTTTTTCCAGCTGGTCCAAATTCCGCTGCAAACAACGATGGCCTTCCTCACTGTCTACTACACCACAATTTTGGTGTCATCTGCAAATTCACTGATCAAATTTAGCACATTATCATCCAGATCATTGATACAGATGACAAATAACAGCAGACCCAGTACCAATTCCTGCAGCACAGCTCTAGTCACAGGCCTCCAGTGAGACAGCTAACCATCTAATACCACTCTCTGGCTTCTCCTGCGAAGCCAATGCCTATTCCAATACCTCATCCTGAATGCCAAGTGACTGACCCTTCTTGACCAATCTCCTATGCTGGACCTCATCAAAAGGCCTTGCTGAAGTTCATTTCTGACTTAAATTAATGATTCCGAGTTGTAGTTTCACCCACAAGAAGGCATATCCTATTCATATCCATCCTGACAATATCACTCAGTATTTTACATGTTAGTCAAATTCCACATATTGTTCTGAACTCCAGCCTGTCTGGACACAGAATGGGCAGATTATCAAACCACCCTTGTCTGATTTGATTCAAATACTGTAACAGTTGTGTAAAGGATCCCAGTTAAATTTCAAGTTCTTCATGCTTTCTCTTTTAGCCTAGTGATTCCTTCAGTAGCTGCTTCCAGAATTGGGACAATTCTGTGTCCCAAATTCATTCCTTCCATCATTGCATGTTTGCCCTCAATTGCAAGAATTGAATCTATACGGAATTTTATCTGTAAACCTCTTTATCTTAGTCCAGACATTATTTAAGATCTACTTCTTTGACAAAGACTATGCCCACCTTCCCCACAGTTTCATTATTCAAAACTATTGTCCACACATCTTGGTGAACAAATGCCAACTCCTCAGTCTAAATACACCATGGTGCAACTGGGTGTTGGGACTTCCTAATAAACAGATCTCAGATAGTCAGGATGCACAATAGCACCTCCCTCCCCATCATCCTCAACACGGTTGCCCCTCCCCCAGCACAGGACAGCACATCAAATACTTGAGTACTCACATTGCCAAATTCACCAATGCCACAACAGTGGTTCACCATCAACAATGACATGGCCCACAGAGAGGAGGGAGGTGGAAGAGCGCGAGGCCTGGTGTCAGGCAAATAACCTTATCATTAATGTCAGCAAGGCAAAAGAGATGGTCATCAACTTGAAGAGAACTTCCACCATTCACGCCACACTTTACATCAGTAGCTCGGCAGTGAAAATTGCTAGCAGTTTCAAACTCATGGGAGTGCATATTTCATACAACCTCTCTTGGTCCCAGAACACATCCTAAGTAACCTTAAAAGCTCACTAACACCTCCACTTTCTGAGGAGGATGAAGTGAGTTGGAATTTGCTTATCCACAATCACGTCACTCTACGGTAGACAGAACCCTAACAAGCTGCATCACCGCACACTACAGAAACTGCATTGCGGCGGAAAGGGAGGCCCTACAACAGATAACTAAAGTTGCCCAATGCATCACTGGCACCAGCCTACCCAGCATCAAAGATATATATATATATAGAAAGGTGCTGGAAAAGTTCAGTAACATCATAAACGATCCCACCCACCCTACTCATGGACTGTTTGTCCCACTCCTGTTAGGGAGCCTACTTAGCACTGATGCCAGGACCACCAGATTCAAAAGCAGTTACTTTCCCTAAGCAGCAAGACTGATTAACACCTCCAGCCATAAACCCACCCATCCATGGCCCCAACCACTACTACTTTATTATTTCTTGTCAGTCACCTTATTTACAGACACTGCTGTGCCCAATGACACATTATGGACGTACAATCAATCTATGCACGTACATAAGCGATCTTAAGTATTTATATTTATTATGTTTTTGTTATTGTGTTTTTATCTTTTGTGCTTTATATGCTGAATTAGATCCAATTATTTTGTTCTGCTTTACACTTGTGTACAGAAAATGACATTAAACAATCTCTTATTTCTTCATTGTCAATGTTCCTGTAGCTGTCTTGTGACATCCTGCTGTTAAAATACAACATAAACACAACTTCTCACTGCCCAATGGATTTGTCTGTTTTAAGTACACCCCCATTCCCTACACGAAAGTTCCTACCGCCTTTCAGAGAATGCACTCCACATCACAAAACGTAGCACAATTTCAATTTGGCCCAGCTATTTTAATGATTACTTAAAACCACTGTTGTGCACACTAATCTTCCAGCCAGTGAAAATTGAAACTGATTTATTATAAAAATAGTTATCATCTTGTTTTACTAACACAGTGTATGAAACTTCAGTGGGATGACATGCTCAGCTTTACTTATGCAACTTCTCTTGTATTTGGTAGAACCTTTTAACAAATCTTTGTCCATTTCCCAAGGCCCTAATGTCCTTCAGTAACAATGATGTATAAAGGTTTACCATAAATATAGTCCCAGGTTTAGAAATCACAGCCCTTAAGTCTCTTTTAACAGCTGCAATTAAGTGCTCCTGCTCCAGAAATATACATTGATCTGGAACACGTTTCATGGAATTGCTTTGTTATTTGAATTGAAAGTGGATGGAATAGAAATTCCATCTTAGATGCTGTAAACACTAAATGTAAAGTGTTGTACTTGCAAATTGATTGCAAGGAATCAAATTTGCAAACAAAATGCAATACACATATCTTATCAGATAATGCTAGCAATCATGAACAGATTTCTTCCCCAGTGTTTCTCATTAGCATGAAGCCTTAATTTACATTTATCAAATATGCCAAAATGTTCAGATACAATTCAGTCATTTACAGTAACTTATGGTTAAGCTAAACTCATGAAAGCAACTTAATGATTCTTAAATTAATTTTCTTAATAGAAAATATGGGACTTGTAGGGGAACGATCATTAAAAAGTAACAGGTGGGTGTAAAAAGAAATGGAAAAGGCCAATGGAATGACCTTTTCATCAAACGAGTGGCAATGGGAAGGAAGTGGTATAGTGCCTTGGTCAAACGTGGGAAAACTGCTTTTAACTCTAGGCATATCTAGAATGATATGTGTTGATCTTCATAGGAGTTCAAATAGGTTCACCAGAGTTTAAAGGTAAGGGAAGGTATCATCAACTGAATAATGCACTCTATTTAGAGTTTAAAAGTTTACAGGTCATCTGATGTGGTTCAAATGGTTAGATAGGAAAGATGCGCAAAAAATATATTTCCTCTGATGGCGAATCCAGAATTAAGGTACCATAATCTTAAAATTGGAGATTCATGGCTCAGGATTGAAATTAAGAATCAAGTTTTTTACAAGGAGCAATAGAAATCTATTTTTTTCCCCAAAAGGCTTAAAATCTTGGAATATGATTGAATGTTCAAGTTTTAATAGAACCCTTTTTATTCCAGAGGCCCAATCAGTGGCCGGAGCAAAGCACAGCGATGAGGTTTCTCACAGGTCGGTGACACTTGTTTAAAAGGGGAGCTTAGCGGGCATTCGGACATTCTTAAGGTCCAATCAGCAGAGGGAGCAGAGCAGAGCAATTTAAATAAAGGTACAAAAGGGAAAAGCAGGGTGCCCATTGTTGGACTCAGGCTAGTGGAGAGAGTAGGAATGAGAGGCTTCAGCTCAGAAGAGGCATTGGCTCTAGGTAAGTTTCCATTAAAGTTCCCTTTTTTCTCTCTCTCTTGCTGTAGTAAATGGCTGTTGTGTGTTCTTCATGCTGGACGTTGGAGACCTGGGAGACCCAGAGTCTCCTGGGGAACTACATCTGTGTGAAGTACATCCAGCTGCAGTTCCTTGAAGACAATGTCAGAGATCTGGAGCAGCAGCTGGACGGCCTTCAGCTTGTACGGAAAGTGGGGAGATAATCGGTCAGAGTTACAGGAAATTAGCCACCCAGAAGTTGCAGGAGGTGAGTAACTGGCTGACTGTCAGGACAAATGTAAATGTGAATAACGCAATGCACTCCTGAAGCCATTCCCCTCAAAAATAAGTATACAGTTTTAGATACTTTTGTGGGGGATGACCTCCCAGGGGAATGCCACAGAGACAAGGTTACTTACACTTAGCATGGGTCTGTGGTGCAGAAGATAAAGAGGGAGAAGAGGGAAACAGTAGTGATAGGGGACTCAGTAATCAGAGGAACAGACAGGAGATTCTGTGGATGTGAACAGGACACCCAAGATGGTATGTTGCCTCCCAGGTGCCAGGGTCATGTTGGAATGTGTCCACAGCATTTTAGAGAGGGGGGGGGAAGAACAGCCAGATGCCTTGCTACATATTGGTACAAATGACAGAGGAAGGAAAAGCAATGAAGTCCTGAAAAGAGAATTTAGAGAGTTAGGTAGAAAGCTGAGAAGCAGGACCTCCAGGATAGTAATTACTGGATTGCTACCCGTGCCACGTGCTAGTGAGGGTAGAAACAGTATGATTTGACAGATAAATGCGTGGCTGAGAAGCTGGTGCAGGGGGCAGGGCTTCAGTTTCTTGGATCATTAGGATCTCTTCTGGGGTAGGGATGACCTGTACAAAAGGGATGGGTTGCACTTGAACCAGAGGGGGACCAATATTCTCATGGGCAGGTTTGCTAGAGCTATTGGGGAGGGTTTTAACTAATTTGGCAGGGGGTGGGTACCAGATTAAAGGGACTCAGGATAGGACAGATAGTAAAAAAGCAAAGACAGCTTGCAGTCAGACTGCAGGAACTGCAGGTAGATGATAGGACAAAATTGCAGCCAGAGGATGGGTATCAGTGCATTCGGGATGCAAACTCAAAACAGGTTGGAAATACAGCACTCAAAGTGTTATACAATCAATGCACAGAGTATAAGAAATAATGTGGATAATTTTCTTGCGCTATTACAGATTGTCAGGTATGATGTGTTGTGGCCATCACTGAATCATAGCTAAAGGATGGCTATAATTGGGAGCTGAATGTCCACAAGGTTTCAAGTTGTATCAGAGGGATAGGAAGGAAGGCAGTGAAGGTGGAGTGGCTCTGCTGGTAAAAAAAATGGCATCAAATCAGTAGAAAGATGTGACATAGTATCAGAAGATATTGATTCCTTGCCAGTTGAGTTAAGAAACTGGAAAGGTAAACAGACCCTGATGGCAGGCCTCCTAGCAGTAGCTGGGATGTGGACCACAGATTACAACAGGAAAGAGAAAAAGTATGTCAAATGGGCAATGTTATGATAGCCATGGATTTTAATATGCAGGTCAATTGGGAAAACCAGGTTGGTAACGGATCTCAAAAGAGTGAGTTTGTTGAACGCCTACGAGATGGCTTTTTAGAGCAGTTTGCATTGAGCCTACTAGGGTTCAGCTATACTGGATTGGGTGTCATGTAATGAACCAGAGGAGATTAGGGAGTTTAAGGTAAAACAGCTCCTAGGAGCCAGTGATCATAATATGATTAAGTTCAACTTGAAACTTGACAGAGAGAAAGTAAAGTCTGATGGAGCAGTGTTTCAGTGGAGTAAAGTTTTTACAGTGATACGAGAGAGGCGTTGGCCAAATTAAATTGGAAGGAGCTGACAGCAATTGACAGCAGAGCAGCAATGGTGTGAGTTTTTAGGGAAATGAGCAAGGTGCAGGACAGATGTATTCCAAAAATGAAGAAATACTGAAATGACAAAACTGTACAATCATGGCTGACAAGGGAAGTCAAAGCTATTGTAAAAATGAGAGGGCATACAACAAAGCAAAAATTAGCAGAAAGTTAGAGGATTGGGAAGCTTTTAAAAACCTACAGAGAGCAACTAAAAGAATCATTAGAAGGGAAAAGATGAAATATGAAAGCAAGCTAGCAAACAATATTAAAGGGGATAGTAAAATCTTTTTCAAGTATATAAAAAATAGAGAAGTGAGAGTGGATATAGGACTGAGGGAAAATGAAGCTGGAAAAATAATAATGGGGGACAGACAAGGAGACAGTGGATGAACTAAATGAGTACTTTGCATCTGTCTTCACTGTGGAAGACACTAGCAGTGTGCCAGATTTTATCGTGTGTGAAGGAACAGAAGTAAGTGCAGTTACTATTGCAATGGAGATGTTCAAAAAGCTGAAAGACCAAATGATACACAAGTCACCCAGACCAGATGAACTGCACCCTAGGGTTCTCAAAGAAGTAGTAGTAGAGATTGTGGAGGCATTAGCAATACTCTTTCAAAAATCATGGTGCCAGAGGACTGGAAAACTGCAAATGTCACTCCACACTTTAAGACAGGAGGAAGGCAGCAGAAAGTAAATTATAGACCAGTTAGCCTGACCTTAGTGGCTGGGAAGATGTTGGAGTCAATTGTTAAGGATAAGGTTATGGAGTACTTGGGAGACACAAGACAAGATAGGACAATGTCAGCAGAGATTCCTTAAGGGAAGATCTTGCCTGCCACACATGTTGACATTTTTTGAGGGGATGCAGTGTATGTTGTATATTTGGACATACAGAAGGTCCTTGACTAGGTGCCAGACGAGGCAGCTTACCAAGATAAGAGCCCATGGTGCTACAAGAAAGTTACAAATATGGTTAGAGCATTGGCCGAGAGGTAGGAGGCAGCAAGTGGGAATAAAAGGATCTTTTTCTGTTTGGCTGCCAGTGACTAGTGGTGTTCTGCAGGGGTTGGTATGTTGGGACCACTTCTTTTTATACTGTATATCAATGATTTAGATGATGGAATAGATGACTTTGTTGCCAAGTTTGCAGATGATCTGAAAGTTGGTGGATGGGCAGGTAGTGTTGAAGAAACAGGCTGCAAAAGGACTTAGACAGATTAGGAGAATGGGCAAGAAAGTGACAAATGAAATCCAATGTTGGAAAGTGCATGGTCATGCACTTTGGTAGTAGAAATAACTGCAGAAATTTTCTAAATGGGGAGAAAGTCCAAAAATCTGAGATGCAAAGGGACTTCAGAGCCCCTGTGCAGAACACCCTAAAGTTTAACTTGCAGGTTGGGTCAGTGGTGAGGAAGGCAAATGCAATGTTAGCATTAATTTCAAGAGGTCTTGAATACAAGAACAGAGATGTGATGCCGAGACTTTATGAGACACTGGTGAGGTTTCACCTTGAGTATTGTGAACAATTTTGAGCTCCTCATCTACAAAAATGTGTGCTGGCATTGGAGAGGGTCCTGAGGCAGTTTAAAAGGATGATCCAGGAATGATAGGGTTATCACATGAGGAATATTTGATGGTTCAGGTGTATGCGTTGTAATTTTGAAGGATGGGGGGGGGGGGATCACATTGAAATCTTTTGAATATTGAAAAGCCTAGAGTAGATGTGGAAAGGATGCTTCCCATGGTGAGGAAGTCTAGGTCAAGGGGGCACAGCCTCAGGATAGAGGGGTGTCCATTTAAAGCAGAGATGCGGAGAAATTTCTTTAGCCAGAGGGTGGTAAATTTGTGGGAATTATTGCCCCAGGCAGCTGACGAGGCCAGGTCTTTGGGTGTATTTAAGGCAAAGCTTGATAGGTTCTTGATTGGACATGGCATCAAAGGTTATGGGGAGAAAGCTGGGGAATGGGTTGAGGAGGGGGAAAAAAAGGGATCAGCCATGTTTGAATGGTGGAGCAGACTTGACGGACCAAAATTGCCTAATTCTGCTCCTATGTTTTATAATCTTGTTAAGTATGAGCATTAAGGGAAAAGGAGCTATAGGAAGTAAATAGAATTAAGTCACATTCATCTATAATTGAATTGAATGGTTCAACTGACTGGAATATTTTTTAAACAAAATTAGTTATTAATTAAATAATGAATGGAGCAATAATTTTCAATGCTAAAATTAGAGAATATAATTGTGTTGTAATAAATGAAGTCTGTCAGATACAAAATCACTGCTTTAAAACTTAATTAAAAAATTAATTTGTTAATCATCATTATTTTTCACACAGCTACCACTGACCTTCTCCCATGGCTCTCTACACGTTCATATAGTAACACCATTTTCACATCTACATACCAAGAGTGCTTCCTGCTCTTCATTACCCTGATACTCTGATTCATCTGTGGTCACATTCTTCACCATTTGCCTGTAGTGTATACTCACATCTTGCAAAGCTACAGATGGAGCCACATGTTTTAGTACATTGCTTCCGTGGAAGAGAACCTGGAAATTCTTAACCATTTTCAAATTTATTCCTTTAAATGAAGTTCGATTCCTGCCTGGTCAGTTTAGATAAAAGCAAACCAATTATTCAGACCCTTAACTGATGCTACACCACAAGATAAAAATCAAATGTACAGTACTATGCATTAGTCCAGATTTTTGAAATAAATTTTGTTTTAGATGTTTATTTTTTATCTTCTGCATTAGTGAGTCAATAGAAAAGAGCAAATTTTAGATTTCATTTTAGGCATTCACTTTCAAAAAAATTAAATACTATACAAATGTATGTATTAATTAAAGAAAATAATACATTGAGTAATAGACTACTTTTCAAATAAAACCTAGATTACTTTTGGATATGTAGCCCAGTGCATGATTAATCAAAGATAAACAGGTGCTAATGATCAATGACATAATGAGTTGAATGAACTAAACTGATTAACTGAAAAAGAAACAGATGTAGAAGGAATCAAACTGGGCGACAGACATCCAAACTAAAAGGTGAGGGTGTGGCAGATGCGACAGATTAACCTTCAAATCATCAATTCTTACACCATGGCAAGAGTGAGCAAAGCAATAAGACACAAGGTGGTCACAAGGTCTCTCCGAAGCAGAAATTTTGAAGCAGACAGGAGTTTTAAGACATGCTTATCAAGCTCTTCAAAAGCACAAAGAAATGGGCAAGGTTGAGGACAAGAAACATTGTGATTGGCCACAGAATCTTGAGTGCATCAGACGAGAGACACATCAAACTGAAGTCCTTTTTAATACCAATACTGTTGGTGATCTGGTCAGAATTAATGAAACCCTCAATGCTGAGAAATACAAGCAGATTCCCATCCATCACACAATATACTATCAGGGAGGCAACTAATCGGTCCCAGCTTCATTCTGTAGCAGGATAATGACCCCAAACTCATAGCCAAGGTTATAAAGAACTATCTTCAGCAAAAAAGAACAAGGAGTCCTGCAACAGATGGTCCACAGAGCCCTGATTTCAACATCATCAAGGCTGTCTGGGATTACCTGGAGAGACAGAAGCAAGCAAGACAGGCAAAGTCTGCAGAAGTACTGTGACAAATTCCTCAAGATGCTTGGGAAAACTTACCACCCGATGTTTTTAAACAACTACACGACAGTGTACCTAAGAGAATTGATGCAGCTTTAAAGGCAAAGGGAGATTTGATATAGTTTTTAGCTGTTCAGTAATTTTTAAATATTTAATATTTCATTTCATAGTTTTTGAAAGCATCTTCACTTCAGAGATTTTTTTTTGCATATGCCTAAGACTTTTGCACAGTACTGTAGACAAAAAAATTATCCTTCTTTTGGGGAAATGGTAGGCTGCATGAACCATATTAAAATATCTAGTTTATTTTTCTTTTGGGAGCAATCTTTAAAGTATTAAAACCACCTTTAAAGTATATATATGTGCATCATTGGACCATTTATAGTCACTGGTGTTACATTGTTGCATTCTCATCCATGCTGAGAGAGTAAACTAGGTGACCCCAAAGTTCACAGATCTTAGCCCTAGAAATCATGCAATTCTGAGTTCTGTTTTAAATGGTTTATCTCCATGTGAACTCCCTACAAATTTTGAAGTTAATCCAGAGATTACTGCAGACATTAGAACACTTATGTCATCAGTTCTCACTGACATCTTCAATATCTCCGAGCAGCGCCACCATCGTCCTGGTGCCGAAGAAGTCTTCAGTGTCCTGCCTCAATGACTACCATCCCGTTGCACTTACATCCATCATCATGAAGTGTTTCCAGAGGCTCGTCATGGGGCATATCAAGACCCTGCTCTCCCCTCACTGGACCCCCTGCAATTTGCGTACAGTCCCAACCACTCAACAGATAATGCCATTGCCACCACCCTCCACCTGGCCCTAACCCACCTGGACAAAAAAAGACACAAATGTTTGGATGCTGTTCATAGACTTCAGTTCAGCATTCAACACAATCATCCCTCAGAAACTGACTGGAAAGCTGAGCCTACTGGGCTTGAACACCTCCCTCTGCAACTGGATCTTAGACTTCCTGACTGGGAGACCTCAGTCAGTCCGGATCGGGAGCAGCATCTCCAACACCATTACAACACCCAGTAGGGCTGTGTGCTCAGTCCACTGCTGTTCACTCTGCTGACCCTCGACTGTGCTGCAACACACAGCTCGAACCATATCATCAAGTTCACCGATGACACGACCGTGGTGGGTCTCATCAGCAAGAACGATGAGTCAGCTTACAGAGAGGAGCTGCAGTGGCTAATGGACTGGTGCAGAGCCAACAACCTGTCTCTTAATGTAAACAAAACAAAAGAGATGGTTGTTGACTTCAGGAAGGCACGGAGCAACCACTCCCCGCTGAACATCGACGCCTCCTCAGTAGAGATCATTAAGAGCACCAAGTTTCTTGGTGTTCACCTGGCGGAGAATCTCACCTGGTCCCTCAACACCAGCTCCATAGCAGAGAAAGCCCAGCAGCGTCTCTACTTTCTGTGAAGGCTGAGGAAAGTCCATCTCCCACCCACCATACTCATCACATTCTACAGGGGTTGTATTGAGAGCATCCTGAGCAGCTGCATCACTGCCTGGTTCGGAAATTGCACCATCTCGGATCGCAAGACCCTGCAGTGGATAGTGAGGTCAGTTGAAAAGATCATCGGGATCTCTCTTCCCGCCATCACGGACATTTACACTGCACGCTGCATCTGCAAAGGAAACAGCATTATGAAGGACCCCATGCACTCCTCATACAATCTCTTCTCCCTCCTGCCGTCCGGGAAAAGGCTCGGAAGCATTCGGGCTCTCACGACCAGACTACTTAACAGTTTCTTCCCCCAAGCTATCAGACCCCTCAATAACCACAGCCTGGACTGACACCTTGCCCTATTGTCCTGTTTATTATTTATTGTAATGCCTGCACTGTTTTTGTGCAGTCCAGTGTAGGTCTGTAGTCCAGTGTAGCTTTCTCTGTGTTGTTTTTTTTTACATAGTTCAGTCTAGTTTTAGTACTGTGTCATGTAACAACATGGTCCTGAAAAACATTGTCTCATTTTTACTATGTACTGCATCAGCAGTAACTGTTGAAATGACAATAAAAGTGACTTGACTTGAATATTATTGTACTCTTGTGGGTTACTTGAAAAAAGAGATACCTTGAAAATACCAACACAGAGAATATACCTTAGGCATCTGGTGAACTTTCAGACTCATGGGGATCCCCTTACAGAACTGAGTAGCTGGATGAACACTTCGAATACCGCCGTGCTTAATTTGGTTTTAAAAAGCTTTACAGCATTTCTCTGCTTGAGATAACCTATTAGGTCAATCAGTGCTCTGCCAATGAGGCCAATGATCTTTGTGGTGAGCGTTTCTTTAAGCTTGGTTTAGTACAGTATATCAAAATAAAAATGGGAAGATTTTAAGATCTATCTGTACGCCCATTAAAAGTGAAAGCACAACACATATTAACTTACTGTGTTCATGTAATGCTATCCCAACTTTAACAAAAATAAAACATAAGTATCTTATGACCAAAAGAATACAAGAACTTGTATGAATCATCTCAATACAAAACATTAATTCCTTCAGCATTCTGACTGTAGTGCATTGCTCTTCTCACTTACTGTCAGAACATTCCTTTAAAAACAGACAATGACTTTAAAGACAAAAGAGGCAAACATAAGTTGTTTTGGAAAGGATGCAATTTATACATTATGATGACCTGATGAATTCAATTAAACTTTTATTGAAGAAAAAACTTTTGAGCATCATAGTTCATGTTGACTGAGCTGCAGCAGCTCTCCTATTGTTACCACAAAGTGGGTTAAATAACTTCATCAAACAAGGTGTACAGGCGTAGCAGGTTAGTGGCCTGTACAGCAAACGAGGAGTAGGCTGGAGCTGACCAGAGTTAAATTAAACTGGGCCACTCTTCAAATTCAGCAGGTGAAATGATGGTAGCACAAATACTGCACACTGGAATCAAACAGAGTTCTGTTCAACTGAAGATACCAAAAAGAGTTTTGCTTAGCAACTTCAAATAGGTTGGGCAACTGATTAATCAAAGTCAGTATTTTAATGGGAAACAGCAACATGAGGGGGTTTCTTCCCACATCTATATGTACTGTATTAAATTAGTTCTTACGTTTTGAACCCCATGGTAATGAATATGCATGTAGAGGTTAATTATTTGACTATTTTAAATGAGAGGAAGACCCTCTGTAATGGAACTCTCTAAGGGAAAAAGAACACACTGTATAACAGTTATATCATTGAACATTTCAGACAGAGTTCAATCCTGGACATATATATTTTGTTATGTCTCTCCTGTAACTGGCAGACAACCGATGCCGACAGTACTGCACAAATAACTCGATCTACTGTTTCTGTAATTACACTCAGGTCACCGCCTACCATAGTTACTACTGAGCAAAATAGGCAGAAAATCTTTGATATTAATTATGATGCAGTGCAAATAAGTTCTTTGTAAAAGCTGACATTAGAGCAGTTGTGTCCTTTTTCTATGGTGCAGATAGAGGTGATTCTCGGGAAGGTGACCCAGTATTCTCATCTGGTGGAAAGACTGTAAGAGTGCATGCTCTGATTCCTCCCAATGACTCAGGGAGATCAAAGACCTTCTGCCATTCATCTTTCTCAGGATCGTACTTCTGAACTATCTCCACCATGCAGCGGTTGTTCCAGGAATACCCTCCCACCACGTAGATCTTGTTTTCAAAGACTGCCACACCTACATCACTTTGCCCTCGCAACATGGCTGCGATTGGGGTCCAGTGGTCCAAGGCAGGGGTGTAGAACTCACAGCTCAAGACATCATCGTAATCACTGGTTCCTCTGAAGTGATTCCCCCCAATGACATAAAGTCGATCTCCAACTGTGCACATGCAATGCAATCCCCGAACAGTGGTCATGGGAGCTTTCTGAGTCCATTTGTCTGTGTCAGGATCAAAGCACATGAGTTCTTTTTGAAAGGTATCATGGGTAATCCCACCTGTGGAACAAGAACATTTAGAAGCAATTAGAAGGTTTCTTTTGTAAAGTTCCCTCACCACTACCAAGAAAATAAGAGAGCAATTCCAAAAATTATCCTCTATTTTGAGAAGCAGCAATATATAAAATAAATACCAAATTATTCACAGGAGCATTGTCCAACAAAGAAATTGATGTAAAGCTTTCTTATATAAAAATTAGGCCAGATTACCAACAGATAGTCAAAGAACTTGATTTTAGGTAGTATAATAAAAAGAGGAAGAGAGATTTTGGAAAACAAAATAGAGATGGAGGAGACTGAGGAACAGAACTATGGAGGGATTTGAAAATTAGGGCAAGAATTCTAAGATCAACGCTTGGCCTAATAGGGAACTTGCTTAAATCAGCAAACTCAATGTTTGGATGTGAGTAACAAGGTGGCAAACTTAGAAAGACACAAGAGTGAATCTGCAGATGTTGGAAATAAATAAAAACACAAAATGCTGGCAAAACTCAGCAGGTCAGACAGCATCTATGGGAGGAGGTAGTAACGACGTTTCGGGCCGAAACTCTTCATCAGGAATGAAGTAACATAGGATGGTAGAGAGGGGATAAGAAGTGGGGGAAGGGATGAAGTAGAGAGTTGGGAAGTGATAGGCTGAAGGGAAATGGGCTAGGGGAAAGGTGGAGAATTATGGGAAATAAAAGAGAAAGAAAGGTAGGGCTGGGGGGGAGATTGTAGTGAGGGGGGAAAAAAGAGAGAGAAAGAGAACCAGACTAAAATAATAGATAGGGATGGGGGTAAGGGGGGGGGGGGCAGGGGTATCAACGGAGGTCTGTGAGTTGGATGTTCATGCCAATCTGCGGTGGGTCTCCCCAATGTATAAATGGCCACATCGGGAGCACCGGATGCAGTAATCACCCCAGTATATCGTCCACTATCAACTCTGCCCTCCATTGTGTCTCCCGTATTTCACGCACCTCTGCCCTCACCCCATCCCCCCACCAGCCCACCAGGGATAGGGTCCCCCTGGTCCTCACCTATCACCCTATCAGCCTATAGATCCAACATATAATCCGCCGTAACTTCCGCCACCTCCTACATGATCCCACCACCAGCCACGTCTTCCCCTCCCATCCACTCTTGGCTTTCCGCAGGGATTGCTCCCTACGCAACTCCCTTGTCCGTTCATCCCCCCCATTGACCATTCACTCATCCCTGCAAACAGAAGAAGTGCTATACCTGCCCCCACACTTCTTCCCTCACCACCACCCCAGGCCCCAGACAGTCCTTTTAAGTGAGGCACCACTTCACCTGCGAGTCAACTGGGGTGATATACTGCATCCGGTGCTCCCAATGTGGCTATTTATACATTGGGGAGACCTGCCGCAGACTGGGAGACCGTTTCACCGAACACCAGCGCTCAGTCCTCAAGCAGTGGCGGGATCTCTCTATGGCCATACACTTCAACTCCACAGACCACTCCCACTCCGATATGTCTGTCCATGGCCTCCTCTACCGTCAAGATGAGGCCACACGCAGGTCAATGGAGCAATACCTTATCTCCCGCCTAGGTAGCCTTCTGCCTGCCGGCATGAACATTCAACTCACAGACCTCTGTTGATAGCCCTACCCCCCCCCCCCCTTACCCCCATCCCTATCTATTATTTTAGTCTGGTTCTTTTTCTCTCTTTTCTCCCCCTTCACTATAATCTCCCCCCAGCCCTACCTTTCTTTCTCTTTTATTTCCATAATGCTCTACCTTTGCCCTAGCCCATTTTCCTCCAGCCTATCACTTCCCAGCTCTCTACTTCATCCCTCCCCCCACTTCTTATCCCCTCTCCACCATCCCATGTTACTTCACTCCTGATGAAGGGTTTTGGCCCGAAACGTCGTCACTACCTCTTCCCATAGATACTGTCTGGCCTGCTGAGTTCTGCCAGCATTTTGTGTTTTTAAGTTTAGAAAGAGTAGGTCACAGGAAACCAATCACAAATGCATTGGAACGTCAAAATGATAACAAGACTTTGAAGGGGGACTTCAACTAAGGATAGGAGGAGATGGAATTAGAAAATGTTGGAGTGTAAAAGGGCAGCTTTAATGATTTGTAGCATTACAATATCCTAAACTCAATACAAGCTCAAATAAGATCCAGGCGACAAAATTGAAAGTGTGAATGAATCAATACGTTTTCTCAATGAAAAGACAATAAATATTAAAACACAGCCAAAATGAATGGGCTATGTTATTTAGCATTTGGCCCACCATTCAAAAAGATCATTGTATTTTCATTATCTGCATGCCTTTATTCCATAATTCTGAACATCACTGCTTACCAAACGTCAATCAAGATTAACAACAAGTGTTCAATTAACCTGCGCTAAACAACTGTCTAAGGGAAAGAACTCTGGACCGCCACTACTGTCTGTGCCCTCCTTACTGAGGATCCCCTGATCAAGGGATATTTTGTCTTTGCATTCACCAAATGAAATCCTTTAATCATTTTAAGACAAAAAATCCACAATTTAGCCCTTTTTATAATTCCTGGTAACCTGCATTTTTATTATTTATTGAGATATAAAGTGGAATAAGCTCTTCCAGCCCTAGTTGCCCAACAACCCTCGACTTGGCCCCAGCCTGATCATGGGACAATTTACAATGACCTATTAACCTACTAACCAGTACATCTATGGACTGTGGGAGGAAACTGGAGTGCCCGGAGAAAACGCATGCATTCCATGGGGAATGACATGGGAATTGAACTCTGAACTCCAAAAGTGTTGTGCTAACTATGCTGCCATGGCACCCATCAAGTATCTGCAGTGTCAGGATATTTAATGAACTTTCAATTAATATCCTGACACTGCAGGATCCTTGAATGTAGATGTGTTGCATTTATTTTTTTCCTTTAGGGCAGAGATTAATTCAATTTAAGATTAAAGCCATGAGGTTGGCAATATTTATGATCTCTATGGAATATAACAGCAAATAAGAGATGTAGTTCATGAAGGACAGGAGTAGGGATGGTGACATTTTCAGGAAGAACACAGCAGTGAAAAGAAGAACGTGACAGTATTTGTAAAGCGTGTGAACTCTGGGATAATTTAGGGTTTCACTGTGAATTAAGGTTCACCAAAATACAAAGATGAAAGAGGTGACGATTTACTGATGATTCACAGGCAATGCCAGAACAATAATCTCCGATGAATTTAGCTAATCAGAGATCAGAGCCAAACGTTATGTGGATTTTCTAGTGTAGTCTGTTTTGTCATATGCTTTTGTGATATCATTCTGGAGGAACGTTGTCTCATTTTTTAACTGCATTGCATTTGTGGTTTCTAAATGACAATAAACTGAATCTGAATCAACCTGAATACAGTTAACAAACACAATCGAAGTAGAAAAATAAAGAAATAGGAATAAAGATTGGCATTAATTTAATGTCTTTTAGGTTCTCCCAAGGTGCTCTATATTCAATGAAGTACTCTTGAAATCCAGTAACTATCAATATTTAGAAATCATGCAGATTTCCTCGTGTTAACCAGTTTGGTTTACAAGATTCTATAAACAGCAGTGAAATAGATGAAAAGTCTATTTGCTCTCAAGGTACTGTGGCTGGGTTTGACTTTCCAAGCAAAAATGCTAATTTCCCCTCTTAGTTTGTTATTTTCTTCGCAATAATTTCTTTATTTCATTGTTAGCCATTTTTATTTGGATCATCCACTCAGTCATTTTTTTCTGTGATGATACTGGATTTGCTGACTGTGAAGTTCTAAACTCAAATACCTAAGCACTATCAGATATAGATAGCCATGAGCACACTCACTAAAGGGGGGGGGGGGGGGGTAATACTGTAAACTACCTATTCTTCAAAAACTACACTTCCTTGTTGATCTTCCATGACAAGAATAGCTGCCAAAGCCTACTATTTGAGTGGCGAAACCCGCTCTCCTTACCAAGAAGATACTTCCAGCTAACAAAGTAGTTTAAACACAGTTCATTTATTTTTAGTGATACACGCTTTTTCAGCCAGACAAAGCTCTTAAAAACATATTTAAAATTCACTGAGGGTATTCGATCATAAAAATAACATTTCTAGATTACAAACAAATTAAAACAGGATTTCCAAAATACAGGTACAATTCCTATAGGCTAAAGACAAAACAACGATGCAGATAAATGAAATGCAGATGATGTCCGTGTCGCAAAAATCAAAGCTTGAGGAGTGGATTCTCGTCACTGTCTATCATACTTCTTGATGTTCTTTAAGCATTCCTAATAAGCCTGAACTGGTCCTTACATACATATGGGTTTCCTGCAACTTGGGTAATTTCACATGTACATATTCCTCAGATACAATTTTTACACATATGATCTAAAAGCTTCTTGGAAACACAGTTCCCAGGTACCTACAATGAATACTATGAAGCCAACTTCCCTGAATACATAAACCTTCCAATTTATTTGTGGACCGTCATTTGCTATGCTAAGTTATATTATCCATTTGGTCTGCAAGCTTCCTGGAATTAAATAACTTAGCCAGCATTGTCTGTTTATAACAAGCCAAATTAAATAACTCGTTGTCTTATACTGCACCTCTTGAGAAGTCAGTCCAGGTGCTATGAACCAATATCCTGCTTTCTATAAACAATGTGTCTGTTAGCACAGCTGCTCTTCCAACTTCAAACTGATTATTGCTTGCTATTTACATTAAAAACTAAAGACTGCTCCCTTTTATGACAAGAAGCTAAGCAAAGAATTTTAGTTCAAAGTTTATCTAGTATTTTCCTTTGTAGAGGACAATAACTAGGAGACACAAGCAGGAATATTAATGAGGGGAAAATCATTCAAGGAATGGTTAAAGGTCTGGATCTTACTGTGCAATGAAGAATTGAGGTAGAAATGTTGAACATATTTAAAAAGAACCAGGAGGATCACTTAACATGTCATAATATTCAAGGCTATTGACTGCTTTGATTCTTCTTTCTGACCACCTTCCTCCCCCATTTCCAATCCTGTTGGCCCTGATTAACACCAAATGCCAGTTATTCCTGATCATTCCAATGCCATTTGCTGAGCTGTCTCCGATTGTTTCTCCATCCTTCCTCTAATAACACTGTCAGTATGACTCCAACTCTTTCAATCTTAATTACCAGTCTTTTGCCCACCTCTGATCCTGTCACCAAGCACTGGTATTTTCACCATAACCATAACTAACATTACCATATAAAACTTTAAATGAAATATTACAATAAATTATATTAATCAGAACTTTTTACAGGAACTTAGTTATTGTTCGTATAAATTTATTATAATACATAGCAATTCATAATCATTATTATACCTCCCCCTACACCTGCAATGTCCCCACTACTGTTGGCATTTTGTCCTTATGCTCTGATCCTTCAGTGACCCCACAAGAAAGCATCAGATTTCCACCAATACTCCCATCATCTGGTCACACCAGTACCTCCCCTGCATGCCCGATCTCTGCACAAGTGCAAATGTCTCTACCTCATCCCTATAATCCCACACCAAGTATGGATCTCTTCCCCATCCCTCTGTTCCTCCCATCAAGTGTTCATCAATGTCACCATCCCTCTAATCCTACCACATTCAAGTTTATTGTCTTTTGACTTCACATATACAACAAAACAATGGTCCTCCAGCCACAATGCACCCACAAAACACTTAACTTGCACAGCACATCACCAAAGTATTCCCATAACTAAGTTAATAAAATATAATTGAAAATGCATGCAGCACAGGTAAACAGTATACAATAAACAGCATGCTGTCCTAATGTTGAGATCTCAATGGTGGTAGGGTATTCATGAGTCTCACAGCCTGAGGGAAGAAGCTGTTGCTCAGTTTGGCAGCCCTAGTGCTGATGCTTCTGTACCTCTTTCCAGATGGCAGTGGATCAAAGAGATTGTGGGACAGGTGGTGGAGACTCTGAACAATACTTTTGGTCCTTCGTCTGCAACGCTCCTGGTAAATGTCACAAATAGGAGGGAGGGAGATTCCAATGATCCTCTGTAGGATCTTGCGATCCGATGACTTGCAGCTTCTGTCCCACACAATGATACAGCCAGACAGGACACTTTCAATGGTGTTCCCGAAGAAAGTTGTCAGAATAGGGGTGGGGAGTCTTGCATGCTTCAATCTCCTCAGAAAATGTAGAAACTACTATGACTTCTTGACTATTGAGAAGTATTGTGGTTAGATCAGGCATGGGCAAACTACGGCCTGCGGGCCATATGCGGCCCGTTAAGCTTTTTAATCCGGCCCGCAGAACTTGATGAAATTATATTAATAAACCTTGTTAACGTTTTTTCCCCGCAATTCTGGCGTTTTCCCAATAGATGACGCACTCTATATACATTTGTGGCAACCCATTTCCTGGCACATCCGAACCGGCTCACAATTAGCCAGCGTTCCGGCTAAGGGAGATAGCCTGTGGGGATTTGCGAGCACAGAGCTTTGGAGCCTCTGCGCAGGGGGGCAGGTTGAGGGAGCCTTAAAAGTGAGGCTGGGGATTTCAAATAAAGTTTTTTTCTTCGACTGCAGTTACCGACTCCGTGTCGTAATTTTAGCGCTGCATGTAGCACACCGCTACACATTGACCTTTGTTGAGGTGCAGCGTATTACTCCACATTTGCGCTTTACTCTTTGTTCGGCTCGACCTATTTGTGTGAACAGGCGTTCAGCATCATGAACATCAACAAAGCCAGCCACAGATCCAAGTTAACTGACCAACACCTCAGATCCATCCTGAGAATCGCCACAACAAAACTAAATCCAGTCTTTGATGCGCTGGCTAAAAAGGGAGACCAACAACACTGTTCCCACTGAAATTAAAAATAAGTTTCTTCGTTGTGTTATGTAAAAAATGCATTTGAAAATTTTTTTTCAATAAGCCTTACATGTTACATGTCATTTCTGTTAAGTGATGGACATGAGTAGTGCGCAGGTGCACGTACGTTCTCGAAATAAAAAAATGCGCTCCAGATTAAATAATGCGCTCCGCATACTGGCGTGCTCTCACTGTTCTGTCATTGTGCGGGTCATTGTTGAGTTTTGGCACAGGGGACAATTGAATAAGAAGGAGCAGGACAAGTAGACCTGCATCTCCTACCGTTTTTGAAATAAAGACAGTCAGGAGGAGAGTGATGATGATAATATCTTGAAGGATAACAGAATTTTCAGTGCTTTAAAATAATAACTGTTACTATTAAAAAAGCTATATTTTATTCATTTAATTTTCAGTGTTTTAAAAGTCATTTCAATAAATAGCTAAATACCATGGGACTTCAAAGACAGATATTTTGTTGTAATGCATTTGTTCATTTTCAATTGAAATTAAAGCCCATGTTTTCTACATATCCCATGATATTTTATTTTCTCTTATGAGGTGTATTACCAAAACACTCCGTCCATCTGCTCCCGGTCCGGCCCCCCTGTCAAATTTTAGAACCCTTTGTGGCCCACAAGTCAAAAAGTTTGCCCACCCCTGGGTTAGACTGTTGTTTATGTGCACACCAAGGAACTTTGTGCTTTTCTCTCTCTCCGCAGCAAAGCCATTGATTTTCTTCGGCAGTTTAACGGGGCACGACTGCGCAAGTGCGTGTAAGTCGGACCGTGAGGCAGCAGGAGTATTTAAAGAGAACAGTAGACTGAGCGGGTGACGGAGTAGAGGGGGACAGAGTAGGAAGGCTTTGTCTCGAGAAGCTTCGGTGAGCAGAGGCTGAGGACGAGCTTCGCTCCAAGTGAGGTAAAGCCGGGTAAGTTCCTTTAAAAGGAGAAAGTTTGAAAAGTTGAGGCAAGTATTGGGTAGGTCATGGCAGCTGAGATTGGCTCTGTGGTTTGTTCATCCTGCAGCATGTGGGAAATCAGGGATACTTCCAGTGTCCCTGACAACTATGTGTGCAGGAAGTGTGTCCAGCTGCAGCTTCTGGCTGACTGCATTGAGCGTCTGGAGCTGCAATTGGATTCATACTGGAGCATCCGCGATGCTGAGAAAGTCGTGAATAGCACATTCAGTGAGTTGGTCACACAGGCAGAAAGGGAAGGGGTGGCCACTAGACAGCATAGAAGTAGGCAGGTAGTGAAGGAGTCCCCTGAGGTAATCTCCCTCCTAAACAGATATACTGTTTTGGATACTGTTGGGGGAGATATCTCATCAGGGGAAGGCAGCAGCAGCCAAGTTCATGGCACCATGGGTGGCTCTGTAGCACAGGAGGGAAGGAAAAGGAGTGGGAGAGCTATAGTGATAGGGGATTCAATTGTAAGGGGAATAGATAGGCGTTTCTGTGGCCGCAAATGAGACTCCAGGATGGTATGTTGCCTCCCTGGTGCAAGGATCAAGGATGTCTCTGAGCGGTTGCAGGACATTCTGGAATGGAAGGGTGAACAGCTAGTGGTCGTGGTGCACATTGGCACCAACGATAATAGCAGTTCTAATGTTAAAGCAATGCAGTAGGTTTCTGAATTCAATTTTATGTATTCCATGGTTCTGATTAGCAGTCATTGCGTTTCTTTTCACTTACACTTCACCCTAAATAGATATGCACATGTACATAACAAAAAATGCACTGAATTGAAAGTAATGCATTCAGCTGAAAAGAGTGTAGTATTGAATTCTCCTCAAAAGTACTCTGTGCTAACTTGACGTAAATCCTTTCAAGTTACTTTCTATATGATTTAAAGTAGTCTGCAGCCATTTTTATGAGTGTGCTACTTAAGTTGGTGAAGTTACTCAAAGCAATATCACGAATTGCACATAATAGAACTTCAGATGTTCAAAGCTATATACACTTACATTTTCACTTACACTTCACAATATAGGCAAAAAAATGTGATGAGGTCCTACAAGGTGAATTTAGGGAGTTAGGAGATAAACTAAAAAGTAGGACCACAAAGGTAATAATTTCTGGAATACTACCAGTGCCACGTGCTAGTCAGAGTAGAAATAGGATGATATTTCAGATGAATACGTGGCTTGAAAAATGGTGCAAGGGGGAGGGATTCAAATTTCTGGGACATTGGAACCAGTTCTGGGGGAGGTGGGACCGGTATGAACAGGACGGTCTGCACCTGGGCTGGACTGGAACCAATGTCCCAGGGGGAGCATTTGCTACTGCTGTTCAGGAGGATTTAAACTAATGTGGCAGGGGGATGGGAACAAGTGCAGAGAGACAGAGGGGTGTAAAATGAGGGTAGAAGCAAAAAGTAGTAAGGTGAAAAGTAAAAATGGCAGGCAGGCAAATCCAGGGCAAAAAGCAAAAAGGGCTACTTTTCAACATAATTGTATAAGGGTTAAGAGTGTTGTAAAAACAAGCCTGAAGGCTTTGTGTGACAATGCGAGGAGCATTCATAACAAGGTGGATGAATTGAATGTGAGATTATGCGGGCAGTGGGCGAATCAGCCCTCTTGTGCTTTTTGATCTCGTCACTTGAGATTCAGTTTCACGCGACCCTGCCACTTTGATCTGGCCCATGCCTTCATTAACCAGGTCCAACACTTGCCTTTGTTGAATCTTGCCCCTCTTGACATAGGACATTGGGTTTGTGGGGGTTTAGCAAGGGTTAATTGGGGTGTGCTTAGGGTTTGTGGGGCTGAAGACAGGGTTAATCAGGACATGCCTCGGGTTTGTGGGGGTGTGTTCCTCTTTTGTACTTTAGGATTAGGTTTGAGTTTTGGGCTGTTGGATGTATATGTGTGGCTGGAAGAGGTAAGACTGCAGAGTTTTGAGTGGGGATGTATGAGGCTCTATGGCGGATAGGCTCACATGGTGAAGCCAGGTTAATCTGGCCCATGCCTTTCATTAGGGTTAGGTTGAGATTATGCAGGCAGCAGATAGTTATTAATGAATATGATGTAGTTGGGATCACAGAGACATGGCTCCAGGGTGACCAAGGATGGGAGCTCAACATCCAGGAGGGATAGACAGGAAAGAAAAGGAGATGGGGTAGCATTGCTGGTTAGAGAGGAGATTAACGCAATAGAAAGGAAGGACTAAGACTAAGGGGCAGAAAACACTGGTGGGAGTTGTGTACAGGCCACCTAACAGTAGTTATAATGGGTGACTTTAATCTACATATAGATTGGGTGAACCAAATTGGTAAGGGTGCTGAGGAAGAGGATTTCTTAGAATGTATGCAGGATGGTTTTCTGAACCAACATGTAGAGGAACCAACTAGAGAGCAGGCCATTCTAGATTGGGTACTGAGCAATGAGGAAGGGTTAGTTAACAATCTTGTCGTGCGAGGCCCCTTGGGTAAGAGTGACCATAATATGGTGGAATTCTTCATTAAGATGGAGAGTGACATAGTTAATTCAGAAACAAAGGTTCTGAACTTAAAGAGGGGTAACTTTGAAAGCATAAGACGTGAATTAGCTAGGATAGACCGGCAAATGATACTTAAAGGGTTGATGGTGGATATGCAATGGCAAGTATTTAAAGATCACATGGATGAACTACAACAATTGTTCATCCCAGTTTGGCAAAAGAATAAACCAGGGAAGGTAGTGCACCCGTGGCTGACAAGGGAAATTAGGGATAGTATCAAGTCCAAAGAAGAAACATATAAATTAGCAAAAAAACGCGGCACACCTGAGGACTGGGAAAAATTCAGAGACCAGCAGAGGAGGACAAAGGGCTTAATTAGGAAAGGGAAAAAAGATTATGAGAGAAAGCTGGCAGGGAACATAAAAACTGACTGTAAAAGCTTTTATAGATATGTGTAAAGAAAAAGATTGGTTAAGACAAATGTAGGTCCCTTACAGTCAGAAACAGGTGAATTGATCATAGGGACCAAGGACATGGCAGACCAACTGAATAACTACTTTGGTTCTGTCTTCACTAAGGAGGACATAAATAATCTTTCGGAAATAGTAAGGGACCGAGGGTCTACTGGGATGGAGGAACTGAGGGAAATACATGTTAGTAGGGAAGTGGTGTCAGGTAAATTGAAGGGATTAAAGGCAGGTAAATCCCCAGGGCCAGATGGTCTGCATCCCAGAGTGCTTAAGGAAGTAGCCCAAGAAATAGTGGATGCATTAGTGATAATTTTTCAAAACTCCTTAGATTCTGGATTAGTTCCTGAGGATTAGAGGGTGGCTAATGTAACCCCACTTTTTAAAAAAGGAGAGAAAAAATGGGGAATTATAGACCGGTTAGTCTGACATCGGTGGTGGGGGAAAATGCTAGAGTCGGTTATCAAAGATGTGATAACAGCACATTTGGAAAGAGGTGAAATCATCAAAGTCAGCATGGATTTGTGAAAGGAAAATCATATCTGACGAATCTTATAGAATTTTTTGAAGATGTAACTAGTAGAGTGGATAGGGGAGACCCAGTGGATGTGGTATATTTAGATTTTCAATAGGCTTTTGACAAGGTCCCATACAGGAGATTAGTGTGCAAACTTAAAGCACACTGTATTGGGGGTATGGTATTGATGTGGACAGAGAATTGATTGGCAGACAGGAAACAAAGAGTGGGAGTAAACGGGACCTTTTCAGAATGGCAGGCAGTGACTAGTGGGGTACCGCAAGGATCAGTACTGGGACCCCAGTTTACAATATATATTAATGATTTAGACGAGGGAATTAAATGCAGCATCTCCAAGTTTACAGATGACACGAAGCTGGGCGGCGGTGTTAGCTGTGAGGAGGATGCTAAGAGGATGCAGGGTGACTTGCATAGTTTAGGTGAGTGGGCAAATTCATGGCAGATGCAATTTAATGTGGATAAATGTGAGGTTTTCAACTTTGGTTGCAAGAACAGGAAAACAGATTATTATCTGAATGGTAGCTGATTAGGAAAAGGGGAGGTGCAACGAGATCTGGGTGTCATTGTACACCAGTCATTGAAGGTGGGCATGCAGGTACAGCAGGCGGTGAAAAAGGCAAATGGTAAGCTGGCATTCATAGCAAAAAGATTTGGGTACAGGAGCAGGCCTTGTACAACTGCAGTAGAACCTCCCTGCTCCTGTACTCAAATCCTTTTGCATCCTCTAACGTTGCATCATTCTGGGAACTTTCTAACCCCTCACAACTGAATATTTTCCACTTATCTTTGTGTCATCAAATTGTTTACACTTACCTCTTCATCCCAGTTATTAATATAGACTGCAAACAACTGAGGCTGCTGTACACATTCCCCAAGTCAGCTGACTAGAAAACTGTTAATAACCTGATTATCATTAGCTATGATTTGTTGCTAACTAATCCTCTCCTCAGATATAACAATTTTGCATAATTATAATCCCATGTACTGTTACCTAATACAATTATTAACATGTAGTGTATCAAATATATCCCTGCCCTTTCACTATTCTGCAGATCATATCCTCACATTTCTTTAAACTTGACCTTCCTTCCTTATTCATGGACTGCTGCAAATTTCTAACAATTGATGATGAAATCAGAAAATCCTTCAAAGTACAGAGCTCAGTAGAAATTTGCACCATTTTCTTTCAAAAGATGGTAGAGATTGGGGAATAATCACTAGCTTTTAAATAGATTAATAAAGTTCTGAGTTGTCAAAAATCTAAGTGGTATGTTGTTCCTACTGATTTATTGCCTTAAGGCCATTGTTTAGTTGAATGAAGAGAGTATATTGGTTACCTATTTCTGTAAAAAGCAATAATGTGTTTAAAAAAAAATCAAGGTATTGAAAAGACAAATAGGTCCACACAGTTGTCTGGGAAAACTCCCAAGATGGATGCAAAACCATCAAAAGAGTTACCAATGAAAATCCTGAAGTTGATTTCACATCTGCTCAAAAGGGCCAAACCACGGATGGTATAAGTAGGAGCCAATCAGAAATTTTGATAACCATATACTGTGGAAACACATTTGAAATCCAAAGGCTGGACATGAGTCCAATCTAAACCCATGTTAGAGAGAAGAAAGCTGAATGTTCTATTCACATCCTTAATCCCAGAAATTATAGGAATTATCAATGTGCTTGGCTTCTCACATGGAAGAAGCATACATTGCCCTGAAATTAGACCAATAAAGTTCCATCAAATAGGATCAAAGTCAACCCCGCCAAACTTTAACCAATAAAACAAGCAATCTCAAAGTTGCATAACTTATACATTCTTTGATAATAAATGTACTTAAACTTTGAATAAACTAATCAGATTGCAAAGGTGCTAACACTACTTAAAGCAATTGCAGATCAAATCAAATAATGAATAACTAACGTTTAGTGTGCTACCTCTCTTACAGAAAAAGGAAACTGGCAAATGCGGCGGCAGCAGTGTCTTAAAATGAACAGATCAGTTTTCAGGAATGACAAACTTAATAATAAAATAATATTAATCTCATAATCAAATAAGATTAGGAACTTAAGGTTTGAATTGTTAATGTAAAAGGGGAAATGCTTTAATATAGAACACACTTGTGAATTGAGTGGCCATATTCACACTATATTCACTCAAGATGTTTCTGCCAACACAACTAACTGTGGTCTTTCTGTCAAGAAGTCTAGGATCCAGTCACAGAGAGAGCTGTTGAGACTCAGCAAAGGTAGTACACTGATCAGCTTTAGAGGAATAAAGTCGAGCTAAAGTTCACAAACAGCATCCTAGTACATGAAGCACCATTTTCTAGGTGGGACAGGTTGGAGTGGAGTGCAGAGGCTATGGCATCATCAGTGGACCAATTTGACTGTAAAGCGATCTGGAAAACATCTAATGTATCAGCAAGATGGGACTTAATGCGATTCATAACCAGCCGCCCAAAGCAGAGAATTCAATAGTTTCACAGCCTGGGGGAAGAAGCTGTTTCCCATCCTAATAGTCCAAGGTAGCAGAAAGATGGGATTTAATGTGATCAAAGTACTTCATTACTGTTGAGGTCAGTGTCAATGGGCGGTAGTCATTGAGCCAGATTACTGTCGGCCTCTTGGGTGATGGATGATGGTGGTTGCCTTGAAGCATGTGGGGACAGTTGACTGTTCCAGAGATGCTGAAGATGTCTGTTAGAACCTCAGTTAACAAGGCTGCAGAGTCCCTCAGCACCCAATTGGTATGTTATCAGGCCCTGTAGGTTTACGTGGTTTGATCCTGGCTAGGATCTTCCTCATATCAGCTATGGCCTGCTCCTCAGGGGGGTGGGCCCTTCCTCACCAGCACATTGCTCCATGCATCAAATTGAGCATAAAAGACATTCAGACAATCAAAAAGTTGCAGATCTTACTGACAAATAAGTCTGAAATGAAAGCTGACTCAGGTACGTTGGATAGAAAGCATGAAGATTACAAATTTTACAGTATATTCATGAACTCAGCATGACTACTGACTTCAATATTACACCACACAGGAATGTGAAAACCTGTGATAAAATGTCAGGACAGCAATAAAAGAATGATTAATGGGGATCTAATCAAACAAATACACGACTATTTGACAAAGCTTGAGTTTTGGTCTGTTAGAGCACATCTTCAATCCTCTTACCATTCCCAAGGTAGTTATATGATATTCATGATTTACTCCAATAACTTGGAGCACAGTGACAATTGTCTTTTCTATTCTGGGATCTTGCTGCATTCACTGAGCTGTTGGCTGTATTTATACAAACTCAAATGAATGAGGTCCATTGGTGGGGGCTCTTAAAACTAGGCATGTGGTACAAATATGCAAACTTGTGACACAGCAGAGCGAAATTATATTGGAGGTCTACATTCTATATTGATTTATGGAGGTCAAGAAACATTGAAGGTACATTAATTATGTTTGCTAAAAATCTCCCAAATAGTAATTGGAGCTATTAACTACCTGAAATATACATGTAGCTGCCATAAACAGTTCCAGCATGTCCATAATGAGGTTCATTCATTTTAGCCACATAATTCCATTCATTAGTTCTTGGATTGTAGCATTCCACAGTAGCTGTTGTAAAGAAATGAGAAACAGTTATGAAATGTTACAAAAATGCTCATCATTGTAAAGTTTTATTAAAAATTGCTGTGCCATTATCAATATTGATTATGGAGGCATTTTAGTTTCCAATAATTTATAATTATAGAGAAATACCCAATTATTAATATCAATACTGACAATACACATAGCAATTATTTTTCATAAATACATATTTCATTCACTGTAGATCCTTTCCATATCCCATGTGGTATATAGCTCTCCAGGCTATTTACACCTATGGTTGGTTATTTAACTTTGTTTGCATCCACCTATTTATTTTAAAAACACAATTTCAAACACTTTGCATTTTCTTCTGAAATTATGGTAGTAAGGTAGAAGATTAAAAAAAGACAATAATTGGTACTCTACTCTAGCAGTGAAAAGTCTGTCTTAGAAATGTTCCTTTAATGCTTGAAGGACTCTCCATCTTCAGCACGACACTCTTTGTTGAAAGTTAATTACAAAAGCTGTAAGTCACATTTTCTTATGACATAGAAGGCAGCTATTTGGCCCATCAAGGGTATGGCAGCTCTTAGAACAATCACATCAATCCAATTCCACAACTCGGTTCCTTATAACCTAGTTTCTTTCACTTTTTTTCAATTTTATTCTGGTTGTCCTCCAACCAGTTATGGTTGGGACAATTTAAAATAACCAATTAATCTACCAACTAGCACATAGCTTGGAAACTGCTCTATCTGGTGAGATCAATAGGATTACAGAGAATGTGCAAATTCCACACAGACAAGTCCGGAGGTCAGGAGTGAGTAATGAGTGTAGGTCCAGCCTGCTCAACCTTTCTTCATTCTACAATCCTTTCATTTCAGGAAGCAATCTTGCACAGCCAATATGCATATATATTTTTGATTCAGATGGAGATCATAACTTTATATACTGCTCCAGATGAGGTCTTCCCAGCACCCTGTCAAGTTGCATCATAACTTTCCTGTGTGTATAATTCATACCTCTCCTACCCCACCCTCCAATAAATACCGATACTCCATTACTTTTTAATCATCTGCTTTAACTGCATACTATTTTGTGTTTCATATACCAGGATTTCTTTAAGTCTTTCTGTGCATCAACTTTTTTGGTCTCATTGTTTAAATGTTTTTCAAATTCTTTCTATCTAAGTGGAAATCATAAATTTTCATCTGACAACTTGCCCACTAACTATATCTATTTATATTCCTTAACAGGCTCCCTGTGCCTTTCTCACAAGTTGCCAACCCAGTTGCTTTTGCACCATCAGCAAATTCTTCTAGGTTTGCATTCAGTCCCCTTATTCAAGACGTTAATGTGAATTGTAAATAAAGGAAGCCTCACTCTGATTACTGTTGTACCACACTAGTTAATGATTGCCAATTAGAAAATTACCCAATTATACTGAGTATGTTTTCTGTTAATTAGTCATTTCCTTATCCATCTCACCATATAATACCCAAGCCCATACAATTCCATCTTGCACATTGACTTCTCATGTGCCCTATTACTGATTGATTTCCTGAATCTAAACACACATACTCACTGGCTCCCCTTTAACTGCCATCCTTCTTGTTATGTCCTCAGTTCACCCTAACAAATTCTGTCATGAATGATTTCTCTGCTACAAAACAATCATGTTCTATTTGATTGGATTTTCCAGATATCCCATATTACATTTTTAGTAATGGATTCCAGTATTTTCCAAATGACAGTTGTCTGTTTTAAGTGTCCTACAGTTTTGTGCCTTGCCTTCCACATTTGTAGAATGATGGTGTTACATTAGCAGTTCTTGAGAGACATTTTACCAGAGTACAATCAATGCATCCTTTTATTTCTGCAATATTTCTTTTAAAACCCTGGATGCAGGCTGGTGGATTCAAAAGAGTGGTCAGCCTTTTGTCCCATGAGTTTGCCTAAATCTCCATCATGAGCCAAAAAAGAACCATTTTAATTTCCTACCTTCCCATAGACCCCTGATAACCTATCAAACGTTTTGTGTCTTCTATGAATCCCACAATATAGAATTTCTGCCGTTTCACATCAATTCCCCCATCTTTCCACCAAGGTATAAAAGTTCACTTTAGTTGCTATCTTCCTTTTTACATTTTAGCAAAAGCTCTTACTGTTTATTTTTTAATTTCTTCCTACTTTCCTTTCTAGCTTCCTTGCATATTTTGTCTTTTTTCTTTTTAAAATGTATTTAGTTATCTGTTCCTTGTTCTGAAAAGATTTCCCCAATGCCCTGGTTATCTATATTGAATGTCTTTCAATTTCATACTACGTGAAGTCTCTGCCTGTAATGTCAGTGTTATTTATGGCATCTGCCTACCTTCTTTCCATTCTAACAATATTGAAATCTCCTCAAATACACAAAAATAAATTGAAAAATAGTGAAAGTAAAAAAAAACTTGAAGTAATTTATAAGCTTTCACATTTGTCAATGTGAAGTGCTATCTACTGAGTTTATTTTTAATAACTATTTTGACAAATGCTCTGTAATATGTCTCCTTTGATAAGACAGTTTATTTATAAAATTCATTTTAAGGAAGGGATGATATTTAACATGATCTGTTTTTGGAGACATAAGAGGCTGCAGATACTGGAACCTGAAAAAAACAAACAAACTGCTTTGAGGAACTCAGTGAGTCAGGCAGCATTTGGACTGAAAAATAGAGGGGAGATAGCCAGAATAAAGAGGTGAAGGGAAGGAGAGGAACAAGAACTGGCAAGCAATAACTGGACCCAGTTAAGGAGGGATGATTGGCAAGTGGGAGGGAAGGGTGGAAATATGACAATTATGGGAACAGATGAAGGCAATAAAGCCTCTGGATGATGGAATCTGACAGGAGAGGGAATTAGAGCATGGAACCAAATAAGGCAAGTGGAGGGATGAGGAGGCAATCTAATGCAAGGAGTGTGCTGGCGATGGACTGGTGCTGTAGGTGGAGGAGCGGAAAATATGGTGATGGGGGCTGCTATGTAGTCAGATTTAGGAAGACCAGTAGGAGAGATATAGGGTAGAGAGAGAGAGCAGGTTACTATGATCTATTTTCCCATTTGTGAATTTATAAAACTGATAAATTACACAAGAAACAGGATTTGATAGACAAATGAATATGAACAAAATGTAGGAATATTGATGATAAGGTAACTTAGTATAAACTGGCATAAAGATCGGCACATCATGGGCCAAATGTCCTGTCTAGTACTATACTGTTTCTGTTCCATGTACACTGTAGTCCTATTCTATCTAAACTTCTTCAATGATTAAATGGTTTCAGTTCAAACTAATTGAACCTCTGCAAGAGACTTAAAATGTTTGACACTCTGAGGGACTCTATAGCCACATACATAATTCAAGTAGTTAATGGTAGGACAGTACTGATTAGAAATATTCCTTTTATGCTCAGGACAGGGCAACTTTCTCTACAAAGCAAAAAATGAAAATAGCTGATGCTGAAAACTAGAAATGAAAACACAAAATGTTGGAAATACTCATCACCTTAGGCAGCACTTGCAGGGAGGGTACCTGAGTTAATGTTTAAAGTCAATATAGACTGGAAATCAAGCATAATTTTAAACTTCAGAGAATAGTAATACGGATTCAGTTTAATAACACTGACATATGTCATGAAAAAGGGGGGGAAGAACAATTGTGATTTGGTGGACAGCAGGATCTCTTAAGGACAATGCCAGATGAATTCCTTGTTAATCAGTATGAGATAGATCTGGCAGCTATGGTTAAGAGTTTCAATAACTATAAGGAAAGTAAAATGTTGGCTAGGGAGAGAATAAGTCCCCCTTAGAGCTCAACATGACTGTCTTATGTCTTGAGCCACAGGAGATGGGTGGGATCTTTAATATTTCTCCTCAGTATTTACTGCAGAAAAAAATCATGACTGCACCAAGAGATAAGAGAAACTAGTCGAGATGTTTTGGAAGAAATTCATATTACCAAGCAGGAGGTATTTGTAAATGATGGTGTATAAATGTCCAGACTTTTGCATCCTTGGACTTCATTGGAGGCTACAGATGGAATTCCTCCAAGAAGACCACAACCATGTTGCAGGTTTAGGAGGCTTGCATGCCTCCATAACCCAGAGAGCTATGATGGCTGGTGTCAGGGCTTTATGCTTTAGCTTTTGGTAGGGTCACCTATGCTCAACAAGTCAATGGATAGAGGCCAGACTGAGTGGTCCACCAGTCCTCCAGGTTTGGGGGCTTTAGCCCAGGGCTAATAACCTTGACTGGTAAAAACAAAACTGTTATGGAAACAGCAATAAAGAATCCTTCTACAGCGTGATGGTATTCCTGAGTCTCCATCTGGAACTTGCATGACTGACAGTAGTGACAATCAAACTACTAACATCTAAGTTATTGGTGAGGCTGCACTTGGAATATTGTACAATTTTGGCCATCCTGTTGTTGGAAAGATGTGATTAAACTGGAAAAGGTGCTAAAGTGACTTACTAGGATGTTGCCAGGGCTAGAAGGTCTGAGTTATAGGGAAATGCTTATTATGAGAAGCATAGATAAGGTGGAATTAAAAGGGACCTGAGGGTCAACTTTTTCACATAGAGGATGGTAAGCATATATTGAATGAGCTGTTAGAAAAAGTGAATGAGGCAGTTACAATAGTATTATAAAGAAGCATTTGGATAGGTATGTGAAGGGGCAGCAGTCGAAGAGCTATAGGCCAAATACTGGAAACTGTAACTAGCTGGGTAAGCACCACGGTTAGTATGGATTCACTGGGGTAAAGGGTCTGCATCTATGTTGTATTGCTCTGACTTTATAAACATCTCAAAAGAACATTTTGCTAAGGGGAAAGGTCAAGGGAATAGGACCAGTTTAATTGTTCTTACATATAGACTCAACTCACTGAATTACCTCCTTCTGTTGTATAATCTCTTGGCTATTCTGTAATACCCATTTTCACATGCTTCAAAAAGTTAGGGCCTTTGAGATCTAAGGCAAGTTGGCACACTGGTGTAGGTACACCCTGTGTACATGGTTCCTTAGGATTCATAAAGCATCCTGAAATTCCCATGGTATACAAACTGTAGGCATCTATACAAAAAAAAAACATGCTATTCTGCTTCCTTCCTTTTTCAGATGTTATTCATACATAGCTGGTTGAATTACACCTAAATATTCTTATTGTTATTCAGAGTTTAAGCTTGTGAATTCTTTATTATTTGAATCTTTTTAAAAATATCCAAAATAGTTTCTCAACCTTACTTCATCAAATTTCTTTGTTCACCAATGCTCTACATTTGGCAGAAATTTGCAACGTTCCATGCACTCTGTGCATTAGGAGAAATCATGCACATAAATACCATAAGCATCCCAAGATTTTAGTAAGCTTACCAGTAATTTTAGGTAATGGGTTCAATGCTGACTGTCTACATTATGTCCTAATTTCAAATGTGCCATTTCTGCAATCTTTTTTTCAATTACTTTAATTATGTACAACCACCATAAGAAACAGATTCCTCTGATTCCTTCAATTTAGGCCACTTAGTGAAACTAGGATCAGGCACCAATTTTTGCATCCCAAAATAAAGATTCACTGATTTGCAACATGAACTACACTCTAAAAATCACCAAAGACCACACCTCTCAATCCCTCCAGTGATCAGAGAACAGGGTCCCACATGCTTCAAAAAGTTAGGGCCTTTGAGATCTAAGGCAAGTTGGCACACTGGATGCAAAATTGGCTTGGGTGTGGAGACAGTGGGTGATAGGACAGAGCTGTTTTTATCTCTGGACACCAGTGACTAGTGGTTTACCATAAGGATCAATGCTGGGATCCTTAATGTTTGCAATGTATGTGAATAACCTGGATTTGTATGTGGGTGTTTGTGGATGACACAAAGATTGGCAAGAGTTATTGAAGTGTGGAAGGTGGTCTAAAGTTGCAGAGAGATATCGATATGCTAGTGAAATGGGCTATAAAGTGACAGTTGGGGTTTAATTCAGACAAATGTGAAGTGGTGTGTCTTGGGAGCACCAATAGAATAGAGCATATTTCATGAATGGTGGGGTTTTAGGAAATATTGAGGAACACAAGGACCTAGGATTCATATCTGTGGATCCCTGAAGGTGTTAACACAGGTGGATATTAAAGTATATGGGATAAGGGCCTTCATTATGACATTGAATACAGAAGTTATACTCCAACTTTGTAAAACACAGGTGAAACCTCAGCTGGAGTAATTCAGAGAACAGAGAGGTAAAAATCATTTACAGGCAGAAGGGATTAGGTGTTATTAATTAGTTAGGTTCTTCATCATGGGATGAAGAACCTGCTCTTGTGTTAAAGTGTTCTATGTTCAATGAACCACACCAATTGTGAAGACAGCAATGAATGAAGACTACAATGAACGACAGTACAAAGCTTCTATTTGTCCGTCAGAAAAAAGGTAAAGGTAACAAGTGGAGGGAACCTTGGTTTTCAAGAGATATTGAGGCCCTGGTTAAGAGAAAAAAGGAGATGCATAACAGGTACAGACAAGTTAGAACTAATGAGGTTACGGAGTACAAGAAATCACTTAAGAAAGAAATCAGAAGCTAAAAGAAGGCATGATGTTTCTCTATGAGACAAGGTGAAAGAGAATCCTAAGGAATTCTAAAGGTATGTTAACAGCAAAAGGATTGCTAGGGACAAAATGGGGCCCAGTGGATGAGCAGAATGGTAATCCATGTGTGGAGCCATATTAGATTGGAGGATCTTAAATGCATCCTTCGCATCTTTATTTACTTGGGAGACAGATACAGAGTCTATAGAAGTGGCATCAACTTCATGGACCCTGTACAGATTACAGATGAGGAGGTATTTGCTAACCTGAGACAATTCAGGATCTAACAAGGTGTCCCTTTGACCCTACGGGAAGCAGGTGCAGAAATTGCTGGGGCCCTAGCAGAGATATTTAAAACATCTTTAACAACAAAAAAGGTAACAGAGGATTGGAGGATAGCCAGTGTTGTTCCACTGTTTAAAAAAGGCTCTAAACAGAAATCAAGAAATTATAGGCCAGTGAGTCTGACATCAGTTGTGGGAAAGTTATTGGAAGGTATTCTAAGGGAATGGATATGTAAATATTTGGATAGACGTGGACTGATTAAAGACAATCAGCATGGCTTCATGCATGGTAGGTCATGTCTAACCAATACGATAGTGTTTTCCAAGAAGTTACCAGGGAAGTGGATGAAGGCAAGGCTGTGGATGGTGTCTACGTGGACAAGGCACTTGACAAGGTCCCTCAAGAGAGGCTGGTCAAGAAGATTCAGTCATTTAGCATTCAAGACGAGGTAGTAAATTGGGCTAGACAATGGTTTTGCGGTAGAAGCCAGAGAGTGGTTGTAGAGGATTGCTTCTCTGATTAGTGGTGGTCCTCAGGGATTGGTGCTGGGTCCTTTGTTGTTATGTCATCTATATCAATGATCTGGATGATAATATGGTTAACTGCATCAGCAAATGTGCAGATGACACCAAGATTGGGGATGTAGTGGACAGTGAGGAGGGCCATCATGACTTGCAGAGGGATCTGTGCCAACTGGAAAAAAGGGGTTGAAAAATGGCAGATGGAATTCAATACAGACAAGTTCAAGGTTTTGCACTTCGGTATGACAAACCAGGGTAGGTCTTGCACAGTGAACATTAGGGCACTAAGGAGTGTGGGAGAACAAAGGGACCTGGGAATACAGGTATGGAATTCGCTGTAAGTGGCATCACAGTTAGATAGGATGTAAAGAAAGCCTTTGGCACATTGGGCTTTGTAAATCAAAGTCAAGTACAGAAGAAAGAAAGTTATGTTGAAGTTATATAAGACATTGGTGAGGACTAATCTGGAGTGTGCAATTTTGGTCACCTACCTACAGGAAAGTTGTAAACAAGGATGAAAGAGTGCAGAGAAAATTTACAAGGAGGTTGCTGAGTCTGGAGGACCTGAGTTACAAGGTTGAATAGATTAGGACTTTTATTTTTTAGAACGCAGAAGATTGAGAAGAGATTTGACAAAGGTAAACAAAGCTATGAGAGGTACAGATAGGGTAAATACAACCAGGCTTTTTCCACAGAAGTTGGGTGGGACTACAACCAGAGGTCATGTCTTAAGAGTGAAATGTGAGAAAAACTTCACAAGGAGAACATGAGGGGAAACTCCTTCACTCAGAGGGTCATGAGAGTGTCGAATAAGCTGCCATGCAAACTCAATTTCAACATTTAAGAGAAATTTGGATAGGTACATGGATAATAGGGGTATGGAGGACTATGGGATTAGGCAGTTTAAAGTTTTTGGCATAAACTAGATGGGCCAAAAGGCCTGTTCCCCTGCTGTACTTCTCCATGACTCTCTAAAATTACACCTGTGTGAATCCCTGTAGCATTTTATGACTCTGATCTCTCTCAGAGGCTGATGTAAAAACATCTTTTAAAAGGGTGAACCCTCACAAGGTGTCAGCCCTGATGGTGTACCTGGTAGGGCACTAAGAACCTGCACCAACCAACTGGTGGGAGTGGGCAACGACATCTTCAAACTCTCATTGCTGCAATCAGAAGTTCCCACCAGCTTCAAAATGTCGAAATCATACCAGTGTTCAAGAAGAGCTGGATGAACTGCTTCAATGATGATCCACCCAGTTGCACCCACATCTACTGTGATAAAGTGCTTTGAGAGGTTGGTCATGGTCAGAATCAACTGCCTAAGCAAGGACTTTTACCCACTGCCATTTGCTTAGCACTACAATAGGTCTACAGCAGATGTAATCTCTCTGGCTCTCCACTCAGCCTTGGACAATATCAATATGCACGTCATACTTCTGTTTATTGATTATAGCTCAGCATTCAAAACCATCATACCCTTAGTACTAATCAACAAGTTCTAAAACCCGGGCCTCTGTACCTCTCTCTACAACTGGATCCTTGACTTCCTCACTGGGAGACCAGAGTGCAGATCTGAAATAACATCTCCTTCTCATTGACTATCAACATTGGTGCACCCGAAGGATATGTGCTTAGCATATTGCTCTACTCTCTTTGTACCCACAACTGTGTAGCTAAGATGCCATCTATATGTTTGCCAGTGACACAACTATTGTTGGCTGAACTTTAGATGGTGGTGAGGAGACATACAAAAATGTGATAGATCAGCTAGTTAAGTGGAGTTGCAACAACCTTGCACTCAATATCAGTAAGACCAATGAAATGATTGTGGACATCAGGAAGGGGAAATCGAGAGAACACACATTTCCCCTTCCACCATCAGATTTCTGATTGGACAATGAACCTATGTACACTTACATTACTGAGAGATCAGCAGTGGAAAGGATATTCATTTTCAAGTTCCTTAGTGTCAACATCTCTGAAGATCTAATCTGGGCCCAACACATTGATGCAATTACAAAGAAAACACAATTGTGGCTATATTTTATTACGTGCTTAAGGAGACTTGGTATGACACTCACACATGTATCGTGGAAAGCATTCTAACCGGTTATATCTGATATGAAGGGGCCGTTGCATATGACCAACAAAAGCTGCAGAAAGCTATGAACTCAGCCAGTTCCATCATAAGCATTAGCTTCCCCAGCATCAAGAACATCTTGAAAAGGCAATGCCTGAAAAAGACTGCATCCATCATGAAGGATGCCCATCACCCAGGATATGCCCTCTTCTCATTGCTACAATTCGGGAGGAGGTACAGGAGCCTGATGGCACATGTGCAACATTTTAGGAACAGCTTCTTCCCTTCCACCATCAGATTTCTGAATGGACAATGGATCTATGTACACTGCATCAATATTTTTTTATTTCTTTTTTGCTCTTTTATAAGATATATTTCTTAATGTAGTTTACAGTTTTTCTTACATTACGGATCAATTTAATAATTTAAAATTAGATTAGGAATAGAAGCTCCTTATAATGACACCAACCTAATAGGTTTAGTGTTTACCCCACTCAGTGGACAAACACATAAACCTTTATGTGCTGTGGAGATTTCTTCTGCTTCAATAGAACAGCCTCGTATAAAAGGAATTTCTTCATAAAATAACTGGTATCTATTGATTTTATTTATTTAGTAATACAGTGTGGCTTTCGAGCCAGGCTGCCCTAAAAACCTCTGACAACAATTTAACTCTAACCTAATCACAGGACAATTTGCAATGACCAATTAATTTACCTGGTACACAGAAGGAAACTGGAGCACCCGTGCATTTGACATGGAGGACGTACAGAGTCTCCTTACAGACAGTGCCGGAACTGAACTCTGAAGTCCAACGCCTTAAACTGTAGTAGTGTTGCACTAGCCGCAATGCTACCATGGCACTCAACAGGAAGAATCTTAGAAATCCCAAGGAGGAAAAAATACTTACCCAATTCTCCAGCTGCATTTCTACCACCGACTGCGTAAAGGTGTCCTTTTAGAGCACTTAGGTGGAAGAAAGTACGCTTTTCATTTAAGGATGCTACTTGCATCCATTTGTTGTACCGAGGGTCATATCTGAAGACAGTGTCAACTGCAGTCTTTCCTTTTGTATCGTAATTGCTCTGCCCACCTACAACGTAAAGGAAGTTTCCGATCACTGCAATGCCATGCTGGTATCTTGGTGCATCCATAGGAGCTAATGATTTCCACTCATGGGCCTTTTCATCATACAATCTTAGCTCTTTGCTCACAACCAGCTGTTGTCTCAGTACTCCACCCAAGGTTACTAAGTGTGTGTTATCTGAACGGATACAGGTTCTCTCAGACTGCATAACAGGTTGCATGTATGGCATCATCTGATAGTTACTGGCTTCCAATAATAGATTGACACAAATGTTGTCTGTTCTCATGAAATCCACTGTTTGAACATGATTAATTAACTCCTGTGGTGACATTAGTGGAAACCTAACATTCTTCATTATCTTTGAGGCAAAATCCATCCGTGTGTCCTCATATCTCAACCAACGGCAGGCAGACTTGAAAAGTTCAAGTTCAGTGCAATTTTTGAGGCTGTTGCTTGAAAGCACAAAGGCAAGTCGCTCAAACGGAAGTTTCATAAATTCACCAGTACTCAGCAGTGCTGGGAAATTCTTCAAAATGAAGTTATTTACATATTTATCTACTTCTGTCAAGTTATAGGTATTGGCGATTCTTCCAACCTCAACACAATTTTCAAGTGATACCTGAGGGGGGGAAAAAAGTCAAGCATATTACTTCTTATTTCCCTGATTTAAAGTTTAGATTTTGAGTACTTTCATAAAAATTCTCATCAAATTGAAAGAGGGTTGTATTGAGGAAACAAAACTCTTCATATCAACCAGTTTTCCCAAGAATAAAGTAGATATATGTTTTTGTACACAAATGCATTTCAGTTTCAATCAGTGAAAATACTTAACTATTTTCTTAAGAACTGATAGAGATAGTTCTTATTTCTTCTTGAAGCTGTCCACTAGAATCTTACTGAACAACACATGCAACACACTTTACTTCAGTAGAGTATCATGGACATGAAGGAAACATTTTTAAGAATAAAGGAGCTAATTTTGCTAATTTTTAACATATTAAGAAGAGCTATGTGCTGAAGCTTGAGTGAATGAGGTAAAACTATCAGACATCAATTTGGAAGCAGTTCCATTTGGAAGAAGTTTTCAGAACCAAGATTTTAATAGATAAAAGCGATCTAATTTCTAGAAAAAGAATCTGAAATAACTAGCTTTGGACAGCAGACAATCTCCAGAGTTCCGAATGAAATCTGAGGCATTATTCAGTATATTGAACAGATAAAATTAGGTATTGTGAAAAAAGATTCATAAATAAAACAAGATGAATGTAATAAATACAAAACAGAAACTGATGACCATTTTTATTTTTTCAGAAATGATACACAACAACCATTTGAAATCTGCCACAGAAAACTGACAAAAGTCATTAAATAACTGCAGGAATTAGCTTCAAAATCAATCTGGTAACAAACATTAAATGTATTAAGAAAATGCAAACTAAATGCTTTAATAATGGGGAAAAATCAAGCACAAACTTACCCCTGATATAAGGAATACTTTACAGAAATCCAAGACAGGCAAAATTTGCAGAAAGCTAGCTGCTTCCAAAGTATCTTGGAGATTGTCCATGTTCAGGGAGAGCTTTGCAGTATAAATAAAATCAATAATTTTCTTAAGCCCTATCTGATTCACTCCATGAAGTTTAATGCACATCAGGTCCTGCTCTTTCATTCCACCTGACCAAAGGAAACAAATGAACCTCAGGTTGGTAAGTCCAAACATTAACAAGTAAACATTTCCAGTGAGACAGAAATGAGTGATGAGCCCACTTTAACTGCATGGAATAATGAAATATTAAATTTGTGATTAATATCATGAACAACTTATGGTCTGTAATCTTCAAATGCATCAACCCAGTTGGTGTGTAAATTGATTAATACAAATACAAACTGATTTCTTCAGTAGCTCAGAAGTTAAGTTCTGACAAAATGGAAACCATATCTTTACCCAGGACTTTGAAGGTGATTGGATAAAAACAATGAGAAGAGACTGGGAATTGATGGGAGAAGTAGAGAAAGCTGAGATGTGGGCACAGATTCAAAGATGAACTACAGAAAGTAAGTGGACATGCAAACATACTCTTCAATGCTGTCATTAGTTAACACCCTTTCCAATCTTCAAATGATTTTGTAACAAGCAAAAGTTTAAAAATGCTTTCTAAACTTTTTTTTGACATCCAAGTAAAATTCTTGCAAGAAACAAACTGCTGGAGGAACTCAGTGGGTCAAGCAGAATCCATGGATCAGAGAAATGGTCAATTATTTCAGTCGAGATCCTCCTCTGCAGTCTCTTGTGTCTTCATGTTCTTTGCAAATTTGTTTACAGCAGTTTTTTAGAAATCGATTTTTAATTCCTGCTGACTCCAAAGCAATCTTGGTGGTTTATGAATCCTAAAGGTATTAGTGTGTTAAACACAAAGTGCTTACTGTATATGCATTGCAACTAGGACATTATAGTTCTTTGAGAAAAATGTGCAGGCAAATACAGGTGTGAAGATTTTCAATATTTTCAGGAGGGTGCTCTGAGTACTTGTGTGGTTGTCGAATGATTATATAATAAATTTACATTTCACATACGCCATGATGTCTCTGTGGTTTACCTGTGAACATTGCCTTAAAATAGTCACTGGCGGAGGCCATCATTGCTCTATGGACTGGAAATACTTCATCACCGTCCCCTGGCACCAAGGTAACATCGCAGAGTAAACCTTCAATTCGGAGTTGGTCAAATCCCTACAAAATATAGATATTTCAAAAATCAGGTTACAAGTTGTAAACAATTAATTTTAAAAAATCTTGGTCCCTTCATTACTAACTGAAAATGCCAGGAAAAAAATGTCAGTTTAGCTTAAATGGCATCCCCTAACAGTTTCAAAACAGGAAAGTTTCAAGTTTGACTTCCAGACCATAAGAGCAGAATTAGGCCACTCACCAATAGAGTTTGCTCCACCATTTCATCATGGTTGATTTTATTATCCCTCTCAACCTCATTCTCCTGCCTTCTCCACATAACCCCTGACAGCCTGTCTAATCAAGAAACTATCAACCTCTATTTTAAATATACTCAATGACTTCACCTCCAAAGGTGTCCATACCAAAAGAACTCCATTCATTCACCACCCTCTGGCTAAAGAGATTCCTCATCTCTGTTCTAAAGGGACATCCTTGTACTGAGGCTGTGCACTCTAGTCCTCGACTCTCCTCGACCCTTTCCAATGTCAGCACATCCTTTCTTAGATACGGAGCTCAAAACTACTCACAATATTCCAAATGCAGTCTGACCAATACCTTACAAAGCTTGAGCATTATATATATTTCAGTCCTCTCAAAATGAACGCTAAAATTGCATTTGCCTTCTTTACTACTGACTCAAGCTGCAAGTTAAACATTATGGAATCCTGCACTAGAACTCCCAAGTCCCTTTTCACCTCTGATTTCTGCATTTGCTCCTTGTTTAGAAAAGAGTCTATGCCTTTATTTCTTCTACCAAAGAGCACAACCATACACTTCCTCTACACTATATTCCATTTGCCTTTTCTTTGCCCATTCTCCCAATCTGTCAAAGTCATCTTGTAGATTCTCTGTTTCCTGAACACTACTTGCCCCTGCACCTATCTTTGTGTCATCCCCAAACTTGGCTACAAAGCTATCAATTCCAGCGTCCAGATCATTACCATATAATGTGAAAAGAAATTATCCCTGTGGAACACCACTATTCACCAACAGCCAATCAGAAAAGGCCCCTTCTATTCCCGCTCTTTGCCTCCTGCCAGTCAGCCAATCTTCTGTCCATGCTAGTACCTCTCCTGCGACAACATAGGCTCCTGTGTGGTTTAGCTGCCTCATGTGTGCCACCTTGTCAAATGTTTCTGAAAAGCCAAATAAACATCCATCGACTCTTTTGTCTATTCTGTTATTTCCTAAAAGAATTTCAACAGATTTGTTAGACAAGATTCCCCCTTAAGGAAACCATGTTGACTTTGGCATATTTTATCATGTGCCTTCAAGCATCCTGAAACCTGATTCTTAATAACGGACTCAAAAATCTTGCCAAACATTGAAGTCAGCTTAATTGGCTTATAATTTCCTTTCCTTTGCCTCCATTCCTTCTTAAAGCAAAGAGTGACAATTGTGATTTCCCAGTCCTCTGAAACCATTTGGGACTTTGGTCTCTGCCCCTCCTTGCCAAAGGCTTGAACCAACACCCCAGTTCTCCAATCTAACCCTATCCCACTCCAATAATGGCCACTTCCCTTAAACCTCACTTCATTTAATTGGCCCAATTCAACTTTACATCCACTTTGGAATGGCTCCCACTCTCACACAGATCTCGCTCTCACTATTCTGAAGTGATTTACAAACACTGGTGACATCTCTTAGCCGGATTATTTCTTAGTGGTGGGGATGGCCTCATACTGAGAAATACCTTAGGGGTGGAGTTGTACCCATGTGAATGAAGTAGGACTAATTACTGCCATTTGTGAATTTATTTTATTGCTTATCCACAATGACTCTGTCTTGCTGGCTAATACCTTCAGCAAACCATATGGGTAATTCACGTCCCATCATAACCATCTCCCCGCTCCTCAAACCAGAATTTCAGACCAGGTCTGAGAAACTCAAGAATCAACTCAGCTAGAGGTCTCTTGTCATCCAGTTGTTCAGCTTCATCACAATATTTCAGCAGACCAGACACGCTGAATGGTGTGGCTGCATGCCAACAAAGATTGGGAGTTTCCACCTCGCAGCAGTGTCATGAGGACTGGTTTCATTTGGAGGGCAGTCAACCGAGAAAAGACAAGTAGCAGTATACTAGTAATCCATGTAACTTCTGGTCAGAAATAAAAGCAACTACCATCAGTTATTCCTGTGTCCATTAGATGAATGATCAGATCTGTTACCTCTCTTCCAGGAGAAACATTTTTCTGTACTTGTGGGAACAATTTTATTTTCCAATGCAAAGTCTTTCAGAGATATTAATAGGCAATTACCATTCTGGTGACAGTAATGTTTCAATTTAAATTGTAAAGTGAGTCTAAAACCCAGGTGTACACTTTTAAGCAAGTAGTCATCAAGATCTTTACACCCACAGTGGTGCTAATGTCCAATAAACTTCCTCTTGCTTCATTTCAACATTTTGGATGTCCTCCTAAATCATTTTTTCCAGGGGAAACCAAACTTTTGCTTAAAGTCCCAGCTACTCCATGCAGTAATAAGTTCTATATCCTAACTATTCTCAGAAGTAGATGCATTCATCTACTGAGTCTAAGTACTTATAACACGAGAGATGAATCAATATTTTCTTAGAAACTTTCCAACAAGATTTTGCAAGAATGGCCCATTATTTGCACCCGATTCCTTCTGTGCATGATCTATATCCTATCACTAATACACTTATGTTTCAATTTCAACAACTACCTCAAAAGAAATTCAGAACAGCTGGAGTTGTGTATTTAAGATAAACAGACAAGTTCCGAACCACAACATTAACACTGAGATTGGTAGCACTGACATGCTTAATTGGTCCTTCCATTATATCATATTTATTAAAGCTTGAACCAAAAAGATAATTTTGGATATAATTTTCGAAGAAAGCTTCAATGACACTGGTCATTCACAATAGTAAAGGTAAGATACTTTGTCATTCTTTCTGGACTCCAAATTTCATGTTAGATTTCAGTAAGTATCAGCCACTTTCACCATAATATTAATCTAAAACACTTTAAATATTTATGGATACAATTTCAATAACAAGTTTAAAAATATTTTCCTGATTGAAGTGACTTTGACTTTAGACATAGGCTTCAGAAGAAAATTCAGTACAGAAGTAAAGCAGAGGGGTAGATAGCATATGAGATCTTGACAGCTTTAAGTTCATTATGAGCATGGCATACGTTGAATACTATTGACAAGAATGCTGTTAATGAGAACTTGGCTCTCTGTTAAAACCAGAGCTCCAAAGTTCTTTTACTCATCAGTGAAAGCAGACTGTGGTTTGGGTCTGATTCATGCCGTGCAGCATAAATACAATTTTAGAGATCATAATGCCTGTTTCAAAGAACTGACAGGCTCTCTGCAAAGCCATCAGCCAAAGCACTTCTGCAAGTATTGTATGCTGCTGATGCTTCTGCAGAAGTAGTTAAGATATATGCTGTGGAGCGGATGGAACTTGAACATTGCTTATCAAACTATAACCTCCATATTCTAGTTGAGGTGCCATAGGGTCTAGGTTACACTGAGGAGTTGAAAGGTGAGCACAGAATAGTTCTTTCTCTCTGACTTTCGAAGGATACTGGAGAAATGTCATCAATAGAACCATGAGTAGAATTATGACCTCATTAGATATCTGTCTCTTCCTTGTTAGTGAGAGAGAAAACCTGTGGGATGTTCATATGTTGGAGTGAACAGTTAGTTTTTGATGTACTGTAGACCATGGTCTTTCTTTGGGGGCTTTGCTATTGGGTGGTGGGTGGTGGGAGTGTTGATGCTTTATGCTAGGACAGGGGTTCCCAACCTGGGGTGCAACAAAGAGTGGCTTGCATGCATGAGTGACAAGTCACGAGTCATCACTCAGCCAGCTGCCAGTGTGCCTTGAGAAGTGGTAGTAACGTTTGTCCCAAGCACACTCCAGTCTCCTGCTGCCCGAGTCGAGAGAGATGTAAACTCACTCCAGTCTCCTGCTGCCCGAGTCAGCGTTGAGGATTCTCATCAGTGTTACTTGGGAGTTATACCTCAGAGTTGAGGAGTCTCGTCAATTTACTGTTTACAATTTTTTCTGAATAAATTAGAATCTAATTGCTCAATTTATATTTGCATTTTATGCACTGAGTTAAAAGCTTATTTTTTTAAGTTCAATTTGTTCACCCGCAGTATTGTATGTGGTTCAATTTGTGGATCAAAAATTAGAAAATAGACTTCTTCATCTTCAAATGTGATATTACTTTTGTAGGGGGTGAGAACATGAATCAAATATTTACTTGGGGTGTGGGGCACAGAAAAAGTTGGGAACCGCTGCACTAGGATAGGTAAGGAAGAGGGAGGGTTGATGCTGCTTGCCTCTGCTTGTGTGTTGGAGGGGGAGGAGGGCTTTGGGGTTCTTAATTTTTTTTTCTGTCATTCCTTCTTTGGGGGGTTTTCTTCTGTTTTGAGGATGTCCGTGGAGAGTAAGAATTTCAGGTTATATATTGTATACATTCTCTGATATTAAAATGGACTATTGAAATCTTAAAATAAGAGTTCTAACACTTACAACTACTGTTCTTGCCTTATGTGTAACACTCAGACCCCTCAAAAGGCACACACAGCTGCATTCATACAAAACTTGAAAGACAGACAAGTGAACAGATATCAATTAAGTTAACCATGCCATTGATGTATTTTAAAGAATCTCCTCTTTTCTCTTCTAGGCTAATTGCAAGAACTACATGATCAAACAGGAAAATCCATCCATCTTTCACATGATGGGTACATGAAGTAGCCCAGCCTTTGGCACTTGTATCACTGAAGGACTGAACTTCTCTGGTGTTTTAATATTTGACTGCACATACCATTTCCATCTCTGCAATGAATATTTCATCATATTTGCACGTATGCTACAAATATCTCCATATGCGCACACTATAGATGTGCTCTTCTATTCAGGGAGGAAATGATAAGAAATCATTCCAAATGAGAAAGGATACACATCATTGAACCTCACACCATTAAGCACCAGCTCAGATTATGAGCTGGTATGTTTTGAGATTTTGTTATGGCTAGAATTAACTCCAGCCTGAGCAAGGACCTGGACTTATGAAATTTGCCTACAGCTACAACAAATCTACAGCAAACACAATCTCACTAGCTCTCTCCTCGGCCTGGACAACAACAACACATATGTCAGGCTGCTGCTTATTGATTATAGGTTAGCATTCAACACCATCATATCCTCACTAATAACCAACAAGGCCTCTGTAACTGGATCCTTAACTTACTCATTTGGAGACTACAGTCAGTACACATTGGTAATAACATACTGATTATCAACACAGAGCACTTCTAAGATGTGTGTTTTGCCCACTGCTCTACTCTCTCTACACTCATGTCTGTGGCTAGGCACAGCTCAAAAACCATCTGTAAATTTGCTAATGACACCACTGTTGTTGGCAGAATGTCAGATAGTTTATGAGGTGCTGTACAGAAGTAAGATGGGTCACCTGGCTGAGTGATACCACAATAACAATTTTACAATTAATGTCAGCAAGTCCAATGATTTCACAGTGAACTTCAGGAAGAGGAAGATAGGAGAACAAATACCAGTTCTCTTGAGGGGTCAGCACTGGAAAGGGAGAATAGATTCAAGTTCTTGGGTGTCAACATTTCAGAAAATCTATCCTGGACCCAACACATTGATATACGACTTCATTTCTGATTCATTAGGAACTTGAGGATATTTGGAAGGTCACCAAAGACTCTTGCAAATTTCTACAGATGTATGGTAGAGCATTCTGACTGGTTGCATCACAGTCAGGAATGAAAGTATAATGCACAAAATTGAACAAGGCTGCAGAGGGTGATACACTCAGCCAGCTCTTTCATGGACCACAACCCTCCCCATCACCAAGGGCATCTTAAAAAAGCAGTGCCTCAAAAAGGCAGCATTCATTAATAAGGACCCTCAACATCCAGGACATGCCCTCTTCTCATCACTATGATCACGAAAGTGATGCAGGAGATTATAGATGCATATTCAACATTTTATGAACAGCTTTGTTCCCTCTGCCATTAGATTTCTGAATGATCCATGAACACTCTCACTATTCCTCTTTTACACTATTCATGTTTGTAGCTTATCGTAATTTTCATGTTTGTCACTGTAATCAGCTAAAAAGCAACATATTTAATGACATATGTCAATGATAATAATCCTAATTCTGATTCTGACATGAATGAAATTGAATTATATTGAATTAACTACTTCTTACATCCTTCACATAAATGAGTAAAAATCACTGTCTGAATGTGTAATATGCAGTTTATAGTAATTTATAATAAATAGTATGTACAGTAAGATAAACAACAGAATAGTCAATATAGCTTAGAAATAAGAGTGTGGTTAGATCAAAGGTATTGCACATCAGAGACAATTGTACTTGGAGAGTTTTGCACGTCCATGGCAAAGGGAAGACCACAGATCATAAGACATAGGAACAGAATTAGTCCATTCAAACTATTGAGTTTACTTCAGCATTCCATGGCTGATTCATTATTCCTCTCAACCCCATTTTCCTGCCTTCTCCATGTAATTTTGATGCCCTTCCTAATCAAGAACCTATGAACCTCAGCTTTCAATATACCAAATGACTTGGCCTCCATAACCACCTGTGGTAATGAATTTCATAGATTGATCACTTTCTGGTGTTATGATCCCAGCCCCCTCCTTTGTGAGAATCGCAAGAGCACCCGTTTGGGGGGGTGGGGGGGGGGTCAGTAGACCCAGGAAGTGAGAGAGAGAGAAACGTGAAAAATTGCACGTCCCACCAGGGATACAGAATAAGATGCCAGAAACTATTGTCTCATGGAGACCACGTGAAAAGCCCTCGGGCAAGGTGGGGTTGTTGAGAGAGAGATTGCATCATCCCAACCTGATTGACACCTGCGACCCCGTGAGGAAGTATAAAGGAGAGTCTCAGGGGGACAGCCCCTCAGACGCACCCAGGAGACACGAGAGAGTGATCCCGCAGCAGCGGGATGCCATTCTGAAGGAAGCCACGTGCGTTAGATAACGGGATTGGAATTTGTGGCTGGAATCACAGAAAACCGCTTTTAACTAACATCGGGGAGAGGAAACCAACGCTCCCCCGATTTCACAGAAGATTCATCAAGACTCGGCAAGTTCTTTCTCTTCTCCCCCAATCTCTCTCTCTCGGTCGCCTCACGTGAAACCCAGCGATTTTCAAAGGGCTGAGGCCGGCAGCCTTCTGAGTGACTTTTATATTTCCAACGGACAATCTATTAACCCCTAGACATCAGCAGAGCTCACTTCTTAATGATGATTATTACTATACCTGCGCTTTAGATTGAGTGTTGACAATGTGCACTATCTGAATGTATGTATTAACCCTACTTTTGTGTCCCTTTACGAATAAAACGTTTGAGAATAGTGACATCAGACTTCAACGGACCTCTCTATCTTTGCTGGTAAGTTCTCCAGTTACGGGGTTCATAACACTGGCTTAAGAAATTCCTCCTCATCTCTGTTCTAAATGGACATCCATGTATTCAGAAGCTGTGTCCTCTGGTCCTAGACTCTCCCAATATAGGACACATCAACTTCATGTTCACTCCATATAGGCCTTAAAATATTCAACAGGTTTCAGTGAGATTCCTCCTCTCCCCACCCACTTCATTTTTTATAAACTCCAGTGAATACAGGTCCAGAGCCAAACACTCTTCATATGTCATTTCTTTCATTCCCAGGATCATTCTCATGAACCTCTTCTGGACCTTCTTCAATGTCAGATAAGAGGCCCAAAATTTATCATAATATGGTCTGATCAATACCTTATCAATGCCAATACTTCCAAAAATAAAGATCATATATTTGTAATTCTCTGAAGAACTCAGTACAACATACTAGGGCCTCCAAAATGTGTCTATGATCAATATCATCACCTATAAAGATGAACAGTGTATATTGGGACCTTAAAGCCCACCTTTCCTATTTGCATTGAATTTATCCAATGCTGAGGTAAATAGTTGTCCTGCCTCAAGCCATGTGTTGGAATGAAATACCAGATAGCTAGTAATGCAAATGCTTCTATTGGTTCTTAAAAGCTTTTGGACAGCAAAGTTCCTCTGTCTCGTATTCCTTCAGATGAGAGAATCGATTGTATTCCCTCCAGATCTTTCCTGATTACAGAGCCAAGCAGCTGAACAGAGTGGTGAGAACTGGCTGCAATTCATCAAGTACTGAAAACAACTTTCACAAAAATCATTACGGCCAATTATACTGATGCCATGGAATTTGCAAGTGTTGACACATCAGCCACTGGAGATGCCAGAAATAGTTCGTAGTGAATACATTTGAAACCTGTGAGAATCTTTAACAGAACCAAATACTTATAAAGAATAAATCTGCTGTTTGCTAAGAAGTCAATCAATTGATAATATAAAATGGGGTCAATTGCTCACTGAGTATGATGAACCATTACAAACTACCCTTAAGGAAATTTTAGAGAAAGTTAGTTTAGCATGCATCACTCCCTGTTTCCAGCTCCCAACCACAATAAGGGTCCAGCACTGTCACAGCACACAAAAGAAACTCCTCATGAGTCTAGCCTTCCATGATCTTGCTGATCCACTTCCCTGTAAAGGCTGAAGCCCTTCAGTAATATCTGCTTGCAAGAACTACAAAGTTTAAGGGAAAAATTAACATAGCATCACACAGTAATGGGTACAATGATCATCTCCCCCGCCATCTGCTTTACATCTTATTGACCTTCCCTTCATTCTCCTATTTAGCACCTTAGGTGAGGGTCGGCTAAATAGTGCAGAGGGCAGATAGTTTGCTGTACACAAGAGTATTACAAAATATAGAGTAATCGAGTTGAGCTATTCTCCACTCCTACTACAGCCCTGCCAACACACAGCAGTCTGGTGAACCTTTGTTGTGTTTCCTCTGCGGGTGAGTACATTTGTTCTTAAAAGGAAAAATTTCACATTTCTTCAGGTACAGTATTACTAAGATACAGTTTAATTGTAGAAAATGTTTCTGTACTCAAACCCTGTTGTGGTAAAAGCATATCATTTGCCTTCAATTTCTTCTTGGTGATCCTATGTCTTTGACTGTAGTAGCACATTTTCTGCAGGCATACAGTGGCTGGATGGGAGATGCCAGAGAATAGTGGTGGATAACTGTTTGTCAGGTTGGAGGCCCCTGACTAGTGGTGTGCCTCAGGGATCTGTACTGGCTCCAATGTTGTTTGACATATACATTAATGATCTGGATGATGGGGTGGTAAATTGAATTAGTAAATATGCAGATGATACTAAGGTAGGTGGTGTTGTGGATAATGAAGTAAGTTTTTAAAGTTTGCAGAGAGATTTAGGCCAGTTAGAAGAGTGGGCTGAACGATGGCAGATGGAGTTTAATGCTGATAAATGTGAGGTGCTACATTTTGGTAGGAATAATCCAAATAGGACATACATCATAAATGGCAGGGCATTGAAGAATGCAGTAGAACAAAGTGATCTAGGAATAATGGTGCATAGTTCCCTGAAGGTGGAATCTCATGTGGATAGGGTGGTGAAGAAAGCTTTTGGTATGCTGGCCTTTATAAATTAGATCATTGAGTATAGGACTTGGGACGTAATGTTAAAATTGTACAAGGCATTGGTGAAGCCAAACTTGGGAGTATTGTGTACAGTTCTGGTCACCGAATTATAGGAAAGCTGTCAACGAAATAGAGAGAGTACAGAAAAGATTTACTAGAATGTTACCTGGGTTTCAGCACCTAAGTTACAGGGAAAGGTTAAACAAGTTAGGTCTTCATTCTTTGGAGCGTAAAGGTTGAAGGAGGGACTTGATAGAGGTATTTAAAATTATGAGGGGGATAGATAGAGTTGACGTGGATAGGCTTTTTCCATTGAGACTAGGGGAGATTCAAACAAGAGGACATGAGTTGAGAGTTAGGGGGTAAAAGTTTAGGGTAACATGAGGGGGAATTTCTTTACTCAGAGAATGGTAGCTGTGTGGAACGAGCTTCCAGTAGAAGTGGTAGAGGCAGGTTCGGTATTGTCATTTAAAGTAAAATTGGATAGGTATATGGACAGGAAAGGAATGGAGGGTTATGGGCTGAGTGAAGGTCAGTGGGACTAGGTGAGAGTAAGCACTCAGCACGGACTAGAAGGATTGAGATGGCCTGTTTCTGTGCTGTAATTGTTATATGGTTATACACAGTACATCCAAGAAATAGAACATAGAACAGTACAGGACATTACAGGCCCTTTGGCCCACAATGTTGTGCCGACCCTCAAACCCTGCCTCCCATATAACCCCCCACTTTAAATTCCTCCACATACCTGTCTAGTAGTATCTTAAACTTCACTAGTGTATCTGCCTCCACCACTGACTCAGGCAGTCCATTCCGTGCATCAACCACTCTCTGAGTGAAAAACCTTCCTCTAATATCCCCCTTGAACTTCCCTCCCCTTACCTTAAAGCCACGTCCTCTTGTACTGAGAGGTGGTGCCCTGGGGAAGAGGCGCTGGCTGTCCACTCTGTCTATTCCTCTTAATATCTTGTACACCTCTATCATTTCTCCTCTCATCCTCCTTCTCTCCAAAGAGTAAAGCCCTAGCTCCCTTAATCTCTGATCATAATCCATACTCTCTAAACCAGGCAGCATCCTGGTAAATCTCCTCTGTGTCCTTTCCAACGCTTCCACATCCTTCCAATAGTGAGGCGACCAGAACTGGACACAGTACTCCAAGTGTGGCCTAAACAGAGTTTTATAGAACTGCATCATCGTCTTGCGACTCTTAAACTCTATCCCTCGACTTATGAAAGCATACACCTCATAAGCTTTCTTAACTACTCTATCTACCTGTGAGGCAACTTTCAGGGATCTGTGGACATGTACCCCAGATCCCTCTGCTCCTCCACACTACCAAGTATCCTGCCATTTACTTTGTACTCTGCCTTGGAGTTTGTCCTTCCAAAGTGTACCACCTCACACTTCTCTGGGTTGAACTCCATCTGCCACTTCTCAGCCCACTTCTGCATCCTATCAATGTTTCTCTGCAATCTTCGACAATCCTCTACACTATCTACAACACCACCAACCTTTGTGTCATCTGCAAATTTGCCAACCCACCCTTCTACCCCCTCATCCAGGTCGCTAATAAAAATCATAAAAAGTAGAGGTCCCAGAACAGATCCTTGTGGGACACCACTAATCACAACCCTTCAATCTGAATGTATTCCCTCCACCATGACCCTCTGCCTTCTGCAGGCAAGCCAATTCTGAATCCACCTGGCCAAACTTCCCTGGATCCCATGCCTTCTGACTTTCTGAATAAGCCTACCATGTGAAACCTTTTCAAATGCCTTACTAAAATCCATGTAGATCACATCCACTGCACTACCCTCATCTATATGCCTGGTCACCTCCTCAAAGAACTCTATCAGGCTTGTTAGGCACGATCTGCCCTTCACAAAGCCATGCTGACTGTCCCTGATCAGACCATAATTCTCTAAATGCCCATAGATCCTATCTCTAAGAAGCTTTTCCAACAGTTTTCCCACCACAGACGTGATTACCTGGACTATCCGTACTACCTTCTTTGAACAAGGGGACAACATTCCCCTCCCTCCAATCCTCCGGTACCATTCCCGTGGACAACGAGAACATAAAGATCCTAGCCAGAGGTTCAGCAATCTCTTCCGTTGCCTCGTGGAGCAGCCTGGGGAATATTCCATCAGGCCCCGGGGACTTATCCGTCCTAATGTATTTTAACAACATTTTGGAACGATGAAAACTTCATACAACAGGTTGGACAAACAACCATTCATGGCCCCAAACAGTCCATCCAAATAAAGTGACACTTCACCTGCTAGTCTGTTGGGGTCTACCGTATCTGGTGCTCTCAGTGTGGCCTCCTATATATTGGTGAGACCCAATGTAGCTTAGGAGACTGCTTCGCCAAGCACCTTCAGTCCATCTGCCACAAAAAGCTGGATCTCCAGTAGCCACTCATTTCAATTCTACTTCCCATTCTGATATGTTAATCCATGGCCTCCTCTACTGCCACTATGAGGCACACTCAGGTTGGAGGAGCAAAACCTTATCTTCCTTACCTGCTCATCACCACCCTCTGGTACTCCTCCCACTTCCTTTTCTTCCATGGTCTTCCATTCTCTCCTATCAGATTCCCCCTTCTTCAGCCCTTTGAGTTAAACAGCTCTCGTTACATGCATTGCAGTTTAACTCTTTGAGTGATAATGCAGAAAGTTTGAAGTTAATAACTCATCTCCTACCTTAAGCCACAAACTTATCAATCACCCCTGCTGTCGACCATTTAAGGAGGTCCAAGACGCTAACTTCTATAAAGAAGGGTTCCAAATGCTCTATGACCGCTGGACTGTCTGTAAATGTAGGAGGGGTCTATGTTGAAAAGTAAATGTGCTAGATTTTCTAAAATTGACGCCTATCTTAGGCCACGAACATCAATCACTCCTTGTAGTCCATCCAGTCCAGGTGACTTATCTACCTTTAAGACCTTTGAGAACAAAAACGAGGAAATCTGCAGATGCTGGAAATTCAAACAACATACACAAAATGCTGGTGGAACACAGCAGGCCAGACAGCATCTATAAGGAGAAGCACTGTCGGCGTTTCAGGCCGAGACCGTTCGTCAGGACTAACTGAAAGGAGAGATACTAAGAGATTTGAAAGTAGTGGGGGGAGGGGGAAATGCAAAATGACGGGAGAAGACCGGAGGAGGTGGGATGAAGCTAAAATGCTGGAAAGATGATTGGCGAAAGTGATAAAGAGGTGGAGAAGGGAAAGGATCATGGGACGGGAGGCTTCAGGAGAAAGGGAAGAGGTGGGGAAGCACCAGAGGGACATGGAGAACAGGCAGAGTGATGGGCAGAGAGAGAGAAAAAAAACACTACTAAATATGTCAGGAATGGGGTAAGAAGGGGAGGAGGGGCACTACCTGAGTTTGGATTCATTTTGACAGTAGAGGAGGCCATTGATAGATATAACAAAACGGTAATGGGACATGGAATTAAAATGTGTGGCCAATGGGAGATCCTGCTTTCTCTGGTGGACCAAGTGCAGGTGTTCAGCAAAACGGTCTCCCAGTCCGCGTCGGGTCTCAACAATATATAAAAGGCCACACCAGGAGCACCAGATGCAGTATACCACACCAGCCGACTCAGAGGTGAAGTGTCGCCTCACCTGGAAGGACTGTCTGGGGCCCTGAATGGTGGTGAGGGAGGAAGTGTAAGGGCAGGTGTAGCACCTGATCCGTTTACAAGGATAAGTGCCAGGAGGGAGATCGGTGGGAAGGGATGGGCGGGACGAGTGGACAAGGGAGTCGTGTAGGGTGATCCCTGAGGAAAGCAGAAAGGGGGGGGGGGGAGGGAAAGATGTGCTGGGTAGTGGGATCCCGTTGGAGGTGGCGGAAGTTACGGAGGCTGGTGGGGTGGTAGGTGAGGACAAGGGGAACCCTATCCCGAGTGGGGTGGTGGGTGGATAGGGTGAGGGCAGATGTACGGGAAATGGGAGAGATGCGTTTGAGAGCAGAGTTGATGGTGGAAGAAGGGAAGCCCCTTTGTTTAAAAAAGGAAGACACCTCCTTCATCCTGGAATGAAAAGCCTCATCCTGAGAGCAGATGTGGCGGAGACGGAGGAATTGTGAGAAGGAATTTTTGCAGGGTGGGAAGAGGAATAGTCCAGGTAGCTGTGAGAATCTGTAGGCTTATAGTAGGTATCAGTAGATAAGCCGTCTCCAGAGATGGAGACAGAAAGATCAAGAAAGGGGAGGGAGGTGTTAGAAATTGACCAGGTAAATTTGAGGGCAGGTGAAAGTTGGAGGCAAAGTCAATGAAGTCAACGAGCTCAGCATGCGTGCAGGAGGCAGCACCAATGCAATCGATGCAGTGAAGGAAAAGCAGGGTCGGATACCCGTATAGACTTGGAACATGGACTGTTCCACAAAGCCAACAAAAAGACAAGCATAACTGGGACCCATATGGGTGCCCATGGCTACACCCTTGGTTTGGAGGAAGTGGGAGGTGCCAAAGGAGAAATTATTGAGAGTAAGAACTAATTCTGCTAGACGGAGGAGAGTGGTGGTAGAGGAGAATGGTCTTCTCCTATCATTTCGCATTTCCCCCTCCCCCCACTACTTTCAAATCTCTTAGTAGCTCTCCTTTCAGTTAGTCCTGACAAAGGGTCTCAGCCCGAAACGTTGACAGTGCTTCTCCTTTTAGATGCTGCCTGGCCTGCTGTGTTCCACCAGCATTTTGTGTGTGTTGTTTAAGACTTTTGAGTTTGCCTAGCACTTTTTCCTTTGTAATAGCAATGGCACTCACTCCTGCTCCGACATTCATGGACCTCTGGCACACTGCTAGTGTCTTTCATAGTGAAGACAAATGCAAAGCATCCATTAAGTTCATCTGCCATTTATTTGCCCCCCCCCTCCCATTCCTACCTCACCAGCATCATTTTTCAGTGGTCCAACATCAACTCTTACCTCCCTTTTACTCTTTATGTAACTGAAAAAAACTTTTGGTATCATACTTTATGTTATTGGCTAGTCTGTGCCCTCATATTTCACCTTTTCCCTTATTATAGCCTTTTTAGTTGCCTTTTGTTGTATTTTAATTGCTTCCCAATCATCCAATTTCCCACTCACTTTTGCTACTTTATATGCACTTTCCTTTGCTTTTATGCAATTATGAACTTCCCTTGTCAGCCACAGTTGCCTAGCCCTGCCATTTGAGAACAACTTTTTCCTGTGGGACCTATTCATCCTGCGCCTTATGAACTATTCTCCGCAACTTCAGTCACCTCTGCTGTGCCGTCATCCCAACCAATATCTCCCTCTAATCCACCTGGGCAAGCTCCTCTCTCATGCCTCTGTAATTCCCTTTATTCCATTATAAAACTGATACATTTGACTTGTGTTTCTCCTCCTCAAATTGCAGTGTGAATTCAAACATATTATGATCACTGCCTCCTATGGGTTCCTTTACGTTAAGCTTTTTCATAAGATCTGGGTTATTACAGAACATCCAATCTAAGATAGCCTTTCCCTAAGTAGGCTCAAGCACAAGCTGCTCCAAAAAGCCATCTCATAGGTATTTAACGAATTCCCTCACTTGTGATCCAATACCAACCTGATTTTCCCAACCACCTTGCATATTGAAGTTTCCGATTACAGTTGTGTCATTACCCTTATTATATGCCTTTTCCAGCTCCCCTTGCAATCTTGGCTATGATTTGGAGGCCCATATATGATTCCCATAATGATGTTTTTTTTATGCTTGCAATCTTAACTCCATCACAAAGTTTCAACATTCTCTGACCTGTCCACCTCTTTCCAAAGATGCCATTCCATCTCCTACCAACAGAGCCACACCACCACCTATGCCTTTCTGTCTGTCCTTTTGATACAAAGTATAACCTTTGATGTTAAGCTCCCAATCATGGCATTCCTTCAGTCATGATTCAGTGATGTCCACAACGTCACACTGACCAATCTCTAATTGAACCATAAGCTCGCCCACCTTATTCCAAATGTTCTGCACATTTAAATACAGCACCTTCAGTCCTGCATTCTTCACCCTTTTCAATTTTGCCCCTGTGATACCATTTAACTCTTTGCTCTGACTGCATTTGTACTCAGTCATTGGCTTGTCCTTCCTTAAATTCATGTTATACCCATCATCTACGTGTAAACCTACCGGCTCATCCTCAGCTTCATCATACTGGTTCCCATCCCCTGCCATATTAGTTTAAACCACTCCCAACAGCTCTAGTGAATCTGCCCGGAAGAAGATTGGTCCCCTTTCGATGAAGGGTCTCGGCCTAAAATGTTGACCGTTTACTCTTTTCCATAGATGCTGCCTGGCCTGCTGTTCCTCCCACATTTTATGTGCGTTGCTAGGGATTTAATAGAGTGAGATCTTGATCCAGTGGCATGGGGAATCAAAAGCATGCTCCATTCTCGCACACATGGATGTACAGACTTGGATACTGCGCAAATTTCAGAGTCAAGTCAAGGAGAAAATGAAAGCCTTTATAAATATCAGGATATATGCAAATATTTCAGTGTTATGCTCCTTTTTTAGGAATGATACAGTATTATGCAAAGCTTCAGCTGATCTGGCTCTGGCACTGCATCCCTTAAAGTTGATGTTGAACAAAGATGCAAAGGAAATCCTTTCAAGATATGCAAGAAATGTTTTGGGGTTGCCTTGTAGCTTGTCCACTGCTTGATTTTGTATCAAGATCAAATTAGGGAATTGGTCGAGTGATTGAATTAGATAGTAAACAAAAAAGCACGAAGACCTTAGCTCTCATCTTGTGCATTTTTCCAGAACAGCCAAAGACAATTCATTCGACTGCCAGAAAAACACACAAATACATGTCCTGTTTTGCATTAACACAAAAGACTCAATTGGAAATATGCTTTCACAATCCCTGTACATCCAGCTTCTAACCAGTACCAACGGACAAATTTTACAACTTTTATCAACATTACAGTCCAATCTGCACATTTGCTTCTGAATAATGATCATTTGACACATGTATCTGTAGCTACATTATGATTTCACACCTATAAGTATTATTCTTGATTTTTAATAAAAGCAAGGGTTTTCTGCAAGTGCCTCTAAATGAAAGGTATTCCCACCTGGCCATCCTTGATGCACTTCTTATTTCTTAAAAAGCTCAAAGAAGTGACACACGAAACAAATGAAAACATTGATTTATGAATATATAATCACTGGGATCAATTCAGAATCACAAAGACCAAACTAGGCACAGCCCAGTTATGTGGAAACAATTAAACTACATGCATTATAGTTCTCAAACAGTTGAAACAACCATTGACAGTATAACACAAACATGAGAAATTCAACAGATGCTGGAAATCCAAAATAACACACAAAAAATGCTGCGGGAGCTTAGCAGGTGAAGTTGCATCCATGGAAATGAATAAATAGTCAACATGGACCGAGACCATTCTTCAGGAAAGGGGAAGATGCCAGAAAGAAAAGGTAGAGAGGGGATGGAGGATAGCTAGGTGATAGGTGAAGCTAGGTAGATAGGAAAGGTAAAGGACTGGAGAGGAAGGAATCTGATAGGAGAGGAGGTGAACCACAGGAGAAAGGTAAAGAGAAGGAAGCATGGAGGGGGCAGAAAAGGATGGAGGTGATAGGTGCGAAGAAATAAGGGTGGGAAATAGAACGGGGAGAGGAAGGGAATTTTTTCCAAAACTAGTTGCTATTCATGCCATTAGGCTGGAGGCTATGCAAACAGAATATAAGGTGTTGCTCCTTTACCCTGAGGATGGCCTCATCGTGGTACAACAAGCAGCCATGGATCGACATGTCAGAATGGGAATGGGAATTAAAGTGTTCAGCCACCAGTAAGTTCTGCTTTTGGTGGATGCAGAGGTGCTCAATGAAGTGATCCCCCAGTTTTACAACAGGTCTCATCAATGTAGAGGAGACTGCATCAGAAGCAACAGACACAACAAACAACCCAGAAGATTCACAGGTGAAGTGTTAACTCACCTGAAAGGACTTTTTTGTGGGCCCTAAATGGAAGACTTTGACTGCTTGCAGGGACAAGTTCTGGGAGGGAGACCAGTGGGGAAGAACAAATGGACAAATGAATCACAGAGGGAACATTCCTTGCAGAAAATGGGGCAGTGGGGGGGGGGGGGGGGGAGGAGGGTAAAGATATTTTGGTGGTAGGATTGCTTAGGAGATGGCAATAGATTTGGAGATTGAAGTATTAGATGTGGAGGCTCATGAGGTGGTAGGTAAGTACATGAGGCGCTCTATCACTGTTGAGGCAGCAGGAAGATGGGGTGACTACAGATATTCAGGAAGTGGAAGAGATGTGGGTGAGGGCAGTATCAATGGTGGAGGAAGGGAAACCCCGTTCTTTGAAGGAGGAGGACACCAATGTCCTGGAAAGGAAAGCCACATTCTGGGAACAGATGCAATGAAGACAAAGAAACTGAGACAAGATAATAGCATTTTTAAAAGAGATGAGATGGGAAGAGGTATTGTCAGGATAACCATAGGAATAGTAGGTTTATAAAAGATGTTGCTTGATAGTTTGTCTTCAGAGATAGAGAGATCGAGTAAGGGGAGAGAGGAGTCAGAAATGGACGGAGTGATTTTAAGGGCAGCGTGGAAGTTAGAGGCAATGTTCATAAAACTGATAAGCTCAGCATAGGTGCGTGAAGCAGTACCAATTCAGTTGTCAATGTAGTGGAAGAAGAATTGGGAGCAAATAAAATCCAATTCACAAATAAAATTCTCAGTTAAATTGATCATAATCCCTGGTTGTAATACTCATTTATGTGAATAAAGGGTTGGGGCTGAATAATCTTACAAGGCACTGTATGCAGATGATACCACTGTTATTGGCAGAATCTCAGATGTTGGTACAGGATTGAGATAACTGATAGAGATAGATAGTAACAACAACCTCAAACTTAACATCAACAAGAGCAAGGAGCTGATTGTAGACTTTGTAAAAGGGAAACTAGGAGAACACAGACAGGTCCTCACAGGTCTGCAGTGGAAAGGGTGAGTAGCTTCAAGTTTCTGGGTGGCAATATCTCAAAGGATTAATCCTGGACCCAATATATTGATGCAATCATAAAGAACACACACCACTGGTTCTACCGTGTTAGGAATTTGAGGAGATTTGGTATGTTATCAAGGAATCTCACAAATTTCTATAGATGTATACTGGAGAATATTCTGATTGGTTACATGACAGTCTGGTATGAAGCCACCAGTGCACAGAATCACGAGAGGTTGCAGAGGGTTATAGACAGCCAACTCCATCATGGCACAACTCTTTCTTCCATCAAGGATATGCTCTTTTCTCATTACAGGTTTCCTTCATTTTCCGAAAGTAGAGTGCTCCTATGAAACCGTTTGTAAGCCGAAATGTCATAAAGCAAAGAAGCAATTACCATTAATTTATATGGGAAAAATTTTTGAGCGTTCCAAGACCCAAAAAATAACCTACCAAATCATACCAAATAATACATTAGACCCAAAATAACACAAATCTATAGTAAAAGCAGGAATGATATGATAAATACATAGCCTATATAAAGTAGAAATATTGTATGTACCGTGTAGTTTCATTTATCAAAATCGGGAAGACAGTGAGCCAAAATCTATCTGGAGAAAAAAAATTGGCACGTACACGCCTACACACGCAACTGCCCGCACAAGGCTTCACGGTCATGGTAGTCTTTCTTGGGGTAAACACACGTATAAAGCGGGCGTCTTTTCTTTGTAAAAGTGAAAATCCATTTTGGTTAGCGAAAACAGGTACCAATGTAGGTCTTTTGTAACAGCGAGCTGTCGTAAAGTGAACGTTTGAAAAACGGGGGCTACCTGTACTACCATCAGGGAGAAGGGTAAGTAAGGGAGCCTGAAGACCCACACTCAACAATTCAGCTTCTTTCCCTCCATCATATTTCTCAATTGTTCTTGAGCCCATGAACATAACGTTATTATTCCTTTTTTGACGCTATTTATGTATTTTGTAATGCATAGTAGTTTTAATGTCTGTGCATTATGAGGATGCCAGAAAACAACAGGTTTGTCAGTGATAATGAATCTGATTTTGATTCTGAAGTTGAAGTTATCCAAGAATAAGGAAATATGCAGTGATAAATATTCTCCAGAAGAGGTCATAAATAATAAATGTTAGACCATTATTGGTGAAAACTATTTCTAAATGGGATACCTGTAGCACTGCAGAACTATGGGTATTGCTCGTGAAGAAGCGAGTATTGCCTGTCTTTGAAGACTGCAAATGGGTTGTCACACCCATGTCTCCACTTGCCAAAGACACTTTTAGATGAGGATCCTCCTCTTCAACTAGAGATCTGCAAAGAGAGTAATGAACAAATTAATACAATAAAATTAAATGAAAGTTGCCCTGTATACCACAGAAGGCAGTATAGCGATCCAACTAATTAGTCTTTCAGCGGCTCAGCATTTTTACATTATTCCATAATGCAGCTTTAAAAATGTGTAAATCATACCAAGATTATGTACATTAAGCAAGTTTTTTCAATTATCATTTTGAAAAAGTGCACATCAGCAGGAACAATGTGTTGTGAGAATAAAAGCAAATTGGTACTAAACAATTTTGTGTAAGCAGCAGCAATGGAAATTGCTGCATAGAAATTTTCCAACATCAAAAGGACAGTGAAAAGGAAAAGAAACTTGAAACTCAATTCAGGGACATCTAATTTACCGCCTACTATTTATGAGTCCTTGCAGTCTAACCAACAAGATAAATAAGTTCAAACTACAAGTAAATTTATTATCGTAGTACATGCATATATGTCACCATATACAACCCTGAGATTCATTTTCTTGCAGGCAATCAAAATAAATATAAGAAACATGATAAAATCAATGAAAGACCACCCCAAACAGGGCGGACAACAAGCAATGTGCAAATACAAACCTAACCTTGCAAATAAAAAAAATACTAATAAATAAACAAGTAATAAATATCAAGAACATGTGATAAAGAATCCTTGAAAATTAGTCCTGTTCAGTGGAAACAGTTCATTGATGGGTTGAGTGAAGTTATTCCTTCTGGTTCAAGTGCCTAGTGATTGAGGGCTAATAACTGTTCCTGAACCTGGTGGTGTGGGACCTGAGGCTCCTGTACCTCCTTTCTGATGGTAACAATGAGAAGACAGCATGACCTGGATGTTGGGGTGGGGGTCTTTGATGGATGCTGCTTACCTGGGACAGCGCTGTGTAAATGTGCTTAATAGTGGGGACAGCTTTACCTGTGATGGACTGGGCTATATCCACTACTTTTTTTTTGTAGGTTCTTCCATAAGGACATTAGTGTTTCCATACCAGGCCATGATGCACTCAGTCAATATACTCTCCACCACACATCTATAGAAGTTTGCCGAAGTTTTAGATAATATGCCGAATCTATGTAAACTTCTAACAAAGTAGAGGTGCTACCTTGTCTTCTATGGAATGGCCATTATGTGCTGGACCCAGGACAGATCCTTTGAAATGATAACACCAAGAAATTTTAAATTGCTGACCCTTTCCACTTCTTATTTCCTTATGAGGCTCATGAACCTCTATTTTCCTCCACCTGGTCAATAATCATTTTCTTGGTCATGTGACATTGAATAAGAGGTTATTGTTGTGACACTACTCAACCAGATTTTTAATCCCCATCCTATATGCTGATTTGTCATCACCCATGATTCGGCCAATGACAGTGATTTGGCAAACTTGAATATTGCATTGGAGCTGTGCATAGATGTAAAGCAAGCAGAGCAGGGAGCTAAGCAAACAGTCTTGCATTGCCAAGTCTGCAAATGAGAAAAATCGAGGATCTGGTTGCACAAGGGGGTATTGAGGCCTAGGACTGGAAGCTTTTTTGTCTAGTTTTGAGGGGATGATGTATTAAATGCTGATCTGTAGACAATGAAGCACATCCTGATGCATGTATCTTCACTGTCCAGGTATTCCATGACTAAGTAAAGAGCCAATGAAATGGCATCCGCTATTGACCCATTATGACAGTAGGCAGATTGGAGTGGATCCAAGTTGCTTCTCTGGCAGGAGTTGATATGCTTCATCATCCACATTTCAAACCACTTAATCACAGTGGATGTCAGTGCTACTGGATGACAATCTTTGAGGCAAGTTACCACATTCTTCTTAGGCCCCCGTATAACTGAGGCCAGCTTGAAGCTGGTGGGTACCTCAGACTGCCAAAGCAAGAAGTTAAAGATATTAATGGACATACTAACCAGTTGATCAGCACTAGTCTTTAGTACTCAGTCAGGGCCAGATGCTTTCTCTGGGCTCAACCTCCTGAAGAATGCTCTCACGTTGACCTCAAAGACTGAAATCACAGAATTATAGAGGCTCTGGGAGTTTGTAAAGGTGCCTCCATGTTTTAATGGTCAAAACAAGTATAAAAGGCATTGAGTTCATCTGGGAGTGAAGCCTTGTTGTCATCTTATGCAGCTTGCTTTCATTTTATAGGAGGTGATAGCATTCAAGACCTGTCAAAGACATTGGGCATCCTTCAGTGATTCAAGTTTGGTCTGGAATTGCCATTTCTTACTTGAGATGACTTTCTGGAGATCATACCTGGACCACTTATATTTAACTTTTTTACTATAAATCATTTCAAATTAGTTATTATTTAATTTATTAAACTATTAGTTTTATTTTTATTAATTAATTTAATTTAAAATTTGCACACAGAAACTGACTTTGTTTCAGTTTTGAGAACCTGAAGGTTTGATAAGCAGTTTCCTCAGGGCTATACCTCCCAGATGATTAGAATGAAAATCTGAACACCAGGATCGTAGAACAAAGATTTCTAAAGGCATTCAAATAGCCCACGACATCAGAAGATTGGACATTTTACTTCCTGAATAATGAAATGTTTCTTCAATATAAAAGAAAAATAAATCAAAATGAGCCACAAAAGCTTTGATCTAGATAGATAATCAAAGACAATGCAGTTTTGCAGTAACTGCTACTAACATAAATAGATTATTATACAATAAGTCACATTTATTTTATTTAGAGATACATTGCAGAACAGGCCCTTCTGACCCTTTGAGCTTTTTGAAGCCACCATCTTTTTAACCCTAGACCGGGGGTCGGCAACCCGCGGCTCCGGAGCCACATGTGGCTCTTTTACGTCTGTGCTGCGGCTCCCTGTGGCTTTGGGAAATAATTGGTCAGTATTTAATTAAAATGTATTTTATGTTAGTTTGTTAGTTTTTGAAATGTAATTCTAAATTTGAAGATTATGGTGATCTTGTACAATCTAAATAAGACGTTGTGGCGACCCATTTCCTGGCACATCCGAACCGGCTCACAATTAGCCAGCGTTCAGGCTAAGGAAGATAGCCTATGGGGGTTTGTGAGTACGTGTCTTTTGCAGCATCCGCGCCTATGGGGGGCGGGTTGAGGGAGGCTTAAAAGCAAGGCTGTTTAGTTCGAATAAAGCTATCTTTGACTGCAGTTTACTGACTGCGCGTAGCACACTGCTACAACGTGTTTTTATCGCTGGCTGTCCAGAGGGGAGGTACTGAAACGCTTTGTCGCGTGTCTGGAAGAAGTGAAAACTTTCCTGGGCAGCAAAGGGCTCACCTTTCCTGAGCTGGAACAGCCAGAGTGGCTGAAAAAGCTACACTTCATGGTAGACATGACAGCGCACCTGAACACGCTGAACACAGCTCTTCAGGGGTAAGGACGTACAGCCCTGCACATGTTGGAGGATGTTTTGGCATTCGAGCGCAAGTTGACAGTGCTTGCCAGAGATTTACAGAAAGGCACATTATCTCACTTCCCCAATTTGAGAGAATTCAAACAAGGTCACGACATGATAAATTCGGAGTATTTACATTCTGCAATCATCGCAATGCAAACATCGTTTGGGAAATGCTTCTGTGAGTTCAGAGAGGAAAAAAACACATTATCCTTCCCGGTCACTCCCCTAAGCATCGATCCATCCCTACTGAATACAACTGCATTGTCGGGTGTGAGTCAACCTGACCAAGTATGATAAATATTTTAATTGCCTATTATTTTACGTATATTCATATGTTTTCATTGTTCAGTGAAATAGTCCTTTTATTTTTCAGGTTGACAGCTGGCTGACGTTATTTTTGGTTTGCTGCTGGCGGCAAATTTAAGTTTGGCGTTTTTCATAAATACAAGAAGGACTCAAATAGACGTTGAGTATTTTACTTAAAAGTAACCTTCAACCCAACGTCTTTTTTTCGGAGTTCAGAATGTTTTTGTTGCATGCAGAAATGTAATTTTGTTTTCTCTGCAGGAGTTCATCAATTTCATAAATGCAACACATTATAGTTTGTTTATACATAGCATAAAGGCAAAACAAAACGTTGTATGCAGTGTTATTTCATTTTAAATGTCAAACGGGTTTTGCGGCTCCCAGTGTTTTCTTTTCTGTGGGAAACGGGTCCAAGTGGCTCTTTCAGTGGTAAAGGTTGCTGACCCCTGCCCTAGACTAATCACAGCAACCAGGTAAAATCCACACACAGAGGAAGGAACATACCTACTTTGTTTACAGAGGGCGCTGGAATTAAACTCCGACACCCCAAGCTGTAATAGCATTGTGTTAACCACAATGCTACTGTGATGCCACGATAGATAAAGTGTCATCAGTTAATCAATATTACTAATATTTGTGGAATTATCCAAAAAAAACAAGCTTACAGGAAGCTATTTGGCCTTCTCCTTGTTAAGCCATCCATATAATTAAATTTCCCTCTCTTTCCCAAAGTTGTGTGAACACTATCCCTTCATTTATTTGTCCATTTCTCATGATCAGAGAGGTACAGGATGAAAGTAGGCCCTTCAGCTCATCGAATAAATGCTGACCATCAAGCACCCATAATAACACCAATTCAACTCAAACTACTTAATTCTCTCCATATTCTCATCAATTCCCCCAGACCCTTTTCTGAATGTTATTATTAGCTCTGCTTGCACCATCATTGCAAGCAGAGTATTCCAGATCACAACCTGCAAAATTACAACTTTTCTGGTGTGTAGGTTGCAACATAATAATCCATCCTTGCATTTCATTTCTATGCTTTTAGAAAAAAAAAGGCACATATTCCTGCTTCTTCATTCTTCCAGCCCTTTAAAAACCTTAATTTATATAGTCTCTCCTTACTTGTCCCATCAACAAGGCACATCTGCCTTGGATAGGATCAGGCAAGAACCCCCCCCCCCCCCCCAAGACTTTTTTTAAACCAGCATTCTGGGAAGTTAGATGTTATTGCCAAAGTGGTTGCTATGAATTGTTTTAGTGACAATGCCTTATGCAGTATAACTTAGGGTCCCACCCACTGACCACCTATACAGCTCTCTGATCACACATGACCAAAGTAATGGGGTAAACAGAAACAAACATTAAGTACATTTTTTAAAAATTTAAAAAGATTACATTGAGAAGCCATTAACTGACTTAGGACATAACAAATTGTCTGAAACTATCCATACAAAACCTCATTTGAATGCATTAGATTCTCCAGCCAGGAGAGAGGTCAGTTATGAAGTGGATCTGGTTCTTTAATTCAGCAGCTTCTTGGACAGCCAAAACTGAATCCCAGATTACCGAGCATCTGATTTTTACGCTGCTGTGTAGAATGGTGATCATTGCAGCCAGACACTGTCTAGACTATCCAGTTTCACCTGATCACTAACTTACATCCATTTGTCTTTACCAAACACCTCAATACTTTTTCTGGTATTTACTTAACCCACAAACTTTCAAAATTACTCAAAACCAGGTCACAACTTTAATAAGCACAAGAGCTTCTGCTGATGCTCACAATCAAGAGCAACATGCACAAAATGCTAGAGGAACTCAGGTCAGGCAGGTCATCTACGGTGAGGCCCTGAACGACACCAGACTGTAGATACCACTGACGCCAACTTCAGCTTCAAAGATGTCATGCAGCTCCCACCAGTGCCAACTCTGGTTCGAACCACTCTAGACTGCAAAATATGCAGCTTCTAGCTCTGGTTCCTGCCCCGACATTGGGCACCAACTCCAAGCTGAGACACTGTCACTGGGCCACTGGGCTCGCCTTCTCCCACCACCCCTCTCTAGTCCTGGGTCTCTCAGGTTCCCCTTTGCTCTCTGAGTCCTCAGAGACTAACTTCATCCCACCCTACATTCTCTGTACAGCCTAACCCTCAGCTTCATCTAATGCCACCAACTCTCCTCCCACCTCTGATCCCAGCTCTAATCCCTGCAGTGTCTTCACCATTCCCTCTGACTTTCCCCTCTGCCCTCAGTAAGGAGCTTCCCTCTGTCCCCCTTTGCCAGCACCTCAGTGAATTCCACACCCAATTCCCCAGCCCACACGATCATTTCTTTCCTGTCTCCAACCCTTCTCCATTTCTTGGAGCACCCCACTCTGGTTTTCTGCCTGATCTGGATCTTTTCATCTCCAATTGCCCACAAAAAATCAACTGGCTCAACTTCTGCACTCTTCTATGCTGCTCGAACTGTAACCCTTTAAAAAGGATAAAAGGACTTCCCTCCACTCTCTCTGTACCAATCCCAACCTTACCATCAAACCTGCAGAGAAATGGGGTGCTGATGCAGTGTGGCAGTTTGATCTCCACCTTGCTGAGTCCGGGTGGCTACTCTCAGATACTTGTTACCTTGAAAAGGACTCCACTCAGGACCTTCAGAAAATGTCTCTGATATCATCAACTTTGGAGAACTTCCATCTACTGCCAACAAACTCATAGTTCCCTTACCCAGCACTGATCATTTCTAGCCCCTACTCAAGATCCCCAAACCTGACTGTCCAGGTAGGCCCACTGTCTCTGGCTGCTCCCACCACGTGGAAGACATGTCCAAGTACCTCAACTCTATTCCATCTCTCTTGGGTGTCCCTTCCCACCAAGGTCCGTAAAACTTTACATGCTCTCAACCTCAACAACTTTTCGATTCCCTGGCCGTGATAGGATCATTTTCACCATGGATACGCAGTCCCAATACAATTCAATCCCCCATCAAGAAGGCCTTAAATCTCTCCCACTTCTTTCTAGACAACAGACCGAATTAACTCCGCTCCTTTCTCAACAAAAGACCCAACTAGTTATCCTCCTCCATCTGGAAGAACCAGTCCCCAAGCACAACAATTTCTCTTTCAGTTCCTCCCATTTTCTCCACCTACGTGGGCCCCAACTATGCCTGACTTTCCATTGGCTACATGGAACAATGCATGCTTCAAACCTACACTAGAACGTTCCCCAAGTCCTTCAATGGATGACTACATTGGTACATTGATGACATACTGCTTCATTGCTCATCCAATTTCATCAATTTTGCCTCCTGTCCTCAAATTTACTTGGTCCATCTATGATATCTCTCCCCCTTACTCAATTTCTCTTATCTCAATCTCTGAATGTCACAGCTACCTTGTCCATACCTCTTCCCAGTATGTCACTTGTAAAAATGCTATTCAGTTTTCTCAGTTCCTCCATCACTACTGCACCTGTTGTCAGTATGAAGCTTTCCATTCCAGAACATCTGCGATGGTCTCTTTTTTCAAAGAATGAGTTTCTCTTCCTCTACTATCTACCCTTCGCTCACTCGCATCTTCTCTATTTCCTGGACATTCCCTCTCACTTGACAGTTCCATCACCATAACTGGGATTGAGCTCCCCTTGTCCTTAACTACCAGCTCACGAGCTTCCACATCCAGCACATCATTCTCTGTAATTTCCACTGACTGCAATAGGATCCTACCACTAAACACATCTTTCTCCTCCACCCTCCAATTGTCTGCTTTCTGTGGGGTTTGCTCTCTACGTTACTACTTTGTCCACTCCTCCCTGATGGCACTTAATTCCTCTCTCACCTCTATTTCTCCTTCATCATTCTTCTCTTTTTCCATTCCACAACCTGGCTCCCATTTTACCCCTTGTCCTCATCTGCCAATCACCTCCCTCTCATGCATCTCCTCTTTCCCCTCCTCCCCACAAAGTTCTATTGTTCTCTGTTATCAGATTCCTTCTTCTTCAGCCCCTCAACTCTTCCACCTATCACCCCCCAGCTTCTCACTTCATTGTACCCTCTTCACCCACCCACCTTCCCCCTCCCCTGGGTTCAGCTATCAGCTGCTATTTTATACTCCTTCCCCTCTCCCCATCACATTCTGGCTTCTTCTCTTTTCCTTTCCAATCCTGATGAAGGTTCTTGGCCCTAAATATCGACTGTTTATTCCTTTCCATGGATACAACACACACAAAATACAGGAGGAATTCAGCAGAGCAGGCAGTATCAGTGGAAAAGAAAAAAGTTGATGTTTTGGGCTAAAACCCTTCTTCAGGACTGGAAAGGAAGGGGGAAAACTGCTAGAATAAAACAGAGTGGGGAGGGGAAGGAGGACTAGCTAGAAGGTGATAGATGACTCCAAGTGGGTGGGAAAAGGTAAAGGCTACAGAAGAAGGAATCAGATAGGAGAGGGGAGTGGACCATGAGAGAAAGGAAGAGGAAGAGGAACCAGGGTGACATGATAGGCAGGTGAAGAGAAGAGGTAAGAGGCCAGAGTGGGGAATAGAAGAAGAGGGAAGGGGGAGGGAAAAAATTACAGGAAGAAGAAATCAATGTTCATGCCATCAGGTTGGAGGCTACCTAGACGGAATATGTGGTGTTGCTTCTCTACCCTGGGAGTGGACACATCATGGAATGGGAATGGGATAGGAATTAAGATGGTTGACCACTGGGAAATTCCACTTTTGGCGGTGCTTGACAAGGTGGTCCACCAATCTACATCAGGTCTCACCAGTGCAGAGGAGGCTGCATTTGAAGTTCTGGATACAACAGATTACCCCAACAGATTCTCAGATGAAATACTGCCACACCCGGAACAATTATTTGGGGTCCTGAATGGAGGCAAGGAAGGAAGTGAATGGGCAGGTGTAGCAATTTGGCCACTTGCAAACATATGTGTTGGTAGGAAGATTAGTGGGGAGAGAGAACTGAACAAGGCAATCCCTGAAGAAAGCAGAGATCAGGAGGATTATAAAGATGTGTTTGGTGCTATGATCCCATTAGAGGTGGTGGAAGTAGGGGAGAATGATGTGTTGAATGCAGAGATCATAGGGTGGTAGCTGAGAACAAAAGGAACACTGTTAAGGTTCGCTGTTAAGATGGTGGGAAGACGGGGTAGGCACAGATGTCTGGGAAACGGAGATATAGGTAAGTACATCATTAATGATGGAGGAAGGAAATCCCCATTGTTTGAAGAAGGAATACATCTCTGATGTCCTGGAAAGGAAAAGTCTCATGCTGGGAACAGATGCAGCAGAGGCAAAGGAACTGAGAAAAGGGAATAGCATTTTTACAGGAGACAGGATAGGAAGAGGTATAGTCAAATTAGACAAGACAATCAGTAGATTTACAAGGACATAGTAAACAGTTTGTTTCCAGAGATGGAGGCAGAGAGATCAGGAAAGGAGAGAGAGGTGTCAAGGTGGAACAAGTGAATTAAGGGCAGCATGGAAATTGGAGGCAAAGTTGATGAAATTGACGAGAGTAGCATAGATGCATGAAGCAGCACCAATGCAGTCTTCAGTGTAGCGCAATAGAGTTGAGGAGCATGACAAGGGAAGGCCGGGAACATGAACTGTTCTATGTAGTAAAAGAAAATGCCAGCCTAGCCAAAGTCCATGCGGGTGTCCATTGCTATCCCATGACTTTGGGAAAACAAGCATTGTGGGGTAAGAGAAATATGAAATTGGTGGCAGTGGATGGGAGATCTCCAGAATCAATGATATTGGTGATGATGCAGGAGACAATTTCCAAATGCTCCTTACTGGGGTACTTTTCAAAGGGTAAGAGGTGGCATCTGGCTTCAGCAAGGTAAAGGTTAGTCTACCAGACTACAACAGCACTCTCAGCCTGCATGGAGGCTGATACTTAATGCTGCTTTGTTTTCTACCCTTATTGGTTTTGTATTCACACTACAGTACATTGCTATTTTAACCCCAAACTCTTTAAATTATATGAGGTGGTACTTCTGACTAAGGTATTTTTAAAGTTCATATAAGTAGGTCAACCTGGCTACCCTTTTATCAAAGGATATCACATTGGTAAAACATAATTTGTCTTTCCATGCACACCAACTTCTATCTAATAGCTCATTTTTCAAGATCTCAATAGAATTCTGCAAGAAATTATTGTTAAGTTTTCCTGTCACTGTTATTGGATTGGCTGACCATCGTCCCTTCATTTTTAAATTAGTATATTACTTTTCCCATCTTATTATCCTTTGATACCATCCCTTTGTCTGAGGACTCAAATATTGTGGCCTTAAAAACAAAATCATAGGCATACCTGATCTACATTCCTCCTTCAATCAGAAGCAATGCTGTACAACTGAAACTCATTTCTCCGAAAAATTCTCATTCATCAAGGAACAAACAGATGATCTTGTTACTCACCTCAATATTATTGGTGTAATCTAATAAGCAAAGTCATTTTTACATTTGCTTACTGTGTGTCATTAATGATAGTAACATGTAATATTCTTTGTACAGTACCAGGGTGACTTTTTTGACCTCGCAAGGATTTACAAAAAGTGCTGAGATTTAACAATGTGATTACATTGCAGTTTATTTGAGCACTAAATGGACTTTCCCCATGTCTTTCACAAAACCCTAAACTTTACTGGACACTTCCTGCTTTCAAACCACACATATCAGATGGCAATTCCCATTCAAAACTCCTGAAACATTGCTGAAGAAATTAGACTATCTGTTGGTAACTGCCAAAATTATTGTGTGTGCTGGCCTGGAACTTCAATAACCACGTCCTATTATTTATCTTATATCCTCATGACCAAACACACCACCATTCACACTCCTTAGACAACAAACTCACCTTCCCATTCTCCTAACCCACCAATACTACTCCAGAGGCACACTGACAGTCCAGTTATTAAACACACTGGAGGTCCCAATTCCAACTCTTCAACATAAGTAGAAATTCACTCTCCTAACCACAGGACATCCTTGAGTCTCCAATATGGCCTCCTTACCAGGAAAAGTTTCATTGACTAGTGCTTCATTCCCTTGGAATCCAGGAGATTGAAGGGTCACCCGGTAGAGATATAGAGGATCATGAGGATCACACACAGGGTAAAAATGCATTGCCTTTTTCCAGGGCAGTGGACACTAAAAACAACAGATCGTGTGTTTAAAATCAGGATTGACAGATTTAAAAGGAACTTCGGGATCAGCTTGCTTCTTCATGCAAAGATTAGTGAGCATTTGGAATCAGCTGCCAGAAATAGTGGCAGAGGCAGGCACATTAGCAACTTTTAAAAGCTATCTAGACAAGAACATGGATAGATGTTTAGAGCACTGCAGATTAAATGTTGGCAGATGGGAGTAGCTTGCTAAGCAACATAGTTGGCATGAAATGACTGGGAAGAAGGGGCAGCTTCCTGCTGTATGACTATGGTCTGCGCTGTAATTGTTAGATGGTTATATGACCCTATAATATGATGGTGCGTTGCCTCCCAGGTGCCAACGTCAGAAATGTCAAGTATCAGGTCTACAGCATTTGAAAGGAGGAGAGTGAGCATATTGGTATCGATGACATAGGTAAGAAAAGGGAAGAGGTCATAGGAATGATGGCAGATCAGCAATGGTTGAAGCTTCTGGGAGCAATGCGTAAGGTGTACGATAAATACATACCAAAGATGAATTAGTATTCTAAAGGGAGGATGACACAACCATGGCTAACAAGCAAAGTCAAAGACAAAATAAAAGCAGAAGAGGGGCCAAATAATATAGCAAAAATAAGTGGGAAGTTAAGAGGATCAGGAAGTTCTTAAAAACAAAAAAAAAACAAAAAAGAACCATAAAGAAAGAAAAGCTGAAATATGGCAAGCCAGCCAATAACAAAGAGGATACCATTTTTTTCAGGTATTTCAAGAGTAAAAGAGGTTGGATATTAGTCCACTGGAAAATGATCTGGAAAGGTAATAATGCAGTCAAAGAAATGGTGGTTGAATTTAAGTATTTTGTGTCACTGTGGAAGACACTAGCAGTATGCTAGAAACTCAAAAACGTCAAGGGCAGAGTGAGTGTAGTTGCTATTACTAAGAAGGTGCTTGGAAAACTGAAAGGTCTGAAGGTGGATAAGTCAGTTGGACAAGATGGTGTATAGCCCAGGATTCTGAAAGAGGTAGGTGAAAAGACTGTGCAGACATTAGTCATGATCTTTCAGGAATCACTAGATTCTGGAATGGATCTCTCGGATTGGAAAACTGCAAGTGTCACTCCACACAATAAAGAGGAAGGGAAGCAGAAAAAAAGAACATTATAAGCTAGTTAGTCTGACTTCAGTGGTTGGAAGATGTTGGAGTCCACTATTGAGGATGTGGTTTCGGGGTACTTAGAGACACATAATAAAATAAAACCAAAGTCAGCATGGTTTTCTCAAGGGAAAATCTTGTCTGACAAATCTGTTTGAATTCTTTGAGGAAATAACAAGCACATTAGACAAAGGAGAGTCAGTGAATGTTGTACACTTGGATTTTCAAAAGGCTTTTGACAAGGTGTTGCACATGAGACTACTTAACAAGATAAGAGCCTATTGTATTACAGGAAAAATACAAGCATGGATAGAGCATTGGCTGACTGGCAGGACACAAAGAGTGGGAATTAAAAAGGCATTTTCTGATTGGCTGTCAGTGGCTAGTGGTGTTCCACAAGGGTCATTGTTGGGACTGCTTCTTTTCACATTTTATGCCAATAATTTGGATGATGGAATTGATGCCTTTGTGGCCAAGTTGTAGATGATACAAAGATAGGTGGAGGGGCAGGTATTGTTAATGAAGTAGAGAGTCTACAGAAGGACTTGGACAGATAGGGAGAACAGGTAAAGAAGTGGCAGATGGAATGAAGTGTTGGTAAGTGTATGTTCATGCACTTTGATAGAAGGAATAAAGCCAGAGACTATTTTCTAAATGGGGAGAATTTTTTTAAAATCAGGAGGTGCAAAGGAATTTGGGAATCCTCATACTGAATTCCCTAAAGGTCAACTTGCAGGTTTGGTCAGTGGTAAGGAAAGCATACACAACGTTAGCATTCATTTCAAGAGAATTAGAACATAATAGCAAGGATGTGTTGTTGAGACTTTATAAGACATTAGTCAGACTGCACTTCATATATTGTGAGAAATTTTGGGCCCTGGTCTAAGATGTACTAGCATTCGAAAGGGTCCAGAAGAGGTTCACAAGAATGATTACAGGAAATGAAGTGTAAACATATGAGGTACGCTTAATGGCACTGGGTCTGTACTCACTGGAGTTTAGAAGAAAGAGGAAGGAACCTCAGAATAGAAGTTATGTCCATTTAGAACAGAGATGAGAAAAAATTGATGCAGCCAGAGGGTAGTGAATCTGTGGAATTCAGTGCCATGTATGTCTTTGACGGACAAGTCATTGGGTATACTTAAAGCGGAGGTTGATAGGTACTTGATTAGTCAGGGTGTCAAAGGTTATGGGATGGAGCTGAGGGGGGATAATAAATCAAGACATGATGGGATGGCTAGCAGTCTAGATGAGCCAAATAGCCTCATTCTGCTCATAAGTCTTAGGTTGTATAATATCCACCCTAAGCCCCGGCAATGATTGGACCGTTGATGTGATCATTCATCACCAATTATCCCAGTTAGGGCTCATTTGTCAATAAACACTGTTCTTTAACCAATCAGTGGGCGTTAATATGCCTTCAAGTTCGGCATGCAGCCTCTGCTCAAATCAGAGCTCAACTACCCAAACTTCAGACACCAATATTCAGGTTTCATTTAGGCCTTCAATTTCAACAGCCTCTACTTGGCTGGCTACAGTCGAGCAAGCAAAATTAGTATCACTCTATCCACCAACAACCACTGCAGCCTCACCACACTGACCAGGCCTTCCACAATGCTGCCTTGTCCACTGAGTGCCTGCTCCACAACATACTGATTCATACAAAGTGCTCTGCTTTCACAAGGTAGAAGCATTTGTGTAAATTAATTGGCATAGTATGAATCTGATTCACTCTTCTGTTCAACAAATTTCCAAAACTTCTGCTGCTAGAAAAAATAAAAACTGAACATGACAAGAGCGAGGGGCTAGAAACAAAGTCTACTGAAATCACACATGAACAATCTGATTGTACCTTGTGACATTCTACTGAAGTCTTGTAGCTGAAAGATTCCCTCAGCTCTGAACTGATGGAAATTAGTTTACTTGTAAAGATTTTCTAAATGCTCTTAATCATATGCTCCTCTGTGCAAATGCATTACCAAAGACTTTACCAGCACCGAAGGGTCATTTGTTCAGGTAGCAGCAATGTACAGAAAATTGCCAGACAGTTTTGGGTTTAAACCAAGAAAAATATTCTGTTTCAAAGCATCGAGATTTTGTGTAAAATAATTCTACAATGAAGCTATATTTTCTGGATGATGTTTATACACATCAAGGACAATCTTCCCAGTATCTCTACATGAAGCAGGAATTGAAATTCCTAATACATAAAGAATATTGTGTCCAAGCTATAATTATCCATAACTGGTAACACAAGTTTAATGGTTAAATCTGGTTGTCAGTTTATTTGTATTTAGATTTGGAAATAAAATTGTTAGATGCCCTCTTTGAAGTATAAGCAGCAGAAATGTAAAAATAAAGCACCAGAATCTCTACTATAAACTGTACATCAGCAGCAAAACCAAAAAATAACACAAATCTGTAACAGCATCTTATCCTATCATTCAGAACAAAGCAAATTAATTCTAATACTAGTTTCCACAGTTAACAAGCATTCATTTGTCGCACCTTCACGACAATAAATGGTTTTATTTAATTCTAGCCAGGACATGGGATCATTAACTAGCTGATATAGGCATCTATTGCATAAAAACACTACCTTTTAAAATGAAAAATATAGTTTCTCAATATATCTGTCCAATGCCATAATAAATGCTAAGTCACTCCTGTACTGACATGGTTACAAAAATAACCCCTGAATTTATCTGTTAATATGGTGTTGACCACAGATGTCTTTTTATATAAAAAAAATAAGATTTCATTGCTGCAGGATCTAATTTCTTTCACAAGAAGAAAACTATACATACTCCTAAATATTGCTTCTATTTAGTCTCTTAGCAAACATATTTGTGCTATGGATAAATGAACTGATAACTTGGTGTTGGCTTAGTAAATGAGCTCAAGTTCCATTCCAGGCTGGCACTGCAGGGGAGAACAAAAGGAGCTGCCTAACTCCTGGCAAAGCCTTTTTTAGAGGTATAAAAAGCTGAACATTTTTCTTGAGCAATACCATAAGAAATAGGAGTAGCATTAAGCCATTTGTCCCATTGAGTCTGCTCTGTTATTCAATTAAAGCTGATTTATTTTCCCTCTCAACCCTATTCTCCTTCCTTCTCCCTGAAACCTTTAATACCCTAAGTAATCAAGGTTCTATCAACCTCAGCTATTCTTTATGCGGTAACAAATTCCACAGATTCACCACTCTCTGACTAAAGAAATTCCACTTTATCGCTGTTCAAAAGGGATGTTCTATTCTATACCAAAATATTGCAAAGTTGAAAGTTACAACCATATCTAATACTCAGCTTTTTATCTACCTTACACAAGTCCCTCCTTCCTCTGCTACAGGATAAAAGAAACCTCGCCTCTCCATTTTATCCCCATAACTACAACATTTCATCCTAGGTGAAATGTTCCCACAGAAGAGACCTATACACAGTTTACACTCCTACAAGATAGCACTGACTCACATCTGTGGCCATATCAACTCTTAAACTCAAGCGTACACCTGAGTTGCTTTCAGTTAAATTCAAAGTCATCATTATCCTCAACTCCACATTCTACCTTAGCATTGGATTCAGAAGTCAGTGGAATTCTCTACTCAACACTGAACTTTGCCTGCTGTCAGAGCTGTCATGAGCACTTGTGTGCATTGCAGACTTTCCCAAAACGCAGGCATTAATTGTACGAAAATGAGTGCAATCAAAGTTTCTGAATGCAGTTTTATAAGGAAACGAGTGAAGTCTATGAACCTGGAGAGTCAATGCGGTTCATTGGAAAAGAGGACACTCTTCCTGTGATGATGTGATTCAGCAGCTTCTCCAGATCACTTACATTGAAATCTGAGATCTTGATCTCACAAATCACTAGTTCAGCTATCTACAAGTAGATTCAACACCTATACCTAGAAATCATATTGATAGATATAATATTCAAGTGAGTTTATAAGGGCAGGAAGATGAGCTCTCAATTATGTATCTAAATGTTATCAGTAATGCACACCATTTCTGAATCATGAAGCAAACTGACAATGCCATATTTTCTAAACTTTCCAAATCTTTTGACACTTTAACACCGAGTAACCAATGTAGACTTATTTCTTGGCTAAAGAAAAGAAGGAAGTTCCCTGATGTTCTGTCCAATGCTCCTCTTCCAAAGGACATCACAGTTTAATTATACACAGTTTTATTACAGCATGTCTACTGGTTGGATCTCACTGAATGATAATGGTTGTTCTGCTCATCGGTTCATTCCAAGTTACCAGAGCAACTTTCAGGCACTTGAAAGGTTGGTACAGTACAATAAATCAAGGTATAGCTTCCAGTATGTTATTTTCACCAGAGTTTTCAGTGAAATACATTTCTTCAAAAAAAATGTGAAGTACACTGGATGACCAGTTTTCCCCAATAGCATTTGGTGTGACCATGACACGTACTCAAGGTAATTCAGCAGTAATGATGATCTCCTACAAATCTAACACTCTCCTCCTATTTGATGCAGTTCGGTTTTCAAGTTAAAAAAACAAATTGAGCTGAATGGGACCAGTCGCTCCAAAGGAAACTGCTGGCATTCAGCATCTTGGTCCAGACTTGGGAGAACCTGCATTAAGTCCAAGGCATGCTGAGTGATTGATGACTATTTCTGTCAACAGATAGCATGGGGACTTCAAAGTGAAGCTCCATCTTGCAGGGATTCCCTGGTATTATACTATGGAATCTAAATCTCTGATCCTACGCCAATCATACAGGGCATATAGATAGAGACCTTGTTGATTTATATGCAATTCCAGATGTGAAAATTCATAGGAATTACTGTAGGTACAGCATATTATTTATTCTTTTAAACATATGTTTTAATACTTTTCATTAATAGTGTTTAACATGTTGTAATTTTTAGCTTAAAAATAAATAATATATGCAGAAATTTTAATAGGTTTTAATATACAATAACTATAAAAAATACCTCTGAAGTCTTTACTGAAAGCAAAGCTCCAACCCTAGCTTGCCATTTATCAAAGGCTAGGCTGTCGGAACATTTCAACAGCTTCTAGTCGTGTCTCGATGTGAAGGCTTGGCAATAGCAGTCTACCTCACCTGGGCCTGGTGAGTGTGGGAATGCAGGCATGGAAAGCAACAGGCCATATCCAGTTTCATTCACTCCATAAAGTCTTAGAACCCAACCTAGGAAAGATTAACTGAATAGCTTTCATCTTGATTTAAAGACTCCATTATATTCATGGCCTAAAATATTCCTGGATAATGTTGAGCATAATGGTGACTGAATTGTTAGTAAGTTAAAATGAGCAGTACTAACAATGATGTGAAAGACAGCATAATATAGGATGAAGATAAAACTATTTGATGGTTATATGGTAGGTGTTCTAGGACTGAACAAGACCTTGGGCTTTTGATAGCTGCACATTGTGCTTATGGAGTAAGAATGTTACTCAAACAGCCCCAGAAAGTGCTTTGAGCAGCACATCGTTCTTTATTCAACAGCCAAATGATTTTGGCATTCAAAACTATAATAGCACACATGGTTCAACTTGGTTGCAAAAATGGCATAAATATAATAGAAAACAGACAACTGCCTTTCAACCCACCAAACTCTTAACATTTTGAAAGTTCTCCTACCTCTGAGTTTCTTCAGTGTCATCCTGAAAATTTTTAAAGACTGTTTAATTTCTTTGTGAACATTTGAATTTCTTTTTCCCAACGACTCAAACAATGCATTTCAGAACATAACACACTAAATAAAACACATCACCTACCTCATTAACTGTAAAGCAAGTTTATTTAATGGTTCATTAACAAAACACAAGCTTTATTTATTCCAAATCAAAATAAATGATGCCGCATTTCCATCAAGCACAAATGCAGAATTTATAAAAGTGAAGCTTTGTATTTTGCTCAGACATATTAGTTATAACATATGACATATACTGCCAGAATCAGTGACTGGTGAAACTCTCCGCAAACAATAAAGTAGTATTTCAACATTTCTACTTGACTGCAATTACAATTAGCAAAAATATTGCCACAGATGTAGGAATACCAGGATCACAAAACTCTTTGTATCAAGTATGGAAATCAGTGAATGAATAGATGAATGGAGGGTAAATGGATGAGTGGTTGAAGAAATGATGTATGAGAGAGGACTTTATATTCCTGGATCTTTACAAAGCAGACAGGGTATACCTCAAATGGGAAAGTCCAACTTCCTTACAGAAATGATTGTTGGGAGCAGGTTGCAGTTGGAGGGTTGGTAGAGCTCTTGGAGAGGCTTGCAAAGGTGGCTTTTCTCAGCAAGGTGGCAGCATGCCTGGTTGCTTATGGTGTAATTGTTTGTCCTTTATGTCTTTCTTCGGACAGCAAGACACTGCTGGATATTAAGAACACCAAGTACTGCAAGTCTATTTCAGTAGCAAGATGCTCGATAGGAGAGGAACTGTGTAGCATAGGATTATTGTATAACATATCATTGCTATGCCACCCAGGGAAGAAGGCGTCAGAAGCGCTGTGTGGAAAAACGGAAGCACAGGAAGTGTGCTGGTATTCGTGCAAGACTAAAGGTGAAACCCTTCAGGCCAGCTCTCCCATCGATTCTGCTTTAAAAAGTTTGATTGTTGGAAACTATAGTAAATTTCCTGCATCTGCGATTCAATCAGCTTTAAATGGACAGCTGCGCGCTCCTTCTGACAGAAACATGACTTCAAGCAGCAGCAATCCACCTAGAAATTTTATCTCTTTTGAGCCAGACAGAAATCCCATGACCTTTGGCAAGACCGACAGAGGAAGGCTGAGTACCTACATAATAAGAACTGGTGTGTGAATGCTTCAGAGGTGACGACCCACAGTCTTTAACAGTTAAGTGCAGGCCCTTCTATTTCCCAAGGGAGTTCAGTGCCATTGTGATTATGGCTGTATACACCTGCACCCCCCACGCTAATGCTGGGTAAGCACTGCGTCAGCTCGACGGTCCCAGTGACCTCCAAGCCATGTACCCTGATGTTTCTATACCGACTTCACCAATGCCGACTTAAGAGTGGTCCTGATTAAATTCAATCAGTATGTTGACTTTAATACCAGAGGTGAGAACACATTAGACCTGGCTTATAGCAACATCCATTTTGCATACAAGGATGCTCCACACTCCTACCTTGGATAATCTGACTACTTTACCTGTTATGCTAATTCTTACATACAAAATAAACAGTCAAACCAGTTCGAAGGGAGATAAAGACCTGTCCAGAACAAGAAACCTCAGCATTGTAGGACAGTTTTGAAAACACAGACTAGAACATATGGCTACCCTTGACCATCACATTAACGTCGATGAATATGTGGGATCTATGATGGCTATAGTGAAAAATGTATTGAGGACATCACCACTATTAAACACGTATCTATGAGGGCAAATCAGAAGCCATGGCTGACAGCAGAGATTGGGGCACTGTTGAAAGATCAGAATGAGGCCTTCAGTTTGGGGGATATGACAGTTCTTGGATCAGCAACAGCTGCGCTTTCCTGCATGAAGACAAAGTGGGAATATTCACAGTGAATATCCAGCCATTTCTGTGTCACCAGAGACAAAGTACATTTGGCAAGGCAGTCAGACCATAATTGGCAACAAGTCCACGTTGCACATCAATGACAATGACATCGCTCTTTCTGATAGGCTGGGTATCTTTTATGCACGGAACAATGTGCCAGCGAGGGAAGGTGGGCCAGAGGAGTAGGCACTCTGACTGGCTAGAGCTGATGTGACTCTAGCCAGGGCCAACCCATGTAAAGCTACGGGGCTTGAAAACATACCTGGTCAGGTGCTGAGGTACTGTGCAGCCTATTTAACAGAGGTTCTAACAGACATCTTCAACATCGCTCTGGAACAGTTTACTTCAAGGCAGCCACCATCATCCCAGAGCCTAAAAGAGTGACAGTAACCTGCCTTAATGACTACCGTCCAGTGGCACTGTCCTCACAATAATGAAGTGCTTTGAGCGGCTGGTTATGAATCACATTAAGTCCCATCTTCCTGCTATATTGGACGATTAGGATGGGAAACAGCTTCTTCCCCCAGGCTGTAAAAATATTGAACTCTACCACCACCCAGTTCTCATCACAAATGAAGTGCAGCGGTGTAGTATTGTTTACTTTTTAAACTTGTGCTGTAAATGCACCTTCTGTTAAATGACAATCCTCTGGAAATTTTACTATGTTAATTTATTTGTGAAAATATTACCTCATGTGTTGAGTTATATGTACTGTGTTGTGCACATTGGTCCGGAGGAACGTTGCTTTGTTTGGCTGTAAACATGTACAGTGCTTATAAAAAGTATTCACTCCACTTAGAAGTTTTCATCTTTTATTGTTTTACAACACTGAATCACAGTGGAATTTAATTTGATTTCTTTTGACACTGATCAACAAAAAAGATTCCTTTGCATCAAAGTGAAAACAGATCTCTACAGTGATCTAAGTTAATTACAAATATACAACACAAAATAATTGATTGCACAAGAATTCATCCCCTTTAAGTCAGTATTTAGTAGATGTACCTTAGGCAGCAATTACTGCCTTGAGTCTGTGTGGATCGGTCTCTATCAGCTTTGCATAACTGGACATTGCAATTTTTTCCCATTCTTCTTTACAAAACTGTTCAAACTTTGTCAGATTGCATGGGGATACTGCGTGAACAGCCCTTTTCAAGTCCAGCCACAAATTCTCAATTGGATTGAGGTCTGGACTCTGATATGGCCACTCCAGGACATTAACTTTGTTGTTTTTAAGCCATTCCTGTGTAGCTTTGGTTTTATGTTTAGTGTCATTGTCTTGCTATAAAACAAATCTTCTCCCAACATGCAGTTCTCTTGCAGACGGCATCAGGTTTTCCTCCAGGATTTTTCTGTATTTTGCTGCATTCATTTTGCCCTCTACTTTCCAGGGCCTGATGCAGTGAAGCATCCCCAGAGAATGATGTAGCCACCACCATGCTTCATGGTAGGAATGGAGTGTTTTTGACTATGTGCTTTGTTTAGCTTACACCAAACATAGCATTTAGTCTGATGACCAAAAAGCTCAAGTTTGTTTTCATCAGACCATAGAACTATCTTCTAGCTGACTTCAGAGTCTCCCACGTCTTCTGGCAAAGTCTAGCTGAGATTTTGCGTGAGTTTTTTTAAAACAGTGGTTTTCTCTTTGCCGCTCTCCTATAAAGCTGCGACTGGTGAAGTACCCAGGCAACAGTTGTTGTATGCACAGTCTCTCCCATTTCAGCCACTAAAGCCTAAAACTCCTCCAGAGTTCTCATAGGTCTTTTGGTGGTCCCCTCACTAGTCCCCTTCTTGCACAGTCACTCAGTTTTTGAGGATAGCCTGTTCTAGATAGATTTACAGTAGTGCCATATTCTTTCCATTTATTGATAATTGGCTTAACAGTACTCCAAGAGATATTCAGTGACTTGGAAATTTTCTGCTATTCATCACTTGTAATGTGTTCTTCAGTAACTTTTTTGCAGAGTTGCTTGGAGTGTTCTTTTGTCTTCTTGATGTAGCTTTTGTCAGAATACTGACTCACCAGCAGCTGGACCATCCAGATACTTATGTATTTTTACTATAATCAATTGAAACTCCTTGACAGCACGTGGTAATCTCTACTTAACTAATTATGTGACTTCTAAAACCAATTGGCTACACCGGTGATGATTTAATGTGTCATACTGAAGGTGAATATTTATGCAATTACTTTGTATTTTATATTTGAATTAATTCTGATCACTTTGCTGAAATCAGTTTTCACTTTGATACGAAAGCACCTTTTCCTGTTGATCACTGTCAAAAAAAAACAAATTAAATCTACTGTGATTCAATGTTGTACAACAATAAAACATAGAAACATAGAAAATAGGTGCAGGAGTAGGCCCTTCGGACCTTCAAGCCTGCACTGCCATTCAGTATGATCATGGCTGATCATCCAACTCAGAACCCTGTACCTGCTTTCACTCCATACCCCTGATCCCTTTAGCCACTAGGGCCATATCTAACTTCCTCTTAAATATAGCCAATGAACCAGCCTCAACTGTTTCCTGTGGCAGAGAATTCCATAGATTCACCATTCTCTGTGTGAAGAAGTTTTACCTCATCTCGGTCCTAAAAGGCTTCCCCTTTATCCTTAAACTGTGACCCCTCATTCTAGACTTCCCCAACATCGGAAACAATCTTCCTGCATCTAGCCTGTCCAATCCCTTTAGAATTTTATACGTTTCAATAAGATCCCCCCTCAATCCAGTGAGTATAAGCCTAGTCTATCCAGTTTTTCTTCATATGAAAGTCCTGCCATCCCAGGAATCAATCTGGTGAACCTTCTCTGTACTCCCTCTACGGCAAGAATATCTTTCCTCAGATTAGGGGACCAAAACTGCACATAATATTCCAGATGCGGTCTCACCAAGGCCTTGTACAACTGCAGTAGAACCTCCCTGCTCCTGTACTCAAATCCTTTTGCTATGAATGCCAATGAAAAAACATGAAAACTTCCAAGAGGGGTGAATACCTTTTATCAGCCCTGTATCTTGAACTTGAAAAATTCTGCAAGGGTGTGGGACAGAGTAAGACTAAAAACAGAAAATGCTGGAGCAACTCAGCAGATTGGTACACATCTGCAGAAACAGAACTGGAGCTGATGTGTCAAAAGATACAAGGTAAATTCCTTAAATCATAGATGACCAGACTCTGAGAAGAAAAGGAATTATATTCAAAGACTTTTCTAGGAAGTGTTTATAACAAGCTTTGTAGGCCAGTTACAGTGAACTACTTTTGAAGAATTATACTGTATCGATCCATATGGCAAATAATTGCCATATGGCAAAAAGCACTTTTGTTGAATGATATGGCTTTAAAAAGTCTTAAAATGTACAAACAAAACAGCAAAAACTTAATGGATGGTTACAAATACCCTAAAATGATCTTGCTGCTCTGTAAAACAGATATCAGTAAAAAATTAGAAAATTATTTTCTAGTGGATGGCAATGGATCATACATTTCCAGTGCACATCAGATTATGCACTTCATATTCAAACGACAATATTTTGTTTCCAACAGACCTGTTATGCATCTAACCAGTGAAACTCGATGTAGTATTATTTGTAATTTATTCAATAATAATGGAGCTTCAAGTTTCAAATTTTGACTGATTTAACTTAATTTTAACAGTGAATTGCATGAGTGCTGAGAATTTTGCAATAAAATAATTGCTAATTGGTTTATTATTGCCATATGTACTGAGATACACTGAACAGCTTTTTTTTGCATGCCATCCATACAGATCATTTATACATCAGTACAGCTGGCTAGTACAGACAAAAGGACAATAATAGAATGCAGAATATGGTGTTAGAGTTACAGAGAAAGTGCAGTGCGAGTAGACAAATAAGGTGCCAGAGCCATGAGGTAGACTAAAAGAAAAATAATTCATTGTTATTGCATACTAGGTCTGGTCCAAGAGAATGAGCAGGATAAAAGCTATCTTTGATCCTGGTGGTACATGTTTTCAAGATTTTATATCTTCTGACTGACTTATTGAGGGGAAAAGAGTGAATGACTGGAGTGGGAAGTTGTTTTATATTGTTTAATTAGTTCCCTCTGAACCTTCATAATGAACTTACTGCAACAAGTGGAGCAGCAAAATCTTATGAATCTACCATAGAATAACAGCCAATAGTTTTGTTCAGAAATTAATGCGCTGAGTGAATATTGCTCATCCTGCCAGAGAAATTCAGTGCATTAACATTCACTACAGAGGCTGAAATACCTGGGCAGCAATGAGGACGTTGTCAACCCTATTGAATACTGAAAGGCCTATAGTGAGGGAAACCAGAGCCAGAAAGCAGAGCCTCAGAATAGAAAAACATCCCTTTAAAAGAGATGAGGAGGAACTTCTTTAGCTAGAGGGTAGAAAATCTATGGAATTCATTGCAAGACTCTTGTGGAGGTCAAATCGTTGGGTATACAGTATTTAAAATGGAGGTTGATTGGTTCTTGATATGCAAGGGCATCAAAGGTTGCAGAGAGAAGGCAGGAGAATGGGGTTGAGAAGGATAATAAATCTGCATTGATGGAATGGCGGAGCAAAATCAATGGGCCAAATGGCCTAATTCTGTTCCCAAGTCTTATGGGCACCCCTGCCCCCCAGCAATGCCAAAGATACTGCCTTTCAAAACTGATGCTAAAATGTGACTTTTGCAAATGGACATAAAAGTTTTCAATGCACCTTCTCAAAATAAATGGAAGTGGGTCCTCTAGAATTCTGGCCAATACTTGTATCCCAAAAGTACCTAAATGCAAAAATACTATTTCACTTGTTTGCAGATTTATTTTGCACCACATTTGCTACATTACAGTAATGCACAATTTCAAAATGGAATTCATTGGCTAGGAACTGCTGTAGGATGTCTAATGGTCTTTAGAAAAGCTATGTAGAGATGCAATATTTTTTATTCCATTAGCAGGTTTTGCTTTACATCATTAATTATGTTTTTTTTTACTCTTTCCTTCCATCTTGTTGACTCCAAAACTTTGATCCAACAGGACTCTAGATTCATTGATTAAAATTTTAATGCAAATGATGGATGAATTTTAAATAACTATTTACTGTTAGCAAAAAATATTTTTACATTGCATTAATCAGTTGTCTGTGTCATGGAAACAAAGGAAAAAAATATCTATATAATTTTACCTGTGGCAGTGAGCATTGAGAACAAAGCTTGTGACTATAATTCCAAAATAGTTTCAATTGGAAGTATTTTTTCCTTTCAAAATTACAAAAATGAAGGGGGATTACAGAGAGATTATTTTATTACTTATAGCAGAACTTTAACATTCTACAGGTATGACCATGAGCATATACATGGTAATAGAGCTATAATGTACCACCACTTTAGATAGTTACTAAAAAGTTATGACCCTGCTCAGTGAATCCTAAAACGATGGGATGAAATCCTATGTCGCAAGTCCTAAATTTAATTCAATAAATCTATAAAGATAAATAGGAAAAAAACCACAATCAAAATTGGCTCCACATTTTGGTGTGGTCTCTACATTACACCATTCAATGTGCTATTTTCATCCAGGACCCAGTGCTGAATTGCACGGTTTGGGGACCAAGGAGACAGTACCCTTTCATCCAGCTAAGGTAGAGCGGTACTGCAGAGTCGGCAGAAGCAGAGTTGGCAACTTGACTCAGCCCGCACAATCTAGCTCAGAAATGTACAAGCAAAGTGTCTATGGTACGTGGAAATAAACTGTGGGACGTGAAACACAATGCGAAATCCAAAGTGCACTCACTGATGGAACAATTAAAAGAATGCCAATGTAAAAATCAGAAAGAATTCAAAGTTTAAAGTAGATTCACTATCAAAGTACATACATTACTGTGCAAAAGTCTTGGGAACGTGCAAAAAAAAATTTCATAAAGCAAAAGGTGCTTTATATGATGAAATGAAAATTTTTTAAATATCTAAAAGATTACTATAAAGCAGTAAATAGTGAAAAAAACCTAAATCAAATCAGTATTTGGTGTGGCACTCTTTGCCAGTAAAACTGCAACAATTCTCTGACATACACTGTCATGCAGTGTTATAAGAAAATTGGCTGAGAGGTTGTTCTAATCATTTTTGGAGATCTTGCCACAGTTCTTATGGAGACTTTGGGAGTCTCGCTTGCTTCAGTCTCTCCAAGTAATCCCAGAGAGCCTTGACAATGTGGAGTCCATACCATCTGTTGCAGAACACCCTGTATTTCTCTTTGGTGAAGATAGTTCTTTATGACCTTGGCTACATTTTTGGGGTCACTGTCATGCTGCAGAGTGAAGGTGGAATCAATCAGACGCCTCCCTGATGGTACTGTGTGATAAACGAGATTCTGCTTGTACTTCTCAGCATTAAGGATTCCAATAATCCTGACCAGATCACCATCGCTATTTTCAGAAATGCAGCCCAAACCTGCAAGGATCCTCTATCGCACTTCACTGTTGACTGCAGACACTCATCGCTCTCCAGCTTTTCTCCAGACAAACTGCCTCCTGCTTGAGCCAATAATTTCAAATTTTGACTCGTCAGTCCACAGCACTTGCTGCCATTTGTTCAGTGCCCCAGTCCTTGTGTTTTTATGCATAGGCAAGTCTCTTGGCTTTGTTTCCACTTCAGAGGAATGGTTTTTTGGCAACAACTCTTCCACGAAAACCGCTTATGATAGGACTTCTCTGGACTATAGAGGGGTGGACTTGGGTTTCAGTAGTTTCTGAGAGCTTAGAGGTGCTGAACTACTTCTGATTTAGAAGGGACATCAGTTTGATTTATCTCTAGTCTGCTGCATTCAGATTCCATGGCTGAACACTGCAGTTCTGGTCCTCAACCTTGCTTGTTTCTTTGTGTTCCTTCAGAAGAGCTCGGACAGCATATCTTGAAAATCTGCAAAATGTCTGCTCTGGAAAGACCTTGCTGATGCAGGATGACCACCTTGTGTCTTGTTACTATGCTCACTCTTGTCTTGATCATTTGAAAGCTAACCTGCCACATGTGCCACACCTTCACCTTTTAGTTTGACTGTCCTTCACCCAGTTTGATTTGTTCCACACCTATTTGTTTAGTTAATCAGTTTAGTTCATTCAACTCATTATGTCATTGATCATTAGCACTTGTTTGTTTCATCATGCACTGGGCTGGATACCTACAAAGTAATGAAGTTTTTATCTGAAAAATGGTCTTTTATTTAATATGTTATTTTCTTGAAATACAAAAATTTCTCTGTAACATTTAATTCTTTGGGAAATTAGTGTTTGGAAATCTAAAATTTGCTCTTGTCTACTGAGACACTCATGCAGAAGGCAAAAAAAGTAAGCATCTAAAACAAAATTTATATTAAAAATCTAGGGTGACTAAGACTTTTGCACAGTATAGTCAGCCCTCCTTATCCACGAGGGACTGGTTCTGGGAATGTGAATGCTCAAGTCCCTTATTCAACCTGTCTCAATGCGGTGGACCTCAGGACCCAGCGGAACCCCAGACCTTATTTAACCTGTCTCCGTGCGGTGGACATTAGGTCCCAGCGGCGAAGCTCTGAATCCAAAGCGTTTCTGTTCATGAAAATAATCACGATCACGATTGAAAGTTAAGTGGAAATAATGAAGCAATCAGAAAGAGATGAAACGCCATCGGTCATTGGAAAAGCGTTAGGCTACAGTCGGTCAACGATCGGAATAATTTTAAAGGATAAAATAAGAAAGGCCCTGCCCCGATGAAAGTTACAATTATTACTAAGCAACGCAGTGGTTTAATTATTGGGTTTTGGGTTTTTGATTCCCCCACATCAACCAGGGACGGATGGACAGCGCGCTTCGGAGCCCAGCGCTGAAACATATGTTCTTAAGTGTTTTATATGCATAGAAAGATAAAAATATATACTACGACAAACGTTTGACTAACTGACACTAAATAATATCGGATGTACCAGTTCCGACTTACTTAGTAAGAGAACTTCCAATTTTTTTTCGAGCCCAATCCACGATAACCTACGCACATCCTCCTGTATACTTTAAATTATCTCTAGATTACTTATCATACCTAATACAGTGTAAATGTTATGTAAAATTGTTGTTATATTGCAGTGTTTAGGGAATAATAACAAGAAAAAAAATCTGTACATGCTCGAATAACAAGTGCTGGAAGAGCATTTCTGGGTTTTCTCGATTCACAGTTGGTTGAATTCGCGCATGCAGAACTTGTGGATAAGGAGGACCGACTGTACTGTATCTGTCACCATATACAACCCTGAGGTTCATGTTCTTGTGGGCATCTACAAACTAAATACAAAGAAACACAACAGAATCAATGTAAAACTAAACAAAATCAGACAAACAACCGAAGTGCAAAAGACAACAAACTATGCAAATACAAGGAGAGAAAGAAACAAAATAACAATAATTAATAAATAAAGAACATGTGTTGAGAGTCCTTGAATGCGAGTCCATAGGTTCTGGAATCAGTTCCGTGTTGGGACGACTGAAGTTGAGTGGTTATTCCTTCTGGTTCACGACCTGATGGTTGAGGGGAAATAACTGTTCCTGAACCTGGTGGTATGGGACCTGAGGCTCCTGTACCTCCTTCCTGATGGCAGTAGCAAGAAGACAGCATGGCCTAGATGGTGGGGGTCCTTGATGATCGATGCTACTTTCCAGCAACAGCGTTCAATATAGATGTGCTCAATGGTGGAGAGAACACAACCCGTGATGTACTGGGTTGTATCCATTACTTTTTGTAAGCTTTTCTGTAAAGGTATTGGTGTTTCCATACTAGACCGTGATGCAACCAATTAACATACTCTCCACTACCCACGTGTGGAAGTTTGTCAAATTTTTAGATGATATGCCGAACTCTGAAAAGAGAGATGCTGTCATGCCTTCTTTGTAATGGCAGTTATGTGCTGGACCAAGGACAGATTCTCTGAAATAATAACACAGAGGAATTTAAAGTTGCTGATCCTCTCCACCTCTGATCCTCTGATGAGGGCCTCCAGTTTCCTCCTCCTATAGTGATAATCAGCTGTTTGGCTTTGCTAACATTGAGTGAGAGGTTGATAAAATGGCACCATTCAGCCAGATTTTCAACCTCCTGCCTGCTCACTGATTTATCAGCACCTCTGTTTCAGCCAACAATGTCAGGAAATTTAAATATGGCATTGGAGCAGCCTCACAGTCATAGGTAAAAAGCGATGAAATCTGGGGGCTAAGCTCACAGGCTTGTGGTGCATCTGTGCTAATGGAGATTGTGGAGGAGATGCTGTTGCTAATCCAAACGACCTGGGGTCTGCAAGTGAGAACATTGCAGATGCAGTTACGAGGTATTGAGGCCTCTGTTTTAGAGCTTATTCTGTAATTCTGGAGCTTGAATTTTGTACTGCGACAGACATTTTTTTACATGTTACACTAAGTATCTTGCACTGAACAATACTGAAGCAGAAAATTTCATGATCTCACTGAAAATGCCTGTAATTCTGTTCAGTACCGAGTACGCAGAATAAACATTGCTCACCCTGCCAGGTTAGCTCATCGCATCAACGTTTAATTATAGAGAGTGAAATTTCTATGCAGCAATCAGACTGCTCTGTCTATTAACATTTTATCTGTTTTTGCAAATGGACATGAAAAAGGTTTAATTGAACTGCTACAAATCCAATAAACTCCCCTTCACATTCAGAGAAATACTTTGTGCCCCCATGTATCCTATCCATCCTGGAAACAAAATGGTTTGATGCTTCATTAAAATGCACATCAGCTATCATCTCAATGAAAGCAGAACCTTCTAGGGACTGAAGAGAATATTCACCCTCTATTCCCAGCAAACACCAGTAGCCTCTTACTGTCTTCCTTAATTCAGCAGTTAAAAATATCCAATATTTTTCCACTATTTATGCAGCCTTTGTTTGCATTCCCAGACTTCAGCTGTGCTGTTCTCAACACTAACAATGAAATTCCCAAATTTAGTGAACAGGTGGCATTGTGGAAATATTTAATCTTCCTTTTCATTTTTAATTACATATGCCACTAAACTTTGTTGTGCATTTCCACATATGTTATAACATTAAATATAACTTTTCCATCAACCTAACCTTTGAATCATTGATCTTTTTTCCATATACCTTAGTTTCTCACAACACACTTTACCTGCCACAAATTAATTGGACAGGTGTTTCATTGACAGACAAGTCAACAAGTTTGAAGGCTGCTGTGCCACTGGATGCAAGGAGCTCAGATATATTCTTCGAAGGGGAGGCTAGCCCCAGTGATTGATAAGGCCTGCATAGTCAGGAACTTTCTAACAATAACAACATGGCTCCAACCCAGGAAAGCTTTGATAGCTACTCAAACTTGTGCCTGTGTTTGCCATAAGATCTTTCCCTGGATTCCTTGTGAATTGCTTGGCTGGTTTAAAAAATAAAATTGCTTTGCATATCTCACTTCAATGTCCAGACCCCTATGACAGAGACGCTCATCTTTGTTACTGGGCCGATCAGAGCACTTCCAATAATTCCCTTTCTTGCCCTGTGGTCTCACTATCATTTTGTACAGATGATTTCCCCCCCCCCCCCCCCCAACATCACAAAATAAAATTAATTTTGCTCCTCCATTATCTAACTCCAAAACCCAGGATTAAGATGAAATAGCCTGGGTCTGATGGCCAGCTCCCACCATTGTCATTCAAATACAATAACTCAAAATCCACCAGTAGCCAAGTGCTGGCTGCAGACACAAGAGCCAAATTATTTCTCCAGGGCATTGAACTCTACAGGAGATTGTTAGGATGAAGATGCGTACTGGACAACTGAGGGACTGGTCAGACAACACTCAAAAGCCTCAGCTCACTTGCTTTTCATTTCAATTAAAAGAGTACCAATTCAGTCCACTGCATGTTCCAAATGTATTATTGCACAAAATTACAAAACACAATCTGCATTTTTAGTCATTTCATTTATTGTATTACTTATTTTGCTTACATTATATGCTATTCAAGATTATGTAAATTCCAACAATTTTGATGATTACTTCATTTATTGCTGGGGATTTTTGTTTAACTCCTATAAAATTTAACAAACTTGCTACTCAGTTTCCAGTTCTTCCAAGGCTTTTGAAATGTTCTGCCAATCTGTCTATCATCAAGCCATCTGTGATCTCATTTGTTTTCATGAATTCTGTTACACAACAAAAGGTTGTAATGTAAATGATAATCCTTCCAAAATTTAGCCAATTTGAATTTTATGAAAAGACTTAAGAAATATTTTTCTTTATTTCAAAATATTTTAATTAACAAGACAGCTGGCTATGTTTCTGAGATTTACATTGCTTTAAACACACAATGAACACGTGCAACAACGTAAGTGAAATTCTTAAGTTGTTTTCAAAATTTATGCTCAACATTGACATTGGTTATATTTAATACTGAGAAACGTATGAACTTGTACATTGGAACCACAATGACAGCTTCAATAAAATGAAGGAAACCAGGAAATACTAAACAAGAAGATTTCAGATGTACCAACAGCACCATAAACCCCAAAACAACTTGAACATCATACATGTCAATATTTATGGAGATATGCTTAACATTCTGCCATGAATTTCAGTGGCATAATGACACCACAGTTACAGCTCATGGAAGCCAAGTTGATCTTTACTTTGGGCACTGTCTGCATGGAGTTCACACATTCTCTTCATAACTGCACATCTTCTCTCCAAGTGGCACTATTTTAACCCTTATCACAAAGACATGCTGTTAAGTAAATTATTGTGCAAGAAGAATCACAGCCAAACTGATAAACATATGTTTGGGAATAAGAAAGGAGGTGGGGTTGGAGAAATGGATTAATGACATTGGTTTCTTGGGAGTCAGCTTTAAAGATGGCACCAATAAGGGGCAACTTTTTACATGCATCTCCAAAGGGAATCATCAAACATTCCCATTTAAGACGACTACAGCTGAAATCCACAGCCACAGACATCGCTACTTCAATAAGCAACATCATTTTAAGGCATTTAAAAAAGCTATTGATCCTTAAAATTAACAAAAGCTGGACAGCAGACTCAGTATGCAAGTGCAGTTCGCCTTTAAGAAAAAAAAGCTGCAATGCTTTGCTGGGCCACTGGTACAATTGAAGCACAGAGGCCTTAAAACCCTACTCTCAACCATCTTCTACTGCAAGATTACAGTACCAGAGAGACATCAGGGACTGCTGTATACTTTGCATCACAGAAATATGGCTCACCATTGCCATTTTGGACATCAGCTTCATCATTCTCCACAAAGACAGGTCAGTTGAGACTTTTAAAAGTAGAGGAGAAGAGTATGCTTCATGATTCACTCATTGTAGTGAACAGATGTGACAGTTCTGTCTCAGTCCTGCTCACCCAATCTCCAACCTAGCGGTTGAGATGTCCATTTTATCTGCCAAGGAAGCTTTCCACCATCATCCTGGTAGCAGTGTACATTCAAAGGTTCAATAGTTTAACTTATTATCAAAGTATGCATCCATATACAACTATGAAATTCATCTTCCCCAGGTAGCCAAGAAACAAAGAAAGAGCATTAAAGTCATTCAGAGAAGCATCAAACCCTCCCCCAGCCCAAAAAAGAATGGCATCCCGAACATCAAGCCCCCAAACACACCTCCCCCTGCACAAAACGGAAGAACATAGATCCCCAAACTCCCAACCCCATACAAAACACAAGAACATCGACCATCCCCCAAACAAAAAACAGAAAGCAACAAGAACATTAACCCCAAACACTGTCCCCCTGCACAACAAAATGGAAATAAATGGGTGAAAAACGCAGAATATAAAAATCACAAGACCATGTCCATAAATGCAAGACTCTAATCCGTAAACGCAGAACCACAGTAACACTCTCTTTCATCATTGAAAGTGAGAGAGATTACATGACAGCAGAAGCCTACGTGCCTGTCACAGAGAGCCACAGAGCAATACACCACTTAGACTCCTCCTCCAGCAGCGAACAAAAGGCAGGCAGCTGGTGCTGGCCTCTCACTCACCTTCTGCATTTGCCTCAATGCCTCAATTTTCCTTCACGCTTTAATTGGTGAAATGGAGCCAAACATTGGCTCACACCCCATCTCCAAGTTACTTTGCATCGAGACCATCTAAGTACGTGCTTTCTTCCCAGAATCTTATTGAAGACAGCAAAGCACTACATTATTCAGTTGATCTCCAGACTGTAAGTTGCAGACTCCAACTAGTTCCAGAAACACACTTAAGTTGTAAAACAGATGTAAAAGAAGTAAAATAGATACTTTTGTGGGTTATCTGGAAGATGTCAACCAATAAGCTGAACAACTTTTATGTGCACTTTGAAAGGGAGAATAAAATTACACCTGTCTGAATCACTGAAGCATCTTGTGACTCTGTAATCTGTCTCGGAGGATGACATTTGAAAATATTTCATGAGGGTGAACTGTTGCAAAATGTCAGGCCCTGATGTTGTACCTGGTAGGGCACTGAAAAACTGTGCCAACCAACTGGCAGGGTGTTCAAGGACATCTTTAATCTCACACTGCTGCAGTCGGAGGTTCCATTCTGCTTCAAAAAGGAGATGATCATAATCAGTTCTCAACAAGAGCAGGGTAAGCTGCCGCAAGGACTATCACTTAATTGTACTTGCATCTACCCGACAGGTTCGGCATGATCAGAATCATCACCTACCTAACAAGGACCTAGACCCACTGCAATTTGACCATCGCCACAATAAGTCAACAGCAGATGTAATCTCTCTGGCTCTCCACTTGGATTTAGATCACCTAGACAACAGCAATACCTACATCTGGCTGATGTTAATTGATTACAGCTTAGCGTACACAGCGTCATACCTTTAGTACTAATCAACAAGCTGCAAAACCTGGGACCTGTTTCTCCCTCTGGAGCTGGATCCTTGACTTCCTCATTGGGAAACCAGTCAGTGCAGATCAGAAAAAACAGCTCCTCCTCACTGACAATCAACACTGGCGCACCTCAAGGATGTGTGCTTAACCCTCTGCTCGACCTGCTCTACACCCATTACTGTGTAATTAGGCACAGCTCAAATGTCATCTATAAGTTTGCTGTTGACACAACTATTGCTGCCAGAATTTGAGATGCTGGCAAGGAGGTGTAGAGCAGTAAGCTAGATCAGCTGGCTGAGTTGTGTTGAAACAACAACCTTGCCCTCAACGTCAGTAAGACCAAGGAACTGTTTGTGGACTTAAGAAAGAAGTCGTCGAGGGAACACACACCAGTCCTCATCAAGGGATCAGTAGTGTAAAAGGTGAGCAGTTCTAAGTTCCTGGTTATCAACATTTCTAAAGATCGATCCTGGACCCAACATATTGATGCAGTTTAGAAGAAGGCATGCCAGCAGCTGTATTACATTGGGAGTTTGAGGAGATTTGATCGGTCACCAAAGACTCTTGCATATTTCTGTGGATGTTCCATGGACAGTATCCTATCTGGCTGCATCACTGTCTGGCATGGAGGGGCCACTGCACATTATCAAAATAAGATGCAGACAGATGCAGACTCTGCCAGCTCCATCATGGGAATGAGCCTCCCAGCATCGAGGACATCTTCAAAAGGTGGCCCCTCAGTAAAGACTCCAATCACCCAGGATATACCCTCTTCTCATTGCTACTATCAAAGAGGAGGTACGGGAGCCTGAAGACACAGACTCAACATTTTAGGAATAGCTTATTCTGTACCGCCATCAGAGTTCCAAATGGACTTGTACATTACCTCTATGTATTTCTTCTTTTATCTCTTTTTGCACTACTTATTTTATTTTATATATATTTCTCCATTTAGTATATTTCTATATAATATGTATATGTAATAGAAATATATATACTATATGCACAATGTACTGTTGCTGAAAACAACATATTTTACAACATATGCCAGTGATACTAAACCTAATTCTGATTCTAAATAGTGCGTTGGCTCGTCTCCTATGTCATTATAAGATTTCTACCTACATTTCACATGCATGGATCCAAAATGGTCATTCGGTTATACTTACCTTGAGCAAACAAAAAAGGACAAACTATTTTGACTATCAAACCCTAACAACTTAATTTTCAAATTATTTGCCATTACTAATTAATACACCCCCTTTACTTCTGACATCTTCAATTGACAGAGTATTTTTGTTAGAAGTTCAGGTGAAAGATGATCCACAGGCGTACCATCAGCTTCCTGATTTTATACTTAAAAGACAAACCTACTCACTTGCTTTTAGTAACTTCAAAATGACTGATTTCAGGGTGCACTAGAACTTACTTAGGCCAATATGTGAACTCCATGACTTCGGTGAATGAGAACATACAATAGGAACCAAAGCAACAAGTCATCAAGTGGAGGGAATAAAAGGCAGGCATGGGGTTAGGCTACGTAAGCCTGCCAGAGCCAGGTAAATGGGCTCAATGGGACTGGTGCACTAAAGTATGTATGATTAGGAACCTAAAAATCAGACAACCCTCAGGAAACAAAGGGAAAGCAGGAAAGAACAAAAACGGGGATTAGAATGGCTAAACAGGATCATGGAATGTCTTTGGCAAGTGAGATTAAGGAAAATCCAAAGACATTTTAAACATACATTTAAAACAAGAGGGTAGCTAGGGAGAAAATACCCCCACAGAAGAACAAGGATGGAATTTATTCCTGGAGACAGAAGGTGTAGCTGAGATACTGAACGAATACTTCGCCAAGGAAAAGGACATGAGGTAGTGATATCAGTACATAAATTCAGTCCCTACAAATAGTGTTCAACCACTCCCCTTGGAAGTTTTCATGTTTTATTATCTTACAATAATAGCTCACTTTTAAAGATCTGTTTTCACTTTGACATGGAAGAGTCTTTTTCTGTTGGTCAATGTACAAAAAAGCCAAATTAAATTCATTGTGATTCAATGTTGTAAGACAATACAACATGAAAACTTCAGGGTGGGGTGGGGGGGGGGGTGTGAATACTTTTTATAGGCACAGATCCAGAAGGTGCTGTTGTCAGATCTACTGAAGAACACAAAAGTAGATATGTTCCCAGGGCTTGATGGATCTATCCCCAGTCATTGAGAGGCAAGAGACTGGTGGAATCATGACAAGGATCTTTGTATCCATGCCAAGCACAGGCGAAGTCTCAGAGGTCTGGAGAGCAGACAGCATTACTCCTTTCTTTATAAAGAGCACTAGGGTTAACTCAGGAAACTACAGGACAGTGAGCCTCACATCAGTGATAGGGAAGCTACTGGAGAGGATTCCAAGGGATGGGATTTTTCACATTTGGAAATGCATGTGGTTATAAAGGACAATTGACATGGCTTTGTGTAGGGCTGGTCACATCTTACAAACTTGATTGAGTTCTTTGAAGAAGTGACATACATGACTGATGAGTGGATGTTGTTTACATGGTCTCTGTCAAATTGCAGAGGATCAAGAAATGGTTCGTCAGGATGCTGCCTGGATCACAGAGTATGAACTATAAGGAGCCGTCTGACAAACTTGGATAGTTTTCTCCAGAGCATCAGAAGCTGGGTGCAGGGGGAGGAACCTTTTCCCCCCACAGGGCAGAAATGTCAAATGTTCAAGGGGAGTATTCTAGGGTAAAAGGGGAAAAAAATGAAAGGCGCTGCGTAAGATAAGGTTCCCCCACCCCCCACAGAGAATAGTAGGTGGCTGGAGTGTGCTGCCAGGGTAGTGGTAGCGGTGGAAAAAGACATAGCAGTGGCATTAGAGGGATCATCGGGGCAGTAAAAATAAAATCCTTCATTCTATATACTAATTCTCCCCATGGTCAAATCCGTTCTTCTACAGGTAGATTAATAGAACATGATTAGTGAAACAATGCCAGCAGTGAACCAATAAATTTGATGTTCCATTATGTCTTTTGATGAACAATTAAACTCATTTCTTAACAACATGTAAATAAAAGTTTCTACTTTGTTTCAATAGTCCAATGAGTATATAGAAAACAAATCAGTACTAATATTCCCCTGCAAAGCTCTGTTTTCATTTTTTTTTAAACCTGGATACCTCAACAATATTTCCTTGACTAAAGTGCCAGTGGGAATCTGTCTTACTGATATTTTTAAAATCTGGCTACAGACAAGCACTGGAATTCAAAACATAAAAAATCCATTCATCTGGTATGCATTTATTATCAACAAAGTGATTGGATTAAATTATAAAATTGACCCCAAATTATACTGGGAATTTCTAACTACAGAATATAACTTGGACTGTAAACTTCTGTGTGCACATTACGTTGATGTACAAAGTATGCAGGCAGTACAGGGAGGAATGTCAATGCACATTAAACATCTGCTTGACACAGCACAGAAAATGGATACACTATTCATATAATGTCAACAACAGAGATAAAAATAAAAAACACTGGAGATCAGAGATTAGGCAACATCTATGGAACGAGAAACATAGTTTAATATGCTACTGAATGATCACAGACAGTTCCAGCCCTACAAGTGGGATCATTAATTGCTTGCAGTTTTATGGGGGGGGGGGAAATCGCTTAGAAAAGAGCTCAATATGGATGAATTCTGCATTTGAAAAATCTTAGAAGGCTTGTGAGGGTTGAGGTCAAGGTGACTTTTTTCGCTATATGATGGAAGTACGGTAAGGATCAGAAAGGGGGGACAAAAGACACGACCAATTTGATAGAAAAGGCAAGAAGAAATCTGCCTGGGATTTTTTGGGAGACAAGCTCCACCTCTAACTGAATCGAAAGGTAAGGTTTTCTCAGTCAGATTTGTTAGCTGTTTGCATTTATCGGTCTTTAGAGATGAAAGTTAGTATCACCATGAACTTGTGAACTTCAGTACAACTCCAGACAGTAGTGGATGATATATGCTCTGCTTGACCAAATTTACAGTACTCGACAGCAAGGTGTCAAGGATAATCTCTACACAAAGGTATTCTATCTTATTATACTGGAGTAAAGCAGAAGACATTGCCAGTATTGCAACCTTTCAAAAAGTCTCATTGGCTATTCCCATACAGTGCTCAGAGCTCTAAATGCAAACCCTGAGCTTCTTTAAGAACTGTGATCTAATGCTCCCTGTTCAAGAGTAGAAGCATGAGGAAGACAATAGGTAGGTTACAGCGTGGTCTATTCCAGACATAGTGTTAACACTGAGTTGCTAATGTTAAGATTCATTTGATGACCCTATTTAACCAGCAATGGGCACAGTGACACAACTTTTACCCAAATTCAGCAAGACCTTGTGAACATTTGAATTAATTAGGAACTAATTACCATCAAATTACACCAAGGCATTGTGATCTGCAGCATGGACGATTCTCCATTTCCACCAATGTTCAATATCATTACTCATTCTCCCAATAAAAAAAGTCCCAAAATTACCATTAATCAGAAAATTGCCAGTATCTCTCAATTCACTAATTACAGTGGCTGCATGTAAATGCTCCACTTGCACCAATGCAAAGCTATTAAACCATATGCAAAGCTCATATCAGGTCAAATTCATTACAGTTCAAAAAAAAAACTGAACACACTTCTCTACTACTAACGAGTGCAGCTGTCAAGACAATGAATCATCTTTGATACAGTCAAAGGAATGAGAAATTTAACTACAATCACTGCCCAGTCATTCTTATGAATTCTCTTAGGGCTCAATTTTGCTTGACGATTGATGATACACTGGTTTCACCCCTTGTCTGCAGTCAAGCTAGTAGATGGGTCAAGCCATCATGGGTGAATCCAAGTAATTGTGGGTCCAACTGTATTTGCTCACCAATAGCAGCAATCTATACAACAGGCAATTGCATGGGGTTAACATTTCCTTCTCCACAGAGTCACTGCAGCTGTGTATAAACTGGCCAACAATTTGCTGAAGGTCAACTATGATCAGTCTGTCATCTTTGTTTCAAAGACACTGAAAGTAACAGAATCAATAAGGCAAGAAATTTAGATGGCAGTCATTAGAACTTCCATTGCATCTACCAAATGCTGGGGAGTTTCCATTCTTTTTCCAGTGGAAGCTTCTACCATAGGATGCATTATCAACGGATCTGTGAGTGTCATTACAGAAATGTTCACCAGATATACCGAAAACCACAGGTTTAAGCATCTATGCATGCTTACAGGCACTAGATGATGCCCTAATCAATTCGACATGTATACTTGCTCGTATGTGCCCCATCACGATCCTTATCTCGTGTATCTACAGCAAAACTGGTTGTTGCTCTTGTATCACCTGCCTCCCCTTTCCGCCAGCATCACTGTAGTCTAGTGATACACCACAGTCAGAATCTAACCTGGTAAAAGCACATGTGAAATGCAGTGACACAAATACATTTTCTTTCCACCATACCATGTTGACTCCATTGACAAGCTTGCATAAATGACATGATTAGTATTTGAAATGCGAACAGCACAAGCCTACAGCATTGCTAAGGGGTGCTGACAAGTAAGAGCACCTCAAGGTGGTTTCAGCAAAATGTTAGCATGTGTTTTCACAATTGCTTTCATATCTTTCTGAGTCACCACTTGAGATGTACTGCAGAGCTGAATGCAATACTGGAATATACAGCATGATGTGGTGAAATACACTTTCCAACTGCCTTCCATGGGGACAAGACTGTCCCAATCCAGAATATTAACAATGCGTTATTTCAGACATCACTCCTTGACTGACCAAATAAATATAGGAACTAACTGTAGGTACGTAACAGTCACCCAATTTAGAAGCTAACTGGGACAGCCAATTGAAGATGGGCATGCCGGTGATTCCTATATCCCGTGATTGAACACATTTCTTAAAAACCTATTAAGGGAAAATCAGAGGAAGAAATAGAGCTAGCAAACCTGATGAAAAAAACTAAACCTAAATGGTCTCCATTTGTGTTACAAGCTCTAGAATTTTGTTTGTATTCCACATCACTAAAGGATACTGAATAACTGTAGGTAAATTGGGCTACTTATAAATTGGATTAACAATGAATTGCACCAGCTTATCAAATTGAAATACTAGGCCACTGATATCCAACTTTTAGAAACCTCATACATACCTTCTCATTTTCTCCTAAACAATGGCATTCCTGCAAATTTTAACTAAATTACTTATAAAGTTTTAAAGTTAGGATGCTGCAGCGCGCCAGTTTATATTTGTACTTGTTTATTTCCTTTTAGCAGAACTGCTTCTTCAATATAAAAGAAATGTCATTAGGCAAAGCCTGAATTCGTTTCCTTGATGTTTAATGATCCCCTGTTGCTTTCTGCATCAATACATAAGCACTTCAAAGATAACTGTCTTAAAGGTTTTATGATTTCTGTTTTGCTCTGATGATTACAGCAGGTGCAAAAACAATATTTGGGACAAAAATAAATCATGTACATAAAACTCACACCTGTTTTGAAGAAGGAAGCTTCATTTCCTTGCATCTCAAGTTATTCTACTATACACAACTCCAGAAATAACCAACAAAGAAGCAACACCTCACATATTACATCTACATAGAATATATTGGAAATGTTACTTATTCAGATACAGCACAGAACAGGCCCCTCCTGCTCTTCAAGTCATGCCGGCCAGCAACCAGTACACCTTTGGACTGTGGGAGGAAACCAGAGCACCCAGAGGAAACTGATGTGGTTATGGGGAGAACATATAAACTTCTTACAGGCAGCAACGGAATTGAACCCTGCACTGTAAAGCTTTGTGCTAACCACCACGCTACCATGCAATTTCTCATTTGAATTAGAAATATTCTTTCTATTAATGCATCCTTTTTACCAACTAATTTTGTCCTCATCACCTCAATTAATTGGAAAGAGTATTACTCCCTTAGTAGCAAGCTAACTTGATGGATACTGCACTGCGCAACCCAGTGAAGATTTAAATTTCAGAGACACTGTAAAGAATTAAAATTCTTGATGATATATAGGCTTAAGTACCTTAATTCATAGCTGCAATTACAAACTATGCTTGCTCCGAATAAAATACAGAACATAATCAAGTCTTAAACCAGGTTACAGTAACATGGGTTAGCAACTTTACACATTTCTAGACCTATCATCACATTACTGACCTGCCTCCTTTCTTGCAACTAGTTGATAATCTCAAGGCAAACAGGCTGTCTATTAAACAGCTTTTACAGTCTCCAATATTTTTTCTTAACAAAAGAATATAATGCAGATTGAGGAAAAGGTTAAAGATTACTCCTCGAAACTTTCCTCTAGAATTGCCGCAAGCTCTACCCAGGGTGTGGAGAGATAAGAAAAAACCCATAAAAAATGGTCTCAACAAAATAGCAACTTCATCTCTTGCTATTATCCACAAGGAAATCAGTGCCTTGGCAAAACTCTTGCATCATGGTTTAAGATTTATTAATCGTGACTCCATGGAAAGGACTTGGACCTGCGTTATTTTTACAAATTTGCTTTAAAGGAGTTTGTTTTTAAAGGCAATATTAAGTCTGTTTGTAGATCTACAGTCACACAAAGTATGAAGAAAATGCAAAATATAATCTACAAAGGTTGCTGATGCCCAAAAGTTGAAACACCATATTTGGAGAAAGAAGCAAGAGTCAACATCAAGTCCTTAGTCTGTCAGAACTGTTCTGATGAATGGTTTTGTGCTGGAAATGTTAGTTTTCAGTTTTTACTTATAATTCTGTATCCTAACATCTAGGCATACCGTTGCCTGACCACAAAATAGATCTATTTTTCTCAACTGAACAAACTATATGATAAACCATCTCAATCAACCTTGCCTACGTGTAATCAGGCAAAATTTAACACTGAACCATATAATGACACAGTAAGATAGATACCCAAATGTTTGGCCAAAGAGATAAGCAACAAGCTATATGAGAAAGCAAGAGAAGTTGAGAGAATTCTTAGGCAAGGGAACAATTACTACAGGTAGAGCAAAAGTAACAGAAGACTCATTTTCCACGATTTACATCAAACTTCAAATGTGCACATTCCATGACACCATCCATCATGAATTCAAACAGTAAGTTGATGACCACAAATGCATGGCTTCAGTACCTCCCATTCTCGACAATAATTCTCTGACTCACCCGAAGGTGAGAGAAAAAAAAAATCAGATCCACCAACACAAATCGCTGAAATTCAGGTTCCAATCAGTGTACCAAGGAAGGCACCTTGGTGAAGTCTCCTCTTTCTGAGTTTACAAGAAAAATTAGTAAGAGAGCCTCTGCAATGCTGCTGCTATATACAAAAAGGGACAGCTACCAGGTGGCAGTATTAGTAAATGCATTAAATCAACGCACTATTGTGCAAATGATCTGAACAGTCAGAATGAATTTTGACTTTGACTTGGTTGACCGTTCTAGCACAAATAACTGCTGACCTTGAAAATTCTTCAGGTGATCTGCATGAAAATCTTATCCAATTAGAGATGATCTTCCAGCTTTGCCCACAAAAAGGAAAATAACTGATAATAATGAGAAAGCAAGGATCCATGAAACCTACATTATTTTGGAGGAACAGGACGTTCTTCTAGAGATCACAAAAATAACTCAAGGCATATCTTTTCCATAAAAGGCTCTAACCAATTGCCAAAATAGTGATCAGTTCCACCAGCTTTCATACTAAAATGGAAGGCTTATCTCAAAGACAGAAACACTTTGGATATCATATTCATTACATTGCCAGCCATTACAAAGGTGATGAGCACAACATTCTGCTGAAGCTAGTCTGATAATGATAAGAATGGTTTCAGGGAATCGAGGCCTTGGTACAATCTAGTATGCATCAAAAGGTAAATCAATTGTTGTCACAAATGTTATGACCCAATGAATCAACACTGAGAAGCTATGTAAATCCCAAAATAACCTAAAGCAAACTATCTGCGAATATTTTCAAATATCTAGCATCTGGCTGACAACTTCAACCAAAAAGTAGAGGATCAGAGCGACTTTCCAACAAATTATCTTTGGCTATGTCTATTCTGAGTACTTAATCCAAGAAGCAATGAAACAATGAATAAACAAAATTGAACATTTGCTGCACTGATACAGAATCAGTTGTGCTGCAGCATTTCTTATCCACAGCTCAGCAAGCAAATACAATCTCTTTACACGGAAAATTATTCTGGAGTTGAGAGGACACACTGTAGGTTTAAGGTGAGAGGGAAAAGATTTAAAAAGGACCTGAGAGTCAAGCTTTTCTCCCCCCCCCCCCCCCACACAGAGGGTGGTGAGTATATTGAACATGCTACCAAAGGAAGTTGTAGAAGTGACAACAATTACAATAATATAAAGACATTTGGACAGGCACATGGATAGAAGGGGGTTATGAGCCAAATAAAGAAATGGAACTACCTCAGGGCTTGTATTCCATGTTGGATGATTCTATAACCATATGACTCAATTGCAAAAAAACTCATTAGGGTATCAAGATTGAGATTACAGACATAATATGTAGGTAACGGAGATGGGAGGTGGAGTTAAGATGGCGCTAAATGGTGACTCCTTTGCTGGCATCTTTGGAAACAGTTCCATTTCCATTTTTAATATCTCTATTTTTCCCTTTCAGGATTCTTTTGAAGATCCTGACCTGGAGTTACACAACGACTTTAGTTCTTTGTGGGAATGACTCTTGTACTTGGGGTTTCAGGACTGGCTATTGTTCAGCACACCAAGGGTTCGGCCTGAGAGTCTGGCTCATATTTGGAAGCCTAACATCTTGGGGCTCTGGAAACGGGCAGATCGAGGATCGGTATCACTGCTGCTATGTGCCTGAAGACTTGGGATCTTTGCAATCTTCAGGCACAGAGCTCGATAAAGGAAACGAAACAGACTTTTTAACATCGTAAAGCAGCGAGTTGTTTGTTACGTCTCCCCACTCGCTGGAAAATGGGGACACTCCCTCTCCCTTATTAGGGAGAGAGCGAGCCTGTGGTATGCTGAATGCCGGGTAAAACACAAAGTCTTTGGGGTAACTGCAAGTCTGTATCTTGCTACTGCTTTGCTCACACTTGAGTGCTCGGTGGTGGGCCTGATACTGCTTTTTTTTTGCCGGTGGGAGGAGGGGGGATTGTAGCTTGCCACCACTTGTGCATGGGAGGGGAAAGCTGGGGGGAGGGGATGTTGGGGTTCTCAAGTTTAACTGTCAATCATTCTTTGGGGCACTTCTCTGTTTTTGTGGATGTTTGCGAAGCAAAAGTATTTCAGGATGTATATTGTATACATTTCTCTGACATCAAATTGGACCTTTGAACCTTTAATAAATCTCTACATAGCAAATTGCCACTTTGTTTCCTGAAAAATGTGCTTCATGCACATTGACGTGAAATATATGGAAAGCAATTTCTTATCACATTGCTTATATGGATGCTATTTATAGAATTACATGTTTGTTGCAATACATGATGCAGCACTACTCACTTTGACAATGGAGAGTTTTCTTCAGTGAATAATGAAATTTGCATGTAATTTCACACTATTCCAATTTAAAAATTAGTTTGATTTCTGAAAACAGGTTGTTATATTAACTCATAAATGCAATAATTAAACACAAAAAGTATTTTGTAAAAAGATGTACATTCTGTACAAAGTTCCTTGCTACTGATTTTATGTTTTGTCTTTTATTATTTTGCTCAAGAACAAACATAAATAAATGCTTGTTCTACAGCTAACCGGTGAACATAGCAAACACGAGGAAATCTGCAGATGCTGGAAATTCAAACAGCAGACACAAAACGCTGGTGGAACACAGCAGGCCAGGCAACATCTATAGGGAGAAGCACTGTCGACGTTTCGGGCCGAGACCCTTCATCAAGAACATAGGTGAACATAGCACTTTGTTTTTGCTTGTTTCCACTGCGTATGTCTTTCTGGCCTAAACAGATTTTCTATTGCCATCTTTAAATTTCTGCAATTTCTTGTCTTTCAACCATTTCTTTCCCTAAATGCAGAGCAACACACACAAAATGCTGAAGGAACTCAGCAGGTGAGGCAGCATCTATGAAATGAAGAGTCAATGTTTGGGGCTGAGACCTTTTCTTCAGGGCTGGAAAGGAAGGGGGCTGATGTTTTGTTGCAGCAATGGTGAAACTTCGCTCCAAAAACTTTTCTGAACAAAAATCAACAATTATTTACAGAGCGCTAGTCAAAATCACACACATTAAAATTCAAACCCGTTTCTGTTTATTAGCGCAATTTGCACCTTACTAAATTGGTGACAATTGGCGGGGGGGGGGGGGGGGGGGGGAGGACTAATGTCAACACCTTTACCATCATATTACTCTTTTAAAAATAACCTGCAGGACTTTGGTGTTCCAACCACATTGGTTCAATTGGGAAGTGCCCTCTTTAGTTACTATTATTACATAAGGCATAACAAGAAACAGAGAAGAGGATTGCGTGTACATGGTATAGTCAATGAATATCACCTTCAATTTCTGTAAGATTTATTTGCATTGGGGAACGGGGTTGATAATCACAGTTAACCCTTAAATTGTGGGCATCAATTGCCCAAAATTTAAGATGTTTAAAGGCCAAGTTACAATTGGTGGCAACACACACAAAATGCTGGTGGAACACAGCAGGCCAAGCAGCATCTATAGAAAGAAGTACAGTCTACGTTTCGGGCCGAGACCCTTCCTCATGACTAACTGAAAGAAGAGATAGTAAGAGATTTTGAAAGTGGGAGGATGTCCTCCTTTTTTAAAGAAAGGGGCTTCCCTTCCTTCACTATCAACTCTGCTCTCAAATGCATCTCTCCCATTTTACGCACATATGCTCTCACCCCATCCTCCTGCCACCCCACTAGGGATAAGGTTCCCCTTGTCCTCACCTACCATCCCACCACCCTCCGGGTCCAACATATAATTCTCCGTAACTTCCACCACCTCCAACGGGATCCCACCACCAAGCACATCTTTCCCTCCCCCCCCCTTCTGCTTTCCGCAGGGATCGCTCCCTAAGCGACTCCCTAGTCCATCCGTTCCCCCCCCATCCCTTCCCACCTTGGAGTAACAACACCTTATATTCTGTCTGGGTAGCCTCCAACCTGAAGGCATGAACATTGATTTCTCTAACTTCCATTAATGCCCCCCTCCCCTTCTTACCCCATCCCTTATTTATTTATTATGATTTTTTTCCTTTCCTTTTCTCTCTCTGTCCCTCCCGCAATCACTCCTTGCCTGCTCTCCTGCTCCCTCTGGTGCTCCCCTCCCCCTTTCTTTCTCCCTAGGCCTCCTGTCCCATGATCCTCTCCCTTCTCCAGCTCTGTATCCCTTTTGCCAATCTACTTTCCAGCTCTTATCTTCACTCCTCCCCCTCCCACATCTCTTCTTCCTGTTAGTCCTGATGAAGGGTCTCGGCCCGAAACGTCGACTGTACTTCTTCCTATAGATGTTGCCTGGCCTGCTGCGTTCCACCAGCATTTTATGTGTGTTGATTGAATTTCCAGCATCTGCAGCTTTCCTTGTGTTTGCATTACAATTGGTGGTGTTGGATCCTGATGCTCTTGTGATTCAGAGGTTGTACAGAAGTCAAGAATGAGGCATAAAATTTCTTGGAGAAAGACAGACAAAGGAAAAATTAGTCATAGTCATCTCAAACACAGATTAGCAATAACCAAAAATTCCAGTGATAACAAATAACTGAAAAAATAGCCAGAGTCAAGTGGTGTCACATCTGCTACTGAAAACTTAGTTTCAAGAAAATACAGAAGCAGCTGCACTGTGATTACTGGAGAATTCACAAACTATTACATGTATATGGGCAATTATATCAAAATAACTCTACACCCCAATCAAACAGTGGTAAGCAACTAAAAGATTTGATGGATATACTTCTTGTTGCAAACATCCTGTGAACTGAAGTACATGGCATGCGACTAACCAGCAGGTTCATAAAGATAAGTTGCTTTATCTATATCAACCACTTACACAGAATACCACAAGACCTGGATGCCAAAATGGATTCAGCAACGTGATTGATACATGCTGTTCCAGAAACACAAGACCCTTTTTCTTGTGGCTAATACTCAGCTCAACCAAGTTTAGCTGGTTTTCAAGGGCTAAAAGTGATAGCATGCTTGTTCTCTTCTCCCAGCAAATTCAGCTTCAATTACTACGTTAATGGACCAAAGTTTAATTAAAAGAAAATAAATATTTTTAGCACAAGAAGCTTGCCCGTGATAAAATCACCTGTCTGAAATCCAGAAAAATCTTCTATATAGACTTGCTTCATTCCCCCCAGCCAAAACACAGACATACCTGAAAACCCCATCATCCATCACCCTGACATCTCTGCATCCACTTTCTCACCCCACATTACAAAAACTGCTCCCCCTTGCCCCCTTCACTTCAACTCCCTTGTATCTGCACTTAGGATCTGTGAGAGGGAGGTGAGTCAGCTGTTCCAGAGGCAGAAGACCAGGAAAGCACCAGGCCCAGATGGTGTGTCGCCCACCTACCTGAAGACCTGTGCTGATCAGCTGGCCCCCATCTACACACAGATCTTCAACAGATCATTGGAGCTGTGTGAAGTTCCTCATTGCTTCAAGCACTCCATTATCATTACAGTCCCTAAGAAACCCACTATCAAGGGACTAAATGACTACAGGCCTGTTGCTTTGACAATTTGTGGTCATGAGTCCTTTGAGAGACTCGTGTTAGCTCACCTGAAGTACATCATAGGCCCCCTGCTGGACCCCCTGCAGTTTGCTTATCGGGCAAATAGGTCAGTGGATGATGCAGTCAACATGGGACTGCATTACATTCTACAACACCTCAACAACCCAGGAACTTCTGTGAGGGTCCTGTTTATTGACTTCAGCTCGGCGTTTAACACCATCGTCCCAGAAATTCTTCACTCCACTCACCCAGCTTACTGTCTCTCCTGCCATCTGTCAGTGGATCACAAGCTTCCTGACTGAGAGGGTGCAGCAAGTGAGGCTGGGAAGCATCATCTCTAGCACCCGGACAATCAGCACCGGTACCCCCCAGGGATGTGTGCTCTCCCCACTGTTCTTCTCCCTTTATACTAATGACTGCACCTCACAGGATCCATCTGTTAACTCCTGAAGTTTGCAGACGACACAACTGTCATTGGCCTTATCCACGATGGTGATGAGTCTGCATACAGACTGGAGGTGGAACAGCCGGCCCTCTGGTGTGGTCAGAACAATCTGAGCTAAATACGCTCAAGACTGTGGAGATGGCAGTGGACTTCAGGAGGAGCCCCCAAATCACGATACTCAACAGTGTTGTGTAGGCTGTGGAGACCTTCAGATTTCTGGGTGTCACAATCTCGCAGGACCCGAAGTGGACACCCAACTCGGACACTCTTATCAAAAAGGCTCAGCAGAGGTTGTATTTCCTACATCAACTCAGGAAGTACAACCTGCCTCAGGAGCTGCTGATTCAGTTCTATTCAGGAATAATCCAGTCTGTTCTCTGTTTGTCCATCACTGTCTGGTTTGGATCAGCTACCAAACAAGACAAGAACAGACTCCAAAGAACTGTCAGGGCTGCGGAAAGGATTATTGGTGTGAAGCTGCCCTTGATCCAGGACTTATATGCATCTAGAGTCAGGAAGCGAGCAAGCAGCATTATTGTAAACCCATCACCTGTTACAACTCCTTCCTTCTGGTAGGCGCTTTAGATCACTGTATGCCAGGACAAATAGGTACAAGAACAGTTTATTTCCGTATGCCATCAGTCTTATGAACACTTGAATTTTAGTCTATTATAAATCAAGTCCACCTGTACGTTCAATGAGGTGGACCTCATTGTATATAGTTTATGATTATTGTTTTGTTTGCTTTTAATTCTTTACAGAGAGCGCTCAGGAAACCGGCATCAAATTCCCTGTATGTGTCCTCATACTTGGCGATAATAAAGGATTCTGATTCTGAAGCAATGAATATTGTGGGAGAAAAATAAGTCTGGGAAGTTTGTAATGCACGAAACAATTCAGAACTGTTTCATGAAAATGGTTTTAGATGAAAATCATGCTGGATAGGAAAATATGGATTTTTAGAACACAGAACAAAACTAGGATCAGAAAAATAATTTATAGCTGCTGTACCAATCATTAATTGTGGACTCTGTTACAATTAAAATGAGTCTTGGATTTCACTTGTGGAAACTAACCCCAGATTTAAGAAGCAAAATAGGGCCTGTCAGCATTTTCTACAGAGCTTGAGATCTTTTGGATTATTAGCAAGGACCAACAAAAAGTTAGGTTTAAGTGGGGCAGCCATTATGGGAGTGGCCATGGTGTGACTGGGCAGAGCTGGGAATTGAGGCTGTGGTTGAAGAGACTTAGGTGAAGAGAGGCAGAGACTAAGATGAGCTTTCCATCAAGTTTCTCTTTCAATTAGTGCCTAGCTAGAGTAGTAAGAATGGATCCCAGGTTAGTGGATTGCTCCTCCTGCAAGATGTAGGAGATCTGGAAGAACTCCTGTCTCCCTCAATGTTACATCTGTAAGTATAGTACTGTGCAAAATGTCTTGAGTATATATATATGTGTGTGTGTGTATACTTTTGCACAACACTGATAATTTTATGTATTGCACTGTACTGCTACAACAAAAAAACAAATTTCATGATAAAGCTGATTCTGATATAGGCCTCTAATGTGGACTGAGAGAGGGAAAAGGGCAGGGAAAGAGATTTCATGGTTGGGAAAAGGGAATGGGAGAGAGGAAGGAGCAGGAAACACCATAGAGACATTCTATAATGATCAATAAACTTTATTTGGGAGAATGAGGAAGTAATTGATAGGAGCTACAGGCAAGCAGTCACAACTAAGTTGCTGGTGGTAGGTAACTTGGTCACTGTCAGGAGGTGGAAGGGAACAGGCGTATAGTGTAGAGAAAACCTGTGGCCATTCCCCTCAATAATAAATATATGGCCTTTGGATGCTGTTGGAAGATGGAAGGTACAAAAGGGGGATGGAATACAACTGAACTCTAGATGGACCAAAATCCTCACATGCATATTTACTCAAGCTGTTGGGAAGGCTTTCAACTAGATTGGCAGGGGAATAGGAACTAGAGTAGTAGGTCAGAAGATGGAGCAGTTGGTGTAAACATAGATGCAGCAGCAGATAAGCTGTGAGGAAGAGTAGGCAGAGGAAAGGGCATAATTATAGTCAGCTTGATGAGTTAAAATGTGAAGCACTGTCGATGTTTCAGGCCGAGACCCTTCGTCAGGACTAACTGAAAGGAAAGATAGTAACTTACTATCTTTCCTTTCAGTTAGTCCTGATGAAGGGTCTCGGCCCGCAACGTTGACAGTGCTTCTCCTTATAGATGCCGCCTGGCCTGCTATGTTCCACCAGCATTTTGTATGTGCTGTTTGAATTTCCAGCATCTGCAGATTTCCTCATGTTTGGGTTAAAATGTGACTATTTTAATGCAAGAAATACAGGCAGACCCCGGGTTACGAACAAGTTCCATTCCTGAGTCTGTTTTTAAGTCAGATTTGTACCTAAGTCAGAACAAGTACATCCGGTATTATTTAGCGTCAGTTAGTCAAACGTTTGTCATAGTATATAGTACAGACGGCCCTCCTTATCCGCGGGGGATTGGTTCCAGGACTCCCCGCGGATACCAAAATACAGGGACGCTTAAGTCCCTTATTTAACCTGTCTCAGTGCAGTCCCTTATTATTTCCACTTTATTTTCAATTGCGATCGCTTCCTGTCAACAGGAATTGCAGGCGGCGAGTCCCGACCTCCGCCGGCTCCTGAGGTCCACTGGGTCCTAAGGACCACTGCACTGAATTAGCTGTGTGCTGAAGTCCACTGCACTGAGACAGATTAAATGGGACAAGTGGGAGCTGTGCTGGGTTTGGGTATTTGATCCTCCTCAATAATCCGCATGGGAATTTAAACCGGAGGTGACAGTTTTTTTTTTGTTACAAGGTCGATTTGCGAGCTCGACATCAACTCGGGAGTGGTCTGTCACTGGATTGAAATCGGGAACCTCCATTTTTGAGCCTGGTGCTGATCTCACTGCGCCACCAGCCGAATGGAACAGGGGGAGGGGGGGGATCAGGGTGAAACCTGCTAAGAAAAATTTAAGCCAAATGCAAAGTTACACACTCAACACAGTGTCAACGGCAAAAACTTAAAATGGCAGAAGGTGTCGTGATCCGACTTAAAATGGTGGACTACATTCTCCTTCTTCGGTTCGTAAGTATGAGTTGTTCCATAACTCGGGGACTACCTGTATCAGAAACAAGGGTGAAGAACTTAGAACATGGATCAGTACATTGAACGTAGACATTGTGGCATTACTGAAACAAGGGCAGGAATGGCAGCTGATGTTCCAGGATTTAGATGTTTCAAAGGGGATAGGGAGGAAGGTAAAAGAGGTAGTTTGGCGTTTCCAACGAGGTTGCAGCTGACATCGGATGCACGGCAACTCTGGCAGGGTCTGCAAGACATTACTTCCTACAAAGCGAAACCCAAAAGCATGAATGGTTGCAATGCTTCACTACCAGATGAACTCAACACCATCTATGCCTGCTTTGAAAGGGAGAACACAACTACAGCTGTGAAGATCCCTGCTGCACCTGATGACCCTGTGATCTCCGTCTCAGAGGCTGATGGTAGGCTGCCATTAAAGAGGTGGAAGGTCCCGATGAAGTACCTGGTAAGGCTCTGAAAACCTGTGCCAACCAACTGGCGGGAGTATTCAAGGATATTTTCAACCTCTCACTGCTATGGCCGGAAGTTTCCACTTACTTCAAAAAGGCAACAATTATACTAGTAGAAAGCGGAATCATGAGAGAGGTGATAGGCAGCTGGAGCAGGAGGCAGAGTGAAACTGTGATGGGGAAGGGAAGGGTGAGGGAATTAGCGGAAGTTGGAGAAATTGATGCTCATACCAAGGGGCTGGAGACTACCCAGATGGTAAGTGAGGTGTTGCTCCTCCAACCTCAGTTTGGCCTCATCATGGTAGTAGAGGAGGCCATGTATGGACATATCCGAATGGGAATGTAAAGCAGAGTTGAAGTGGGTGGCAACCAGGAGATCCTGTCTGTTGTGGCAGACAGAGCAGAGGTGCTCAACAAAACAGTCCCCCAATCTGTGTTGGGTTTCGCCGATGTAGAGGAGGCCGCACCAGATGCAACAGATGACCCCAACAGACTCACAAGTGAAATGTTGCCTCACCTGGAAGGACTGTTTGAGGCCCTGAATGGTGGTAAGAGATAAGGTGTAGGGATAGGTGTAGCACTTACTCTTGCAGGGATAAGTGCCAGGTGGGAGATATGTGGGGTGGGACGTGTGGACCAGGGAGCCGCGGAGGGAACGATCCCTGCAGAAAGTGGAGAGGGGTAGAGAGGGAAAGATGTGCTTAGTTGTGGGGTCCTGTTGAAGGTGGCGGAAGTTGCAGAGGATAATGTGCTGGATCTGGAGGCTGGTGGGGCAGTAGGTGAGGACAAGAGGAACTCGGTCCCTGTTGTGGTGACGGGAGGATGGGATGAGGACCAAAGTGCAGGAAGTGAAGGAGATGATGGTGAGGGCATCACTGATGACGACAGAAGGGAAATCACGATCGTTAAAGAAAGAGGACACTTGAGATATCCTGAAACGGAAAGCCTCATCCTGGGAGCCAATGCGGTGGAGGCGGAGGAACTGGGAATATGGAATAGCATTTTTGCATTTGGCAGGGTGGGAACAGGTATAGTCAAGGTAGTTATGAGAGTCAGTGGGTTTATAGAATATGTCAGTGGACAGTCTGTCTCCAGAGATGAAGTACTACCAGAAGATTTGAGGCTGGCAAATATTATTTCTTTGTTCAAAGATAACCCTGAGAATGACAGACCAGCAAGTCTTAGCTCAGTGGTGGGAATATTATTAAAGACAATTCTTAGAGACCAATTTATAGCATTTGGAAAATCTCATTAGAAATAATTATCATGGCTTTCTGAGGGCCAGGTTGTGACTCAGGAATCTTATTGAATTATTTGAGGAAGTGACAAAACAACAATGGGTGTGGCGTATATGGACTTTAGTAAGGTTTATGACAATGTTTCCCCATGGTAGGCACATTCAGAAAGTCAGGAACAATGGAATCTAGGGAAACCTGACTGCGTGAATTCAGAATTGGCTTGCCCACAGAAGGCAGAGGGTGATAGCAGATGGAGTGTGCACTGCCAGAAGGGCAGTGACCAATAGTGTTCTGCAGGGATCTGTTTTGAGTGGAAAGGTGTGTTAGTAAGTTTGCCAGTGACACAAAGTTTGGTAGTGCTGCAGATAGTACAGAACATTGTTGTAAGTTACTGTGGGACATTGATAGGATGCAGAGCTGGGAAGTTCAATTTGGAAATGTATGAAGTAATGCACTTTGAGAAATTGAAGGCAGAGTACAGGATTAATGACAGGACTCTTAGCAGCAAAGAGGAACAGAGGAATTTGGAGTCCATGCCCACAGATCAAAGTTGCCAAATAAGTTGAGAGTGATTAAGAAGGCATATGGTGTGTTGACCTGCATTAGTTTGGATATTCAGTTCAACAGCTGGAAGGTAATGTTGCAGCTTCTTAAAACACTGGTTAGACCACACTTAGAGCATTGTGTTCAGTTTTGGTTGTTATAAAAGGATGCAAAAGCTTTAGGAAGCCTGCAGAGGAAATCTGTGATGATGCTGCCTGATTCGAGAGCATTTCTTATGAGGATAGATTGAACAAGCTAGGGCTTTTCTCCTTGGAATGAAGGAAGATGAGAGGTGACTTGATAGAGGTATACAAGATGCTAACAGGCATAGATTAGACAGCTAGAGACATTTTTCTAGGGCAGAAATAGCTAACACGAGGTGGGATAATTTTAAAATGAATTAAAGAAAGTATGGGGGAAAATGTGGGTAAGTTTTATTATGCACCGTGAATGGTGGATGTGTAGAATGTAAGGGCAGATATTAGGAACATTTAAGAGACACTTAGGTAGGCACATGGATGAAAGGAAAATGGAAGGCTATCTGGTATAAGAAAAGGTTAGATTAATCTCAGAGTAGGTTAAAAAGTCAGTACAACATCATGAGCTGAAGGGCCTGCACTGTACAGGGGTGTCCTAAGTTTTTTTTTGACATTGAGTACGCTATACTGATTACCAAACATCATAACTGAGAAGAAAAAATGATAATACAACCCACTGTCACTCAGCATAAGAGAATGTAGTCCTATTGGAATGGCGATGCCGACAACATACTGTTGACAAAGTCTGCATAGGCACAGCAGTGTTCAGTTAACTGGATGACTGCCTTGTCATAAATGTCTTTTTATTATATTCTTTACACATCTCATTTTTGTCAGACATTGAGAGTCTGCAACCTAATGACATTATTGTCTTGCATTTCTCCAAGAATATATTTTTAAAGGGCAATATTTGTTAGTCTATCCAGGGAGACAGAATATATTAAGTCAACATCAATCATAAGCAGTGCCATTTTTAAAGAATACAACATCGCATGAAGTTAGAAATTACCTTGACCAAAATCAATACATTAAAAAAAAATTCAATGGAAGTTCCTCTGCTTTAGAGCTATCCAGAAACAGTTAACCACGTATTTCTATTTGCTATTTTAGGTTGAGTACTCCTTGTCTGAAAAACCAAAATCCGAAATCCCGAAGTTTGAGCACTGACATGACATCACAAATGGAAAATTCCACAAGATGCTAGGAAGCTTCGCAGGTGATGCACAAGTCTCTGCACACCACAGACAATTCTGAGATGTGACCTCATACATGTAATGAACAGAGGTTAATAAAAAATAGAAAACTACTGCAGAAAGCAAAAAACTTAAGATCTTGATCATGTATTGAAAGATCAACATCAGAGTGAACATATTCCACTAACAATACGCAGATCATGAAACAAGCAAAGATTGATCAAGATGAACTGAAAATTGAAGGCTATTGTGAATATTCAGCAGGCTGGTGCAAAAATTTGAGAAAAGGAATGGCACTGAATTTTTAAATCATCTGCTGATCACAAAGCCGCAGAGAACTTCATTAATGAGTTTGCCAAAATTGTCCTAATGCCAGAACAACTCCACAATGCTGATATTTTTATACATTTGTATATGAGAAAATAGCCAAAAAATTGGGAAAACCTCAATTTAATGAATGAAAATTGAGTATAAAATATATCAGTAAACTAACACAGGATATGATTGACTTTTGAATCTATGGTTTTCTGGATGTCCTATGCAATCAATGCACAGAGACTAAAGGACTTTCCACCAAGTAAGGAACTTCTAACAAAAACATATTTATGATTAAATAGTATTATCAAACAAACCCAGCACTGAATGAATAACATTACAAGTCGGCAGACATAATAATATATTAGCAAATGATCTAATTTTTAAACAAGAATTGATAGGTTGAGTACAGCAATAAAGTTAAGAAACAAAGACCCCTATAGTTTCTTGCCATTTCTCCAGCTCACTCAGAAGTTTAAAACTTAATGCACATTTACCACATCTTTAAAGTTCAAATTCAGGTTTATTGTCATTCAACCATACACATGTATACAGTAAAATGAAACAACGTTCCTCCAGAACAAGGTGCACTACACATAAAGTAATATTACCACAAATAATAAGATGCATTCACAAGCCAAGTTAAAAGGAAAACAGTATAATGCTACTGGCACTTCATGCATGTTGAGACCTGCATGGTGGCAAGAAATTCGGTAGTCTTATGGTCTGGGGGAAGAAACTGTATCCCATCCCAATAATCCTTGAGTTAACGCTACGGTACCTCCTGCCTGATGGTAAGTGGTCAAAGAGTTTGTTGGATGAATGGGATTGTTGGATTGTTGGGATGTTAAGTTGAATTCTAACAGCCTGGCGTGCAGAGATTCTGATGGGTGGAGGGGGATCTCTATGAACCGGTCATAATTCTTTTTAAGAACTTGCGGTCAGAGGCTTTGCAGTTCCCGTACCAGGCGGTGATGCAGGTAGTCACAGCACTCTCAATGGTGGTCCTGTAAAAACTGGTTAGAATGGGGCGTATGGGGGGGGGGGAGAAGGAGGAGCTCCTTGCTCACTTCAATATCCTCATGAAGTGGAGATGTGGTTGTGCTTTCTTGACTGAAGAGGTGGTACTGCAGGAACAGGTAAGATCGCCCAGAAACTTAGTACAGGTTTCCACCGCTATTCAAAGGTAGAGTATTCCTATGAAACAGTTCGTAAGCTGGAATGTCATAAAGTGAAGAAGCAATTACCATTTATTTATATGGAAAAAACTTATGAGCGTTCGCAGACCCAAAAAATAACCTACCAAATCATGCCAAATAACACATAAAACCTACAATAGCAGTAACATCTAGTAAATCAGAATCAGACTTTAATCGCCAAGTACCTGTGCACATACAAGGAATTTACTTCCGGCAGATGTTGTCTCTCTGCTCATATCAGTAATAATGATAAATATAAATGAAAATATAGATCATACATACAAGTAGTGCAATCCAAGTAATAGTTAGCTGACAGTTAACCGGCAGTTAACTGTTCAGCAAAGTGACCGCAGAAGGGAAAAAACTTCTCCAGTAATGATCTGATAAATACACAGCCCATACGAAGTAGGAATACTTTTCTGCAATTATTGCAGCACTGTCCACCGCAGCAAAAATCTCACACAAGCACTCTTGGCAGCACTCGTGGCAAAAACACACGGTGCAAGCGCTCCCGGCAGAAGCACTCTTTCCAGTAACCTTTAAGCAATGAAGCTACCACCAAATAACACATAAAAATACAGAGCCTATATAAAGTAGAAATAATGTGTAGTTTCACTTAGCGGAATTGGGAAGTCAGTGAGCACACTGATGATGGTGTGTTAGGCTGAGTTGTCAGAGGTTCGGGTGGTGGGAGGTAGAGGAGACTGGGGTGTCATCTCATTGTTGTCTGCTTCCATCACGGCAGGCAGGTCACCTTCTTCTATGTCTGCCTGCCTGGATGTCGAAGGTCAAGTTTCGTCATCTGTTATGGCTGATATGGAAGGCTTGATAAACAACAGTATGCTTGCCTGCTTAGCCTCACACATTTTTCTATCATATTGTTCTTTGTAAGCACTCAAACCATCCTGCAAATAGGCCCTAAGTCTACATACCCTTTCAAAATTAAAGTCATACTTCTCTGTAATTGCAGCATGACAATCGCAGCAAAAATCTCATGTAATTGTTTCACGTTCTGTTCCTGGACGACTTCACTTTGTTCAGTTCGTTACTGTGTTCGGCTTCAATTGTTATCCTTCCCTTTTCATCAGCTCTTCATCTCTTAGTTCTTGGTCATGGGATGTCCAAACCTCTTCAACATCATCAATTCCCACAAACCCTTAGTCAAACTCACTATATCCTTACTTTTTTCACCACGAATTAAACGCTTAATTATGTCTAGTTTTACGCTAAGTGTAACACCCTTACGTGCTCTTTTAGGCTTATCTGATACCTTAGAACTCATCTTGCTAACAGATGCACAAAATAAATCGTGGTAAAGCACAAATGCTCACAGGCACGATTAAGCAATGCCGGCTAGAATGCCGTTCTGGCGGAGGAGCTTGGCTGCTGGGCGCGCGCTTGCCTTTTTACACACGCTAGCTTTTTCCGTAACAGTGAAAACACCTTCTGTTAGCGAAAACAGGTAACTAATGTAGGTCTTTCGTAACAGCGAGGTTTCATAAAGCGAACGTTCAAAAAAACGGGGAACACCTGTAATCCTAATTCTCTCCACAGAGGAGCTGCTTATGTGCAGTGAGGAGTGCACCTTCCCAAAATCCACAATCATCTCTTTGGTCTGGTCCACTTTGAGACTCGTGTTGCTGTGCTCACACCAATCTACCAGCTGCTCAATCTCTTCTCTGCACATTGTCTCATCATCGTTGTTGACGAGGCCAGCTACTATTGTGTCATCAGCTTACCTGATTACTCAGTTTGAAATGGATCTAGCAGTGCAGCCATGTGTCAGAAAAAATAAACAAATATTGACCATCCTGCTCTCTGGGTCTTTCCCTCCCCCCCTTCAAACAGTTGACAGCTGATATGGGTTTCTCAGCTCTACTTTTGATACAGATTTCATCATATTCTTGCAGAACAAACTCTATCCATCTTGATCTTAGAACAGTCAAATGACTGAGCAACCAGAGTCACGTGGAAGAGCATGACTTTGGAGTTTTACAACACTATATGTTGGGCTTACTGATTTCAGTTACAAATGCATTAGATATATTTTTATGTTGATATACTTTTGTTTAAGAAATTCGAACACAGAAAATAGATTCTGTTCATTCTTACCATGCATCATTTCTGAACCTACACTACAGCACCATATCAACTGTCTAACAGAAAAGAATATAACGTATGTTTTGTAAGTGGTCCAAGCAATTCAACATCAAGCTGAAGGTATTGTTCCTTGTGATCCAACTGAAATTAGTCACCACTTCCCACATTTGAAGCACCTGCACTCTACACGGGTCAGCAGTTGACTTTATTGTCAAATGCCCAAAATGCATGTCTGCAGTTAAAAATAGATCAAGATTGCACTCACTCTTCTGGTTCTATTTTACACCCATTGACTGTCACTTTTAGTAGCTTGGGTATACAAACATACAATTCCTCCACAGCTCTTAGTCTGACAAAGTATACAGATTTCTCAAAGAAACATAGTTGACTATGCAATTCCCCAGATTGAATGCCATTTGCAGTAATGTTTATTGTTTGCCCTTCCATTGTCTATTTTCTTCTCTACCTTCATGCTCTGTGTAGATTACTCTTATTGTTTTATTTCCATGCAACCTCATGTTTGTTGTTACTGGCTTGTAATCCAGTAACCAGGTTGCCTTTTCTTTACATTTCTTTCCTTTTTTCCATGCCCAGTGGGATTCAACATTAACCCAACAGAGCCAATGCAGTATTAATAACAAAGACAGTAATAGACATACATGAAAAATGCATAAAGATGATGGAAGCTCTGTCACAAAGCATAAATGGCTCACTCCCCGTAGATAATGATGGTTAACTGAGAATTGACCTACGCTCCCTTGCATGTATGGCACAGCAAAATGTAGGCCACAAAAGTATAGAAAAAAGTAGAAACATAAAGACTTAAGAGCAAATACATTTTGTGCTATGATCTATAACATTAAGGAATATACTGCTGCAATGAAATTACAATTTTGCAACTCGTTGGCTCATGAAGGTTTCAGTTCAAAATGGAAGTGATTCTGTGCAGTAAACATATGAAAGAATTATGATGTAATCTTGTAGGTATTTCTTTCAATGGATAAATAGAATAGATAATATAATTCTCAGAGAGGAGTTCTTTATGAGTAGGAAGACAATATCTTTTGGCAGAAAGAGAGTTTACTCTATTTTTTGATCTTTTGATTCTGTTCAAACATTAATTGTTGTAGGGTGAGTTGGCTATTTGACTGGAGGACTTCACATATAATTAGCCTTGTTCCCAAGCAGCACATACTCAGTGAGGTTTCCTGTAACTTGAACAGCAATGAAAGGCTGCCTGATTTCTTTCCAGTTTAGACTGCAACTATCATTCAGATCACCTCTGCAGTACACCTCTGCAGGCCATCCTTATTCAAGACACTTGGTGCCAAAGGTGCTTTGGACTTTGGATTTTTTTGATTTTGGAATATTTGCACATATACAAGATAGCCTGGGCATGAAATCCATTTACATTACATATACAGCTTAGACATATACCATGAAGGTAGTGTTATATAGATTTTTAAAATAATTTTGTACATAAAACAATAGTGTGTACATTGAACCATCAGAAAAGTAAGCTACCACTACCTTGGCCACCCAGGTGAACAGTCAGTAGCTGTTTGGTATCAAAATTTGGATCAAAAAGCTGTTTGGAGCAGAATTAGGCCATTTGGTCCATCAAATTCAGCTGCATATATTTACGTGACACTGACAAATCCGCTCTTTCCATACACAATCGAGTTATTCATTTTTCAGCTTATGAGTATTTTTCTATTTTTTATTAGCTTCTGTTCACTACATAAGTGAGGTCTCTTCTCAGAACTGCCTGTGGTGTGCAGAGGCCTGTGTATCGCCAGAGAACCTTTGTGGTGCCTTAAGGAAAATTCTATTTGTGAAGTTACGGCAGTGCTAAAAAAATTTCGGAATTCAGAGGTATTCGGATTTTGGAATTTCAGATTAAGAGGTACTCAACCTGTGCCGATGAATATTTGATCTGCTTCTCTAAAGCATGTCCTGGCTTGTTACATCTACTAAGGTGCTATTAGAACAATGGATTGACTGATTTAGCAGAATTGTAGCTTCAGCATAGAATATTAACTTATTCAATCATTTCAAAAGACGACATGATATTCTTAACGGCAAAATTAATTCATTACAGAAGATTTATGTCAGAATGCACAAGATTCTGCAAATAGTTAATGCAAACAAAGCAACACTGCCTAATTGTAGAATCTTGTCATAAACTCTTGGTTTTATGTTTTTAAATCACAATCACAATCAGAATCAAGTTTATTATCACCGGCATGTGACGTAAAATTTGTTAACTTAGCAGCAGCAGTTTAATGGAATACATAAACTAGCAGAGAAAAAAAATTAAATAAAGAATAATAATAAACAAGTAAATCAATTATGTATTTTGAATAGACTTAAAAATGTGCAAAAACAGAAATGCTGTATATTTAAATGCAAGTGAGGTCATGTCCAAAGTTTCAATGTCCATTTAGGAATCAGATGCCAGAAGGGAAGAAGCTGTTCCTGAATCCCGGAATGTGTGTCTTCAGGCTTATGTACCTCCTACCTGATGGTAACAGTGAGAAAAGGGCATGCCCTGGGTGCTGAAGGTACTTAATGATGAACGCTGTCTTTCTAAGACACCGCTCCCTAAAGATGTCCTGAGTACTTTGTCGGCAAGTACCCAAGACGGAGCTGACTCAATTTACAACCTTCTGCAGCCTCTGTCAGTTCTGTGCAGTAGCCCCTCCATACCAGACAGTGATGCAGCCTGTCAGAATGCTCTCCACTGTACAACTACAGAAGTTTTTGAGTATGTGTTGACATGCCTAATACCTTATACCTAATAACATACCTAATACCTAATGACATGCCTAATGCCTAATACAGAAGTTTTTGAGTATGTGTTGACATGCCTAATACCTTATACCTAATAACATACCTAATACCTAATGACATGCCTAATGCCTTATACCTAATAACATATAGCCACTGTCCTGCCCTCTTTACAACAACATCGATTATGTTGGGACCAGGTTAAATCATCAGACATCTTAATACCCAAGAACTTGAAGCTGCTCAGTCTCTCCACTTCTGAACCCTCTAGGGGATTGGTAAGTGATCTTTCATCTTACCCTTCCTGAAGTCCACAATCAGCTCTTTCGTCTTACTAATGTTGAATGCCAGGTAGTTGCTGTGGCACCATTCCACTAGTTGGCATATCCTGTACACCCTCTGATCGCCACCTGAGATTCTATCAGCAATGGTTGTATCGTCAACAAATTTATAAATGGTATTTGAGCTATGCCTAGCCTCACAGTCATGTGTATATAGAGAGTAAAGCAGTGGGCTAAGCACACAACCCTGAGGTGCACCAGTGTTGATAGTCAGCGAGGAGGATGTGTTATAGCCAATCCGGTTAGGAAGTCGAGGATCCAATTTCAGAGGGAGCTACAGAGGCCCAGGTTCAGCAACTTCTCAATCAGGATTGTGGGGATGACGTTATTAAATGCTGAGCTACAGTCGAGGAACAGCATCCTGACATAGGTGTTTGTGCTGTCCAGCTGGTCTAAAGCTATGTGGAGAGCCATTGAGATTGCGTCTGCCATTGACCTATTGTGGCGATAGGCAAACAGCAATGGGTCCAGGTCCTTGCTGAGGCAGGAGATCAGTTTAGTCATGACCAACCTCTCAAAGCATTTCATCACTGTCAATATGAGTGCTACCGGGTGATAGTCATTAAGGCAGCCCACATTATTATGAGCTGCCAAAACGGGGTTTTAAAAATATTAAACTAAGATTTGATTACAAGATTTCACAGATAAGCAGTGTTGCTTCGTTTGAAAATATTATTTGAATCCAAGGGAAAAACATCATTTTTTTCTACAAACAGAAGAATCAAAGAACCTTCTCTATTCTGCAGGTATACTTAAGACAAATTAATTATTATTCATGAGTCTGATTACCAAAATACATCACGCTTTATATTCCACACTAGTCCAAAATCACTGGATTGGCAGTTTTGAAAATAAAAGGGACATCATCTTAATGTTTTCCCCTGGAATATTCCACAAATAAATATCAGAAAAGAGTAATCACTAAGTTAAGCTTTCCAGTTTTTAATTTGGCACATGTAGAAGAAAGACATTATGTATGAAAGAAAGATTGACAATCTGTAGGACCATCAATCAATCCAACAAGGAAGAGTATTCCGACCCTTCATGCTTCAAGCTTATACTATAACTCTCTTCACAATCAGGCCACATGGATCACTAAATGTTGAGTGTAAGAACTGACAGCAATAAATCATTTGCATTAAAAAAAAACCCTATTTTGGTTTGACAGCTTGTAGATAATAGAGCTGCAAAAGAACATAATGTGGATGTCTAAAAGGTACAGTCAATTAACAGCAGCAAATTGCCATTACAGTTCATGCCATGTATTATCTGTATAACAATGGTAGGTATAACTGAATGCTTTAGATATTGGACTATTTAATAAAAATAGATACTGAAGTCATTCAGCGTCCTCAAGTGCACCAATTCTGATTAGTTCCCAGGAAACACTTCTTACTTTTCGTATTGCACCAATTTAATATTTTAACTCTGCTTCCAGCTCTGTCTTAGCAATGTGCCTGACTTCTATCAGTGCATTCTTTTAACATCTGAGATTTCCACCTGACCGTCAAAATTCAATCCCATGCTTTGTTTCCTGGTACACTGCAGTCATAAATAGCCCTCAGCACAAGTCACAGGCAAATCATACGTAACACACTCCCATCAACTTGACTTGAATGAGTTGATATCCAAGGATCTATGTTCAATATTCTTCTCCTAGAAAGATGTGCCTTCATTGTATTTATGGAAGGAAAGAACCCAAATAAAAGTGTTCTTGTTGCATTGGACTAAATTATACATAGAAACCTTGTTGTGACATCTGATAAGAGAAAAATATGGACCATATGATATTTTTCTATCTCCCAACTTCTGCTTTGCACATCTAATCATTATTAGTGAAATGAATGCCAAACCATTCTTTTTGTCAGTTAATAAAAAATTTCTATAATTCCCAAAATTTCCAAGGAAGAAAGCCTATATTGCAATCTGCTATTCACCAGCACACCTAGATCAATACATTATTGCATAGATTTCCAAAGGAGGAAATGTTACATTGGAAATTTGTACATAAAACATCAGTTATTAAAAAACAAATTGTTCAAATAAATTATGAGTTTAGTTTGATGCAATCAAACCACAAATTGGAAACAAAATAACCCAGTTTCATGGAAACTGGCTCCCACTTATTATACACTGTTCATACTGAGTCCAAGGAAAGTCACGGCCTTCAGCATTTAGAGTCAGGAAAGAAAGCTGAGCCAAGGATTTACAAGAAATTACCTGACACTTTGTCATGACCCCATGACATCTCTTCCCTATATCAGCAAATAATTATTAGTAGAAATCTGCTGCTTGACTTTTCCAAAGGATTCACATCCAACCACGATTTTTAAAATTTAAATAATGTTTAATAAAAACTCATTCAAGGTGCTTTTAACTTTAATTCTCGCATGCACACGTGCCAAAGCAGCAAGATACAACGTGTCAGAAGATGAGTAAGGATAAAGAAACCAATTCAACAATTCAACCAGGACACCTGGTGGCATTAAGTGGTAAAATAAAACTAAAATTTAAAAAACGGAATGCAGGGATTGAGGCCAGTAACAGTAAGAGTGAATTAATAGCATTGTTGCAATAAATAATGAAGTGTTAGACGCTACACAATGCAGCACATTGCAAATGCAGTTAGTACATTTCCCTGTAACCTTAAATGGTATCCAGCAATGTAAACCCTCACAAAAAGCACACCAAGTGTATCCAGTTACTACAATTTGAAACATTTTGGTTGATCAGTACTAATCCATCAACCCAGTAATTAATACAAGAACATGTATTAATGAATAATTGACGTTATACTACAGAGCACCCGCTTTGCAAAACCATATAATGTTTTCAGAAGCTGGCATTTGCAAACTTACATGTATGCCGGAGTCAGTGTTGCCGTCCTAGATGGCTTAAGCATAGAAACTGGGAATTTCCAGTTAGCGGTGTTGCTCGTTTTCCATTTCAATGGCATGGTGTTATAAAAGTACTACGATACCAGAGACAAGCATTTCCAAAACAGACTTACAGCTATGAGCTCCATACCAGATAAGACTGATCACAGTGGCTGCTGCTTAGAACACGTGAATAATTCTGGCACTGCTCTTAAGCTAATGTTTTTGATTGCTGTATTTGGTGAAAGAGGGTTGAAAGACATTCTCTTTTTCCAATCCCTTTGTTTCCCTGAACATACAAGATATGGTTTCTATCACGCTAAGTCAATAGCAGTGCCTCCGTATTCAAGAAAAGCTCCGATGCAACACGCAGACCGATTCTCAGAAGCAGCACATCAGGGCTTTGTTTACCAGTACACAGCCAGAATAAGATAAGGGCTGCAATAAACAATACCACCTGTACAATACTCTGCAATGAAGCAGTAAATTATTCACAGATTATACCTATTATTTTAGTAAGATTATTTTTGAATAGCTCCAGAGAAGATTAAAGAAAACACAAAAGGATCATGTGATTTAACTGAGTCATCAACATACCTACTCAGAATACACTTGTCATCCTCTGTAAATTCTTCTTTTGGACTGCAACAATACAAATAGGATATAAATTTCAGCATAGCCCTGGGCCACTGTTAATAGACATCAGGGAACAAATTCAGCAGCCTGATTTTCTCCCGTGAAAGCTCCATCCAAACATAGCATCAATGCTATTGTGATAAAAAGCCTTTCCTCATTCTAATAGTCCATCACACAGCCATAATGTAGCGTCCAAGATATCAAAAAAACAGAACTGATCCAATTTCCTGGATGTCGGCTAGTATCTGTTCAGTTTGATTTTATTTTTTCCTTATCGCTTGCTGAGCACCGTCCTCAAACACCCGAGTATTTTACAACATGCTGTATGATATGGCTCTCATTCTGTCTCTTCTGCAGGGAACATGGATTGCTTGCAGTATGTTCCAGCAGTCACAATCAGCAGTGCTGTTAACGATCTGATTCAACGGCTCTCGAATAGCTCATCGAGCACTTGAAGTTGTGGCGGAGCAGTTGGTCAAGCAGGTGGCCTCCTGGGACCACTCTGCTGTTCCGTGGTCTGTTGTGATCCAAAGGTTGGTGAAAACACTCAGCATCATACAACTAAATAAATGCCTTACAGATACTTGAAAAATAGTACATAATATTCTGAGGGATGTTACAACCCCTTTCAAAGTAACAGATTCAGTAATCGTTTTCTTTTAAAGAATGAGGCTAGTCAAATATTAATATGTAGCTCTCTGAACTGGCTTTTAAAAAGCCACGATTACTGCAAGTATTTTGCAAGACATTTCTTTAATGTATGTTTAACCTTTAAATAAAGAATATAATTATGAAATTTCCAACAATTCACTTCCATACCTATTGTGAAATATAAACTGAAATAGAAAGCCACAATTTTGATCTGCCACTGGTCCTAAAAGAAATGTTTATACTAATCAGGACCAATACAAGAAATCATTATAACACAAAAACAAAGTACAATTTCAGCAAATTTATAACAATTTATAATTATAATGGACTTACACTTACACTACAACTGCAGTACCAGTGAGAAGTTCATTCACTCCAGACAAACAACGTAGTGCAAGTGTGTCTCAAATCTGGTATTAGATCATGACCTGATATCAAAGTTAGTTTGAAGCTGAATCCACACTGCACATGTTCAACACTGGTGCAAGGCTAAAACCACTTGGCATGGATACTTACTGTATTATGAATACATTTATTCCATCAAACTGCAATAAAAACAAAAACACAATTCTGATTCTACAACCTAACTTTCTCCCATAAAAGCTGCATCCAAAGCTAACCTGAATGTGAAAAGGATTATTTTCTTCCCCATTCTGCTATTATTTCCTTTCTTAGATTGTAATATTGACAGATAAAAGTTACAGATCTCAATTCTGTAGTGACTTAACAATAAGTGTATCACAACTGAACTTAATGCATGATTTTTTGAGTAAGAATTTTGTACAGGTTATAAGACAAACTGGAAGCAATGGATCAAGCAAAACAACATAATGCAAAGTGACACAAGAATCCCTGTGATAAAAAAAAAGGTCCTGTATCTTACTAGTTTCAGTTAAATGCAAAGATCAGAGAAGTTGGTTACTTTTTTATAGATCAGATGATAATGATATTTTATACAGATGTTCCAAATCATTAGACATTACTTAAGGGTCACCTCCGAGAACCACAACCTTGTCATAGAGTTTGAAGGCTTGCGTGGCTCAATGATCCCAGGAACTATATCGGTTGGAGTTAGGGTTTTTTGCTTTGGCTCTTGGTAAGGTCACCCATGCCAAACAGGTTAAGGGGTAGAGGCCAGATAAATAGGGTTCCTCCAGTTTCCATGCTGCCCTCAAATTTACCTGGACCACTTCCGACACCTCCCTCCCCTTTCTCGATCTCTGTCTCCATCCCTGGAGACAGCTTACCTACTGCTGTCCATCAGAAACTCATGGACTCTTACAGCTACCTGGACTATACCTCCTCCCACCCTGTTATTTGTAAAAACACCATCCCTTTCTCTCAACTCCTTCATCTCTGCTGCATCTGCTCTCAGGATGGCTTTTAATTCCAGGATGAAGGAGATGTCCTCCTTTTTCAAAGGAAGGGGTTTCTCTTTCATGCATGTCTCTCATCCAAGCACCAACGCTCCACCCATCAGAACAAGCAGGATCTCCCAGTGGCCACCCGTTTTAATTCCAGTTCCCATTCCGATATGTCAATCCATGGCCTCCTCTACTGTCCCCATGAGGCCACACTCAACTTGGAGAAATAATGCATTATATTCCGTCTGAGTAGCCTCCAACCTGAAAACATGAACGTAGATTTCACGCACTTCCAGTGATGGGCTCCCACCTCTCCTTCACCATTCCCCATCCCCTTTTCCCTCTCTCACCTTATCTCCTTGCCTGCCCATCAACTCCCTCTGGTGCACCTCCACGCCCCCTTTCTTTCTTCCATGGCCTTCTGTCCTCTATTAGATTCCTCCTTTTCTAGCCCAGTATCTCTTTCACCAATCAATTTCCCAGCTCTTTACTTCACCCCTCCCCCTCCCAGTTTCACCTATCAGCTTGTGTTTCTTACTCCCCTCCCACACCTTTTAAATTCATTCCTCAATCTTTTTTTCCTCCAGTCCTGCTGAGGGGTCGTGGCCTAAAATGCCGACTGCACACTTTTCCATAGATGCTGCCTGGCCTGGTTGTGTGTGTGTGTGTGTGTGGGTGTATTTCTTTGCTAGGATTTCCAGCATCTGCACATTTTCTCTTGTTTCTAATAAGGGGCCATCAGTCTTCCAGGTTCTAGGGTTCAGTTCAGGGCTAACAACCCTGACTAGTAAAACAAAATTGTTACTAATGAAGATTCCTTGTACATCTGAGTGCAATGGTATTCTTGAGTCTCCAATCTGAACCTGACACTGGTGAAAACCAAAAGGAAGCTACTCTTATGATGTCGGAAGCCCTGAACACCACCAGAGATGAAAGACTAGCGATGTACTACATACAGAACTAGAGACGACACGCAGTCGGTAAGTCGTTCCGAGACTAGCTTACTCAAACTTCGCGGCGCTAGCATTTAATCCCTAGCGCCCGCCCTCTCTGGCGGAAATGACATCAGAGGGTGCATTACCAAAGTCTCTCCCTGTGCGCTGGCTATTTGTGAGCCGGTTCGCCTGCGCAGAAAGTGAGTCGCCACACAACCACACCCCCCACCCCCAGAACTGGTGATACACCCCCCAATGTCCACAGACTGGAACAGCCTCTGTGCTGCGGTGCCTGAACCTCGACCGGCTGCGCCAAGTCCACATGGGCTGGTTTGAGTCGGTCCACCGTGAAAACCTCCTCTTTCCCCCCAATGTCCAGAACATACGTGGACCCGTTGTTGTTGATCACCTTGAATAGCCCCTCATCCGTCCGCTGTAGCAGTGCCCGGTGTCTGCCCCTTCGTACAAACACAAACTTACAGTTCCGCAGATCTTTGGGTACGTGGCTCATGCTGTGAAGTCAGTACGGGGGCCAGGTTGCCGAGCCTATCGCGTAGCCTGTCCAGGACTGCTGCAGGTTTTCCATCTTGCCCCCTTGGGGCTGGTATGAACTCTCCTGGGACGGTCAGGGGCGCGCCGTACACCAACTCGGCCGACGAGGCGTGCAGATCCTCATTGGGCGCTGTGCAAATTCCAAGCAGGACCCAGGGAAGCTCGTCTACCCAGTTAGGTCCTCTCAGGCAGGCCATGAGAGCCGACTTCAAGTGATGGTGGAAGCGTTCCACCAGTCCGTTCAACTGTGGGTGGTAGGCAGTAGTGTGGTGTAGCTGCGTTCCCAACAGGCTGGCCGCTGCTGACCACAGGCGGGAGGTGAACCAGGCGCCTCTGTCCGAGGTAATGTGGGCCGGTACCCCAAAGCGTGCTACCCAGGTTGCGATCAGTGCTCGGGCGCAGGAATCAGCAGATTGTCGGTGAGCGGGACTGCCTCTGGCCACCTCGTGAACCGGTCTACCATAGTTAGGAGGTACCGCGCTCCTCGGGACACTGGTAGGGGGCCCATGATATCCACATGGATGTGGTCGAACCTCCGGTGGGTGGGTTCAAACTGCTGCGGCGGGGCTTTAGTGTTCCGCTGCACCTTGGCTGTTTGGCACTGCGCACACGTTCTGGCCCATTCACTGACCTGCTTGTGAAATCCGTGCCACGCGAACTTGCTGGAGACCAGCCGGAAGGTTGTCCTGATAGCTAGGTGCGCCAAACCGTGTACGGAGTCAAAAACACGCCGCCTCCAGGCTGCCAGGACGATGGGGCGAGGTTGGCCGGTAGCCACGTTGCACAGGAGGGTCCTATCACCTGGCTATTTGTGAGCCGGTTCGCCTGCGCAGAAAGTGAGTCGCCACACAACCACCCCCCCCCACCCCCAGAACTGGTGATACACCCCCCAATGTCCACAGACTGGAACAGCAAGAAAGTCTTGCAGCTGCAAACCCGAGACTGGGGTCCTGTAGCTGGGCATCTCGTCGTCTGCCTGCTGCGCCTCCGCCAGTGCTGCATAGTCCACCCCAGGGACAGGGCCTGGACAGCTGGTTGGGAGAGTGCGTCCGCCACGACGTTATCCTTCCCCGAGACATGCTGGATGTCCGTCGTGTACTCGGAGATGTAGGACAGATGTCGCTGCTGGCGAGCAGACCAGGGATCGGACACCTTCCAGACCAGGGATCGGACACGTTCACCTTCATGAATGCAAAGGTCAACGGTTTGTGGTCCGTGAACGCGGTGAACAGCCTGCCTTCTAAGAAGTACCTGAAATGCCAGATTGCCAGATATAGTGCCAACAGCTCCCGGTCAAAAGCACTGTACTTGAGTTCAGGTGGCCGTAGGTGCTTGCTGAAGAACTCCAGGGGTTGCCAGCGCCCCTCGATGAGCTGCTCCAGCACCCCACCGACTGCTGTGTCAGATGCGTCCACCGTGAGAGCGGTCGGAATGTCCATTCTGGGGTGCACCAGCATTCCAGCATCTGCCAAGGCTCTAACGAAAGCAGCCGCGGCCTCCTCATCCCAAGTATTGTCCTTGCCTTTACCCAATATCAGGGCATACAAAGGGTGCATGATACGGGCTGCTGAGGGGAGGAAACGGTGGTAGAAGTTCACCATACCAACGAACTCCTGCAGGCCTTTGACCATGTTGGACCAGGCAAAGTGGCGGATAGCGTCTACCTTGACGGGCAGAGGTGTTGCCCCATCTTTGGTAATCCTGTGGCCCAGGAAGTCGATGTTATCGAGACCGAACTGGCATTTGGCCGGGTTGATCGTGAGGCCGAAATCACTCAGGCGGGAATAGAGCTGGCGGAGGTGGGACAGATGCTCCTGATGACAACTGCTGGCTATAAGGATGACGTCCAAATAGATGAACGCAAAGTCCAGGTCACGTCCCACAGCGCTAATGATTAGCCGCTGGAACATCTGTGCGGCATTCTTCAGGCCGAACGGCATTCGGAGGAACTCGAACAGGCTGAACGGGGTGATGAATGCTGTTTTGGGGATGTCTTCAGGGTGCACTGGGATTTGATGGTACCCCCAGATGAAGTCTACTTTGGAAAAGATTCTTGCCCCATGCAGGTTTGCTGCAAAGTCCTGTATGTGCGGCACGGGGTAGCGGTCTGGAGTTGTAGCCTCATTCAGTCTGCAGTAGTTGCTGCATGGTCTCCAATCCCCAGCTGCTTTGGGCACCATGTGCAGGGGGGAGGACCATGGGCTGTCGGACCTCCGTACGATCCTCAATTCCTCCATCCTCTTGAACTCCTCCTTTGCCAGGCGGAGCTTTTCCCGGGGGACCCTTAGTCCGTGGGCGTAGAGGGGTGTGGTGCTGTACCCAGTGTCTGGGCATGGCTGCCATGAACTGCAGTGCCAGAATCAATGGAAAGTCCGCCAGGATTCTGGTGAATTTGTTGTCCGACAGAGTGATGGATTTCAGGTGTGGGGCCGGCAACTTGGCTTCACCCAGGGAGAACGTCTGGAAAGTCTCAGCATGTACCAGTCTTTTCCCTTGCAAGTCGACCAGCAGGCTGTGAGCTCGCAAGAAGTCCGTCCCCAGGAGTGGTTGGGCCACGGCGGCCAGTGTGAAGTCCCACGTGAACCGGCTGGTGCCGAACTGCAGCTGCACTGTGCGGGTGCCGTAGGTCCGTATCATGCTGCCGTATGCGGCCCTCAGGGTGGGTCCTGGCTTCCTGTTGCAGGTGTCATACCCCATTGGGGGCAAGACGCTGATCTCCGCTCCGGTGTCGACCAAGAAGCGGCGTCCTGACTGTTTGTCCCAGACGTACAAGAGGCTGTCCTGGTGGCCAGCCGTCATAGTCATTAGCGGCAGCTGGCCCTGGCTCTGGCCCTTGAAGGGCGGGCTTTTGTGCCCCACCACTGGTGGTAAAAACACCACTGTTTGCTGGCCTCCTCACTTCTGCCTCTGTGTTGTGTGCACCTCCCTGCCAGGCCTGGTCTGATCCGCTATTGGGTGCGTGGCATGGTAACCTGACTGACGGACGCCACGCTCTCCCTTTTGGCTTTCCACAGCACGTCTGCCCGGGCCGCCACCTTCCGGGGGTCGCTGAAGTCTGCATTGGCCAGCAGCAGATGTATGTCCTCGGGCAGTTGCTCTGGGAACGCTTGCTCGACCAGGAGGCAGGGCTTCTGTCCGTCAGCCAGGGACAGCATCTCGTTCATCAATGCTGATGGCAGTCTGTCTCCCAAACCATCCAGGTGAAGCAGGCGGGCACCCCGCTCACTCCGTGAGAAGCCAAAGGTCCCAATGAGCAGCGCCTTGAATGCTTCATATTTGCCTTCTTCCGGGGGAGACTGTATGAAATCCGCAACCTGGGCAGCCGTCTCCTGGTCAAGGGCGCTCACCACATGGTAGTGACACGTGGAATCAGAGCATATCTGCCGAATCTGGAACTGGGCTTCTGCTTGGCTGAACCACACGCGTGGTAGCAGCGTCCAGAAAGTCGGCAGTTTTAGCGAAACTACGTGAACAGATGAAGAGTCGGTCATCTTTGGTCCAAATCCCGTTTGGACCGCCGGGGTCACCAATGTAGCGATGCGCTACACACAGTGCTGAAATAACGACATGCAGTCGGTAAGTCGTTTCGAGACTAGTTTATTCAAACTTCGCGGCGCTGGCATTTAATCCCTAGCGCCCGTGCTCTCTGGCGGAAATGACGTCAGAGGTGCATTACCAAAGTCTCTCCCCGCGCGCTGGCTATTTGTGAGCCGGTTTGCCTGCGCAGAAAGTGGGTCGCCACAGACTTTCATTATTGCCCTAAATGGCAGTGGAATAATGGGCAAGAGAGAGGCATAAAGCAAAATTAAGGAGAAATCGTTTTCACGAGTAGTGACAATGCTAACCAAGGAATACAGATTTCAGAAATACAACGCATCTTTTCATGAGCAAACACTGACATTGGGCTAGTACACATCCTGGTATGTTGTTGTATTAAGTTGCAGCAATCAGTCCTGTACCCATGAATGAGAAAACATAGTTAGTACTGAGACAAGGCTTACTCCAGCAGTACAGTCAACAAATAAAGCTCACTCTGCATGCATCAACTAAAATAAGAATAACTGTAAGAGGAAACAAAACTAAAATCTACTGGTGTACTGCAACAGTAGCAAAAAAATACTTTATCCAAATTCTAATTTGGATAATTTTGCACCAAGTTATTTACAAATTCACTTCACATTACATAATCATGACAATAAACTACATTCCCTAAGGTTTAGGACCACAGCTTTTACAAGAATCGTTTGAGATTATGGTGCTTTTTTTAAAATATAACTTCCCCTTGAAGAGAGAAAAAAAAAGGCAGGGCAAACAGGTTCACCAGACAGATTTTAAGAAAGGCAGGACTGCCATACAAGGAGAGATTCGTTGACTAGATTTCTAGTCATTAGGGAAGAATGAAAATGGACTGATTAGATAAGGACTCAGGTGCTCATAATGAGGGTTCTCTACCTGTTTTTACATTAAGACACTTGGAATGAGGTTAGGACAAATGTCTTCACTCAAATGGTGAAATTACAGAATTCACTAAACAATAAAAGCCAAGTAACTCAATGTATTAATGGAGATGACTAGATTCAAAAAGCAATCAATGGATATTGTTTGGTATTCTGCTATCCCTCTGCCTTCAGCCAACTTTTCCCTACACTTGTACTTAAAGATAGTCAAGAACTGCAGCTAAGTCAGGTAATTATTGAAGAGTAGAATGAGAGTGAAACTGAAGTCATTCACTATCTGACACTAGCTCAGCTGCAGGTATGTTGTGAATTGCACTGCAGTTTAGATGTGGGATGTGAACAACTGACTCGCCATCAGTGTAGGAGGATACTACAAAAAAGTGTCAAAGTGTGCTCACTCTGCCTTCTCTCTCCAGCAAGGAAGAATGAAATATGTTCATCTTTGTTGGTATAAGCAATTGAAGAACAGCTTCTACTTCCCCTCAAGCTTGCTTTAATATTCAGTTAACATTACAGCTGACTTTGCCATTCATTCTTCTTACCCTCTATTTCACTTGAGGCCAAACATCCATCATTCTCAGCCCTTCAGCTTGATCTCCAAGTTGTCTTCTTTACTGAAATGTCTAAAAATCTGTCAGCTATTGGCTGTTCACAGTCCACTGATATAGAAGATACCAAACACTTACAATTATCAATGAGAAAAATTTCAAACAAAATGGCTTAGCTCCTATAGTAATCAAGTCATAGAGCACAATGGCACAGAAACAGGCCCTTAGGTCCATCTAGTCCATGCCAACCTATTATTCTGCCTAGTGCAATCAACCTACACCTGGACCATACTCCTCTATAACCCTCCCATTCATGGGATGAAGTAGCAACACAATATTAAGACAGATAATCAGCCTGATCACAATAAATGGCAGAACCATTTGTAAGGGCCAAATGGTCTACTCTTGTTTCTATTCTTCTATGTTCCTACGTTCTTTGCTGTGTGTTACTATGGATATAAAGCACAGTAAACAGAATTGATGATACATATTAGTGTAGTTTTACATCACTGGGTTGACGTGGTGTGCGTTTTTTGGGAATCTGGGTACTGACACACTAATTTTAAGTTCTAGGTGGCTTTCAAGTGTTCCTGTCCAGTGAAAGTCAATGCTAAAAATTCAAATTCTCATATATTACATTTCAATATTGTTATTTGGTAATGAACTACTAATCAGAATAATAAGTGCTGTGTATCAATTTCCAACCAGGGCAAGAACTGGGTTAACTTTAGCTTTTATCAGATGTAAAATATTAATTCTACTTTTCTCAGTCCACAAATCTATTTGACAGCTGGTAGATCTTCCCAGCTTTCACTATTTTGATTCTTCATTTGCTAATAAAGATACTAGAAACACAGTATGTTGAGGTAAATTATCTAATTAATTGCTACAAACATATATTTTTTGGTCATTTTGAAAAAATTGAATGGTTCACAATAACAGAGTTTGTGCATTGATGAGAGAAAACCTAAGAATACTCAGATCCAATCTGAAATGCTACTTGTTTCTTTTTCCACAGATACTGTCTACCCGAGTATCCCCAGCATTTTCAATTTGAATTTCAGCATTCCCACATCTGTAAGGTTTTATTTTTCAATGACTGCATAAAACTTTATTTGAAAATAAAAAAGCAACATGCTATGTAGATTCAAAGGTTTTCCACATGCTGTGCTATGGAGGGTGCCTAAATATAGTTGTCTATAGGTGAATTTATATCCAAGTGAAAAAAGAATCAGTAATATCAAGTTGCATTACAAGTGAAAATACACAAATGGAACTAAACATCAGATATCATTTCAAAATCTCATTAGGACTACATCTGCAGCATGCTGCCACCCACACTGGACCCCCCACAATTCGCCTACCGACACAACAGATCGACAGATAGCACAATAGCCACAGCTCTACACACTGTCCTTACGTACCTGGAGAAGAAGGATGCTTATGTGAGAATGCCATTCTTGGACTACAGTTCAGCATTTAAAACCATAATTCCCTCCAGACTCCACAAGAAGCTCAGATACCTCAGCCCTCAGCTTTCACCCTGCCTTGTGTAGCTGGATCCTGTACTTTCCGTCAGATTGCCAGCAGGGGCAAGAGTGGGCTCCCTCACCTCTGCCCCTCTGACCATCAACACAGTTGCCCCTCAGGGCTGTGTATTAAGCCCGCTCCTTTACTCTCTGCACACCAATATTGTATTGCCACCCACACCTCCAATCTGCTAATTAAATTGTTGATGACACTAAACTGATTGGCCTAATCTCAAATAATAATGGGACAGCCTAAAGAGAAGTCATTACAAGAAAACAACCTCACCCTTGACGTCGCAAAAACAAAGGAGCTGGTTGTGGACTACAAGAGGAATGGAGACAGGCTAGACATAGCACAGTACAGGCCCTTCAGCCCACAATGTTGTGCCGACTCTTAAACCCTGCCTCCCATATATCCCCCCCACCTTAAATTCCTCCATATGCCTGTCTAGTAGTCTCTTAAATTTCACTGGTCCATCTGCCTCCACAACAGACTCAGGCAGTGCATTCCACGCACCAACCACTCTCTGAGTGAAAAACCTTCCTCTAATATCCCCTTTGAACTTTCCTCCCCTTACCTTAAAGCCATGTTCTCTTGTATTGAGCAGTGGTGCCCTGGGGAAGAAGTGCTCGCTGTCCACTCTATCTATTCCTCTTAATACCTTGTATACCTCTATCATGTCTCCTCTCATCCTCCTTTCCAAAGAGTAAAGCCCTAGCTCCCTTAATCTCTGATCATAATCCATACTCTCTAAACCAGGCAGCATTCTGGTAAATCTCCTCTGTGCCCTTTCCAACGCTTCCACATCCTTCCAATAGTGAAGCGACCAGAACTGGACACAGTACTCCAAGTGTGGCCTAAACAGAGTTTTATAGAGCTGCATCATTGTCTTGCGACTCTTAAACTCTATCCCTCGACTTATGAAAGCATACACCTCATAAGCTTTCTTAACTACTCTATCTACCTGTGAGGCAACTTTCAGGGATCTGTGGACATGTTCCCACAGATCCCCTGCTCCTCCACACTACCTCCACACTACCAAGTATTCTGTCATTTACTTTGTACTCTGCCTTGGAGTTTGTCCTTCCAAAGTGTACGTGGACCAGACTGCATCCCAGGGCAGGTATTCAGGTTGTGCACAGCACAACTAGCAGGTGTGTTTATTGACATTTTTAATCTCTCCCTCTCCCAGTGTACAGTGCCCTCCTGCTCCAAATTATCCACCATTGTCCCTGTACCAAAAAAGACCAAGGTAACATGCCTGAATGACTGGCGTCCTGTTGCACTCACCTCAATAATAAGCAAATGTTTGAGAGGCTGGTCAATGATTACATCTTCAGCTTGCTACTACCCAGACTGGGCCCCCTACAATTCGCCTACTGACACAAACGATTGACAGACGATGCAATCATCCACATACCGTCCTTACAAATCTGAAGAAGAAGGATGCTTATGTGAGAATGCTGTTCTTGGACTACAGTTCAGCATTCAACACCATAGTTTCATTCAGGCTCGACAAGAAAGTTAGAGACTTCGAACTTGACCCTGCTTTATGCAGCTGGATCCAGGACTTCTTGTCAGATTGCCAGGTGGTTGTAATAGTGGGCACCCTCACTTCCAACCTGCTGATTCTCAATTCAGGAGCCCCTCAGAGCTGCATACTGAGTCTGCTCCTTTACTCCCTGTATACCCATGACTGTATCATCACCTACAGCTCTAATTTGCTAATTACATTTGCAGATGACAGTACACTGATAGGCCTTATCTCAAACAACAACATCATAACCTACTGGGAAGAAGTCACCTCTCTGACACAGTGGTGTCAAGAAAACAACCTCTACCTCAATGTCACAAAAACAAAGGAGCTGGTTGTGGATTACAGGAAGAATGGAGTCAGGCATTGACATCAATGGATCTGGATTTGAGAGGGTAAACAGCTTTAGGTTCCTCGGCATCCACATCCACAGATCCACATCACGTGGTCTGTACATACCGGATTTGTGGTGAAAAGGTCACATCAGCACCTCTTTCAATTCAGAGTTAAGGAAGTTTGTTATAGGCCCCCAAATCCCAAGAATTTTCTACAGAGGCACAACTGAGAGCATCCTGACTGGCTGCATCACTGCTTGGTATGGGAACTGTACCTCCCTTAATCACAGGACTCTGCAGAGAGTGGTACGGATAGTCCAGCATATCTGTAGTTGTGAACTTCCCATGATTCAGGACACTTACAAGGACAGGTGTGTAAAAAGGGCCCATAGGATCATTGGGGACCCGAGTAACCCCAACCATAATCTATTCCAGCTGCTACCATCTGGGAAATGGTACCACAGCATAAAAGCCAAGACCAACAGGCTCTGGGGACAGCTTCTTCCACCAGGCCGTCAGACTGATTAACTCACGCTGATTAGAGTGTACTCTATATTACATTGACTGGTATAATTTATTATCATTTACTATGATTTCACATTGCACATTTAGACAGAGGCGTAACGTAAAGATTTTTACTCCTCATGTATGTGAAGGATGCAAGAAATAAAGTCAATCCAAATATCATGGGGTCATACAGAATAGAAACAAGTCTTTCATCCCATCAATTCCACAATGGCCTACAATATTCCTCTTTTATTCTCCCCATACTCCCATCAACACCACATTGCCCCCCAACTCCAATTCTATACTCACCCACACCAAGGATGACTTAACTTGCAGGTCTTTGGGATGCAGGAAGAAAATGGGACACCCAGGGGAAACCCACACAGAGGGAAATATGAAACTCCACACAAAGAAATAAAGATCGTGATCAAATCGAGTACTGAGCTATGAAGCAGCAACCCTACCGGCTGCACTACGGTGTCTCCACTGTTGTCAATGTCAAGACCATTATTAGAAATAACTGCAATGGTGAAAACTGGCAATATGCTGACTTACTGGAATTATCACCATGCTACAAAAGATGGCAGGAAAATTTGACAGGATATGTGATGCTGATCATTATCAGATATTTCTAGCCCATTTTGAAAGTTCCTGACATTGGCCTCTCCCACACTCTCCTTTCTTTATTCATGTGCTTAACCCCTTAAATATTTTTCAATCACTAGATTAAGAATTTGTGGGTTCCATTATATTACCTGACTTAAAATCAAAGATTCCTCATTACTAATTCTGTCCTTCCATTGGCCAATGTATCGTCCTCCTGATCATAAGACCACCACATCTTAAACTGACATCCTCCCTCTTCTGTATGAACCTTGAGCTATCCACATGCAGCCTCCACATTTGTCCAATACTCCTGTTCTATCATTCAATGTCCACATTCCATCTTCAATAGATTTATCTCACCTAAAACGCTCCTGACAGTATCCCAATATGAGCTGAGTTTCATCCCCCTACATTGCTCCTTAACTCTGCCCGCAGACCAGTAATGCCCCAAATTCAAATGTCTCATATGTCCAAATCCACCCTCATAGCTTGGTCTGCCTCCTTAATATAATCCACATTAACTGTCAAGATTATCAGTGTATACTCAACCAATGCTGGCCATTTTCCTTCATCCCACACAAGTATTTATGCCTACTAATCTAGGTTGTTACTTCAAGAATAATCACAATCAATGGTAGGACACTGTAAGTGCCACAGAAGGTAGCAGGGCTCAAAGAAAAGATGATCAGTAAAGCTTATCAAACACTGCCCTGCATTGATCAAAGAGAAAAATATAAGAGCACAAAGTCAAATTGGAAACACATAATCCAGTTTAAGCCATGGTTAGCATACAGAGCAGTGTTCTGTTTTCTGAGCTGCAGAAGGATTTTGATTATACTAGAAAGGATGCTAATGAGATGACAATTTTACCAGAGTTAGAGAATTATTGTTATCAGGACAAATTGAGAAGTCAGAGACTGGTTGGCAATGGAGTGTGAACCAAGAAAGGGGGGTTACCAATGAAGTTAATTTTTGGTCAGATGAACACAATAGGCTGAATGGTCCCCTTGTGCATTGTAAGTTGCAAACATTCTGTGTGTCACCTTTACATAAAAATATATGGGTTTTAAACCATAGTTAAAATTGAACAATAACGTAGGTTGGAGGCTATGTAGTAGAAAGAGCTGCCATGAGCTAGGTCTTTTGTTGAGTCCAATCTGCTCTCTTAATTAACTGTGAAGGATCCCAAGGTATTATATGTTAAGGAAGCAAGAGAATTATCCTGCTGCCTTGGCTGATGTTTATTTCCCAAATGAATTTCAATGAAGCATTTATCATTTGTAGGAACTGTGAATTAACCAATCATTTCTTACTGCTCTTCAACAGCTACACTTCAAATACACTCAATTGGCTGTTTTAATGTTTTATAACAGAGGGTGCAAAAAAAAGGACATCAAATATATCTTTTTAAAAAAAAATGGAGGCTGAGGGAAGACCTGATAGAGCTTTATAAAATTATGAGAGACAGTCAGATCTTTGTCTCAAAGCTGAAATATATAGTACCAGAGGGCATGTATTTAAAATCAAAGGAAGTAAGTTCAAAGGAGATATGTGGGACAGACTTTAATTTTACAGAGTGTGTTGGGCACCTGAAATATGCTGTCTGGTAACCTCTTAGATTGGCAGGAAATGGAAGGATATGAGCATTGTATAGGCAGAAGAGATCAGTTGGGCATCTGATTACTAATTTAATTAGTTCAGCCCAATATTGCAGGACCTATCCCTGTGCTGTACTGTTCCACATTCTAGAATCTTCACTAAGAGAAAATTTGTGTGGTTGCACAGAGATCATTTCCTCAAACTCTTAGCAGTAGTAACAGGCAACCATCTTTGTATGAAATTCCTGCACAAATCCTTGATATCATTAGTCATGTATCAAACTAAATTCTTGCAACCTGTTAAGTTTTATGAATATTAGCACCATGAGCTGGACCACAGTCTGACAGAACCCAAATAAGAGGCGGTATAAAGGCTAGCTTTAAATGAAATGGTTAGCAATTATATTGCAAAGCACAACATTTTTGTGCACAATGCTAACAATTTCATCTAAAACTCAATTGCTCTAAGGATTCATTCTGCATGTTAGGGAACTTTAGCATGACATTTTATGCATTTGACTTGTTAATACAGAGGGTCCATTGCATCATTTCATGTACACACAGTGAGACTGAAAGGCATGCAATGTAAAAATATTATAATTTTCGTAATGAATACTGCTGAGCCACAGCAGTTATAGAATTCTCACAGTCCTAAGTCAGAAATTGCCATTGGTCATTAAAATATAAATTAATTTGACGAGAGAAACTGTGTAATGTATTTTGAACTTCAAAAAAGGCGCATAACAAACAATTGGAAAGGCTCTATTCACATGATCACACTGACATAAAGGAGTTTAATTCTTCAAGGTAAATTAGTTCATTCTGAAATTTTACTTTGATAACATCCCTCAAGGTCTTCAAGCCTATTCCACTTAGATTTTTTTGTTCACCGCTACACACCCCATTTCTACAATTCAATACCTAGATTCCCTGTGAATCTTTTTTTATCTTATGATATGAATCAATTTCAATACAAATTATTTATATAAAAACAATCAGAGCCAAAATAGTTCTCCTTGCATTGCTATCAGGTCAGGATTTATAGCTTCTTAATTTTGATGCAAAGTAAATTCAATTCACATCATGTTTTATTATATGCACCCCTAATTCAGTCTCAAGTATATTCTCAGTACAAGCCACAGCAATACACCATTCTGACTAGGGTACAGTATAGAGAGGTACAAAATGTTTTACTACACTTGCAAAACAGAGTTCTGGACCATGAACTTCAATAACGTGATATCACTCTTGTCTCTGAATCAGAAGGTTACTGGTTTATTCAACCTTTGAAAGTTGAATTATTAACCAAGGGATAAGATACACTGCTGGAGCATACTGGAAAGAAAGTGGCCAATGTTATGTTTGGCATATCACTTTTAAGAAATTTTAAATGCCTTCAAGGTGGAATTGCAGCATGTGACATATTCTGAAAATTGTACAATCTGAAGATGAGTTTACCCAGAGCCTTGTTCAACTGGCCTTACCCAATTGCACTGGCAACATTCATTTCCAAAATAGATTCCACTCTACACAAATAATGGAAAAGGCACAACTCACATTGAATTATTTTTCTAGATCTTCAATTAAGAACATAAAAAAATTGGGTGTACACAAGAGCAAATAAGGCTTCTTGTGACATTTCTGAAGAGTTATAACTGATATTAGACTCTTGAGAAAGCAAAGCCCACATAAACAAGGATGTTCAAAATTTATTGTCCTGAATGTTGATAAAACTCAACGAATGAGCATTGGGAATCCCCTAGAATAGCTTATTTCAAAGATTATGGGCAGCACATCTGGTACAGCTACTGCCACACAGCTCCAACAGCTTGGGTCAATCCAAGCCTCAACTGTCTGTGTGGAGTTTGCAACTCTTTCCTGTGACCACATACCTCTGGGTGTTGCAGTTTCTTCTAACATACCAAAGGGATGCCAATTGGTAGGCTAATTGGGCACTAAATTAGCCCTAGTATATTGATGAGTGATAAGTAGGAATGCGAGCAGAATGAAGAGGGTTAGGATGCAAAAATTGATGGCATGATCACAAAAGGTCAAAGGGTCTGTTTCCTCAGTTGTAAGTCTCTAACCCTGTTTAGATCTTGGCAAATGAAGAGATTCCAACTCATTTCAGTCCAGAGTTACTTCATCCTGGGACAATACCTTCCAGTTTAAGATGTACCACTGAAGATGGGCGACAGCTTACTGGCAGTTCATAAACCAAGAAATACAATTAAATACTTTATTAATAACACTTTTATGTGGAAAATTGTGGTAAATTATCACTGCAAATAATGAAGTGGTGAGCGAAGACAAGGCAATACGAGGATTGAGGCATGTGGATGAGATGCAAAATCAATGCAAAGTTCAGGCACGTTTGAAAAGTGGTCGGAGAGAGTTGAGATGAAGCCGGGGCATGCAATGCAGAGAAAAGTAGGAACCCATCCACCTAAACCAAAAGCGAGATTGGGCTGAGCAAAGTGCCAGGCTGATTTGGAAAGGTTGGATACAAGCTGAAATGCAGTGACAGGGTCCAGGCCCAGGATCTATCTAAACGACAGGATCCGGATCCTAGTGTGGGGAACAACCCGGTGTTTGGATGATTCATATGTTGGGTCAGATGGTTTAGAAAGGCAGGGTGTCAGGATGAAGATCAGGCTGGTTCTGCTCGCTACTCCGTGACATCTGCTCTGCTCTTCACTGCACTAAGGCGAAAGCTGTGAGACTGCTCCAAATTTCGTGCCTACGAGTTCTTTGACAATTTACCCTGCTGTGTGATAAAATGAAGTTGAAGCTATGGGCCTGTTTTGGCTGCTCTGGGCTTCAAGTCCATGGATTCACTTTCATTCTGAATGCTGTTGCTTGCACGATGTGTTCTTTTTCCTCTCTGCACATTGCGTGTTTGTTGGTCTTTTTCTCTAAATTTTTTTTTGGGCTTTTTTTGTTGCTGTTTGAAAGTAGCCGAATCTCAAGGTTGTATAATTTACAGATACTTTGATAATAAATAACCTTTGAATTTTGAACTCTTTCTTAACTCTCCAGCCTCTCAACATTCTCTGAAAATCTTTTATCATAAAAACTGTTGTCTGTTGTGGAACCTCTGGGGCTCTGTCTCCACCCACAGGCAGTCAGATGGAATGCAAATGTTCATTGCTCAGAACAAAGAAAGGCTTTATGTGCAACAGGGTGCATTTGAAATGTAGAAACCATTGTAAGATATATATAATACAGCAGGCAAATTATACATTGCACCTTCCTAATAACAGCAATATATTAATGATTAAATAACCTAGCATTGCCTAACAATGGCCAAGGGGAAAACACTGGTCAGAACACCAACAAGAGTTTCCTTGCTCGTCAAGATAGAGCCCTGAGATCCATGAAATCTATCTGAATGGAGTAAAAGGTCCTTGGTGCAACATTTGAAATAGGACACCTCCATCAATATAACACTTTCTCAAAATTGTAGTTCAGTGTCAAATATTTTTGGGTACACTTAGACCTAAAACCTTCTGATTAATACATGGCACAAATGCTGGAATCAAACAATACCGGACACAACTGCAGCACCTGCACTGAGGCTTTTCTAAATTTGAAAATGCTAAATTGGGTTTTGGTCAGTTTTGAAGAAATCAAGAGAATATACTCTTTTTAGTTATTTTAATTCAGAAGGAAATCATTGCCAGAATTAGAAGGGGACAATTTCAATTTATTTGGTTCTACTTGTATTCTCATTAATCTTTTATCTCAGAGTGTCACTGTGGTCTTGCAACAACAAGCAGTTATCCCTATTGCCTTTATATGAATAACCATTTATTAATACTTGGGAGTCCTCATTCAGGATTCCGAAAAGGTTAACTTGCAGACTGAGTTGATGATAAGAAAGGCAAATGCACTATTAATATTCACTTCGAGAGGACTGGAATATAAAAACAAGGATGTAATGCTGAGGCTTAATAAGGCATTGGTCAGATTGTACTGTGAGCAGTTTTCGGCCCCTTATCCAAGAAAGGATGTGCAGGCATTGGAGAGTCTCCAGACAAGGCTTGCAAAAATAATCCAGAGAATGAATGGGTTAATATATGAGAAGTGTTTGATGTTCTCAGCCTGTACTCGCTGTAGTTTAGAAGAACGAGGGGAGGATCTCATTAAAACTATATTGAAAGGGCTGGATAAAGTGGACATGGAGAGTGTTTCCTATAGTAGAGGAACCTAGGACCAATGGGCAGTGCCTGAGAATACAAGGTCATCTCTTTAAAACAGAAATAAGGAGAAATCTCTTCAGCCAGAGGGTGTGAATCCATGGAATTCATTGACACAGATGGCCCTGGAGGCCAAATTAGTGAAGCAGAGGTTTGATTTGTAAGGATCAAATGGTAAGGGGAGAAGGCAAGAGAATGGGGTTAGGAGGGATAATAAATCAGCAACAATGGAATGGCGGAGCAGACTCAGTGGGACAAATGTCTAATTTTGTTCCTATATCTTAGGGCTTATGATCTTATGCATTACACATTTAAACTGAATTTTTTCTATTCTAGTTTTAAATAGAACTAGATAGTTAAAAATGGAGAGGACACCAAGACTGATGTCTATTATTCCATATTATTTCAATAAATGAGTCAATTACTTTTGAAATGAAAAATTCAGAAAAAAAATCTGCCAAGCCAAATTTGTTTTCCAGCTGACTGACATGAATTTGCTTCTAGCGCCATCTAGACAAATTGGTTGCTTCATGCATCATCCAGGCATACTACTAAACAGTTAACTCAGGATCAACTGCAGTCATACAATCCTGGGGGCTACTAAATTGTGATTTGTCATACATTGGCCCTCAGTTTAACCCGAATTAGTGGATTCCATTATTTTGTATGTAAGCACTCAGCACTCCACAGTAAGAGTTGACTCAAAGCTCTAAACACATCAGAACATTAAAAGGATCAGATGAATCTTGGAAGTGTGCAGTAGTTCAAGCAGCATTGCTGAAAAAATAAAGACTCTTATGATCTTCCATTTGAACATCAAGTAATTGGCCTAAAATGTTAACTATTTCTCTCTCCACAGATTTGGTCAGTAAAACAAAAGAGATGATTATCATATGCATGAGGAATAAACCGGAGTTCCATAAGCCAGTTCTAATTAGGTGAATAGAAGTAGAGAAGGTCAGTAAATTAAAATTCCTTGGTTTTATCATATTACAATTTGACTTCCTTTGCATATTGATTTTGTCCATCTTTGTTTATGTATATTTTCACAGAACATAGAAAACCTACAGCACAATACAGACCCTTCGCCCACAATGCTGTGCCCAACATGTACTTACTTTAAAAATAACCTAGGGTTATCCATAGCCCTCTTTTTCTAAGCTCCATGTACCTATCCAAAAGTCTCTTAAAGTCCATTGTATCTGCCTCCACCTCCGTTGCTGGCAGTGCATTCCATGCACTCACCACTATTTGTGTAAAAAACTTCCTGACATCTCCTCTGTAGCTATTTCTAAGTACCTTAAAACTGTGCCCTCTCGTGCTGGCCATATCAGCCATAGGAAAAGCCTCTGACTATCCACACAGTCAATGCCTCTCATCATCTTACACACCTCTATCAAGTCACCTCTTATCCTTCATCACTCCAAGGAGAAAAAGCCAAGTTCACTCAACCTATTCTCATAAGGCATGCTCCCCAATCTAGGCAGCATCCTTGTAAATCTCCTCCGCCTCTTCCATAGTTTCCACATCCTTCCTGCAGTGAGGTGACCAGAACTGAGTACAGAACTCCAAATGGGGTCTGATCAGGGTCCTGCAACATTACCTCTCGGCTCTTGAACTCAACCCCACGGTTGATAAAGGCTATTGCACAGTATGCCTTCTTAATGACAGTCAACCTGCAATAGCAGCTTTCGAGTATCCTATAGACTCGGACCCTACGATCCTTCCAATCCTCCACACTTCTAACAGTCTTACCATTAATACTATACTGTATTCTGCCATCACATTTGACCTATCAAAGTGAACCACCTCACACTTATCTGGGTTGAACTCCATCTCCCACTTCTCGATCCAGTTTTACATCCTATCGATGCCTGTTGTAACCTCTGACAGCCTTCCACGCTATCCACAACACCCCCAACCTTTGTGCCACCAGCAAATTTACTAACCCATCCCTCCACTTCCTCATCCAGGTCATTTATAAAAATCATGAAACAAAGGGGTGCCAGAACAGATCCCTGAGGCACACCACTGGTCACTGACCTCCATGTAGAATATGACCCATCTATAACCACTCTTTGCCTTCTGTGGGCAAGCCAGTTCTGGATCCACAAAGCAAGGCCCCCTTGGATCCCATGCCGACTTACTTTCTCAATAAACCTTGCATGGGGTACCTTATCAAATGCCCTGCTGAAATCCATATACACTACATCTATAGCTCTACCTTCAACAATGTCTTTAGTCACATCCTCAAAAAATTCAATCAGGCTTGTAAGGCATGACCTGCCTTTGACAAAGCCATGCTTACTATTCCTAATCATATTATGCCTCTCCAAATGTTCATAAATCCTGCCTCTCAGAATCTTCTCCATCAACTTACCAACCACTGAGGTAAGACTCACTGGTCTATAATTTCTTGGGCTATCTCTACTCCCTTTCTTGAATAAGGGAACAACATCTGCCACCCTTCAATCTTCCAGAACCTTTCCCATCCCCATTGATGATGCAAAAATCATCGCCAGAGGCTCAGCAATCTCCTCCCTTGCCTCCCACAGTAGCCTGGGGTACATCTCATCCAGTCCTGGTGACTTATCCATTTTGATGCTTTCCAAAGGCTCCAGCACATCCTTTTTCTTAATGTCTATATGCTCAAGTTCTTTAGTCTGCCACAAGTCATCCCTACAATCACGAAGGTCCCTTTCTGTAATGAATACTATAGGGGGCAGACTGAGAACCTGACTCAATTATACCACAATAATAACCTCTCAATCAAAGTTAGCAAAACCAAAGAGTTGATTATTGACTTCAGGAGGAGGAAACCTGTGGTCCATGAGCCAGTCCACATCAGAGGATCAGAGGTAGAGGGAGTCAGAGGATCTGTTGTAGGACTAGCACATAAGCACCGACACAAAATAAGGCAGTACAACACCTCTATTTTCTTAGAAATTTGCAAAGAATTGGCATGTCACCAAAACTTTGACAAATCTCTATCGATGCATAGTGGAAAGTAACCTAACTGGCTAAATCAGTTGGGATATGGAAACACCAATGCCCATAAAAGTAGTGGATGTAGCCCAGTCCATCACAGGAAAGCCCTCCTCACCATTGAGCTCATCTACAAGGCGCATTGCCACAAAAAAGCAGCATCCATCAAAAAAGCCCCCATCATCCAGGCCATGCTCTCTTTTCACAGCTGCCATTAGGGAGGTGGTACAGGAGCTTTAGGTTCCACACCACCAGGTTCAGGAACGGTTAACATCACTTAACCATCAGGTTCCTGAACCAGTGTGGATAACTCACTCACCTCAACACTGAACTGATTCCACAATCTATAGACTCACTTTCAACAACTCAGATTATTTATTTATTATCTTTTTTTTGTTTGCAGAGTTTGTCTTCTTTTGCACTTCGGTTGTTTGCAGTCTTTTTTTTCCATCAATTCTATTTTATTTCTTTGCTCTACTGCAAATGTCTGCAAGTAAATGAATTTCATGGGATTATATGGTATAAGTACTTTAATAATAAATTTTACTTTGAGATAGTGTTCAATTTACTCTTTTTATTTCAGATTTCCAGCACTGGCTGCATTCTGCTCTCAATAAAACGTTGAGGTTCTATCAAAAGATCCGTGAAATGTTTCTAACAATAATTAATTTCCTTTAAATTCTTATTACCACATTTAGATTCATTAGTACAGGCAAATATAAAGCATAATCCCTAGAGTTTTCAATGGAAAGTCACAACCTGAGCACTGTTCCCATGTATTTAATTCTTTGTTCTACTCTTATTCTCATGTATCTTTCCCTTTTTTCTCTAAAAACTCACCAGTTTTCATTCACAACACATCTGCTTATTATTGTAAATACAAACAGCCAAGACATACTTCACACTAATTTTCTGTTTCTGCTCCTTCTGATCGCTTTAACTCAAGCCTTTAGTGTGGCCAATTTCAGAGTAACATAATTTAAAAATGGCATAATGTTATAAAATAAATGTGCCCTTTAATTGTTTTTTCAGAAGTCTGTTCAATGAGTACTTAACAATAAGAGACAGACCATATCTCATGTCTTCCCTTCCATGGGATCAGAGATGGAGAAAGGAATAGGTATTTTCCCTTCAAGTCCCACCAATTTCAGTGGCAACTGCTTTTACAATAGTGAAACAGAGCTGATGGTCAGATTATTTTCTACAAACACAAATTCAGAAGGACTACTAGTCCAAGAGTCAAGTTTTGTAATGCATGACTATGTTGAATGTCTGGTGGTGATTCTCTTTTCCTGTGTACAATGGACCAGTGGCACAGACTACTGGCTCTTGATGTGATGCTGAATTCCTTCAAGTGAGAACTAATTCTATTTCTGAGTGAAGTGGTTGGCTGACATGACCATGTATAAAAAAAGGCAACATTTCCATAGATTTGAGATACTTCTCCTCCATGACCTCCATCAGCACAGGTGAACAATAGGGCCATGTGCTTAGCCCCTGCTCTACTCACTTTACACCTATGACTGTGTGGCACTAAAAAGATGGCAAGAATTCAAGATTTTCATCACTTAAATGGCCAGTATTTTTTCATCTGTTTTTGACTTCTCATGCAGGAGTGCTTGGCTTTCAAGGGGATTGGGAAAAGTCCATATGGAATTCACAAGGCAGTTCAGTTATGTGGGTCATATGGAAAGATTCAGATGCTCCTTTATCTGTTCCTATGTTTGTAGATTAATTCTTTTCCTCCAATAATGACCACAAAAATTATTAAAATTGGATGTGTCAAACATTAATTTCCAAAAGTGAAGAAAATGCTGGATCTCTTAACATTGACATTTCATTGCTGCCCTGCTACAATGTCCACTCCCAACCCCAACAGTAACATTTTTTGGTTGAATATTTCAATGGAATTTATGGAATGATCATATCGACAGTTACGTAATTGTTTATTCTACTACTGGCTCAGGATTCATGGTTTGTTTTGATAATTAAGTGACTTTTGAGTCTCTTATCTATCAGGTATTAAGTACAGTTCTACTGCATACACCTATAGTTCATCTTATCACCTCACTTCAAATCATTTCATCCTTAATGTTACAATTTCAAGTATTTGGTGCTTTACTTGGTGCATCAACTCCTGAAGTATAACTAAATCCTGAAAGTGAAACTGCTGAAACAGTAGCAAATAAATTCCGAGGTAGCCAGATATAAATTTTAACTAAAATATATGCAAACATATGCAGCAGTGCATATTGTTAGGAAACAAGAAAATGAATGAGGCATAAAATATCAATTAGACTGAAGTGTATAAGAATGAGCAAATTTAAACTCAAAGGCTCAGCATGTGCATTCAGATCTCGAACATAAAATTACCATTTTTTTGGGGGTAAGATCACTTAAAGCTACCAGTTAGTTTGAACTGGAATTTATCAGCAAATTATTATTATATAGTATTGACTGACAATTCCACAGTGCACTGAGGGTTAGATCAACAATGGAGATCAAAGAAATAAAATGCAAGCTTCACTACTATCTTTGGGGGTTCATAGTTTTCATTTAAAAATTTTATTAAGTTATGGAAGTGGCTTTAATTTAATCCACAGAATTGTCTTTTATTATTTACAATCTATAGGGCTTTTTGGGGTAATTTAGTTTTCACTTGATAAAGAACCAGAATGAGTTTTATTTCCCAATTCTCTACACCACACTCCAGTCTAGTTGGTGACAGTAATGTATGTTTAATTTGGACTGCCAATCGCCATTAAAAGTCAGAAGACGAAAACAATGGAGATGACATATTTTGATGAAGTGTAAAACCAGGGTTACATCTGCACTCTCAGATACGTAGAAAACATTGCCTAAACCGGGGTCGGCAACCTTTAACACTGAAAGAGTCATTTGGACCCGTTTCCCACAGAAAAGAAAACATTGGGAGCCACAAAACCCGTTTGACATTTAAAATGAAATAACACTGCATACAATGTTTTTTTTTTTGCCTTTATGCTATGTATAAACAAACTATAATGTGTTGCATTTATGAAATCGATGAACTCCTGCAGAGAAAATGAAATTACATTTCTGCATGCAACAAAAACATTTTGAACTCTGAAAACAAGACGTTGGGTTGAAGATTACTTTTAAGTAAAATACTCAATGTCTATTTGAGTCCTTCTTGTATTTATGAAAAACGCCGAACTGAAATTGTCCGCCAGCAGCAAACCAAAAATAATGTCAGCCAGCTGTCAACCTGAAAAATAAAAGGACTATTTCACTGAACAATTAAAAAATATGAATATACGTAAAATAATAGCCAATTAAAATATTTATCATACTTGGTTAATGGGATTTCTGCTCCTGGACCTCAGCGCACAGCATCTGCACATCAGGGCTGTATGACGTCACCTTCATCTTTACACAGGATCGCAAGCTGTCATCTGTGAGGCGTGCGCGATGTTTGTTTTTAATAAAGTTCATGTTGGAGAACACCTGCTCACATACATATGTGGATCCAAAGATCGACAGGACTCCAAGCGCATACTTTTTAATGTTTACATAAATGTCAGGGATAGCATTCCATGTTTCGAACACAAGTTTGTCCGGTATAGGGAGGTTTTCAATATCACTCCATTTATAATCCTGAGCAAGAACGGCCTTCTGACGGGCAACATCTTCAAGGTCTGCTGTCAAGCGTCTAAACTTGGACACCCATATGTCTTTGTCAGCTATGTCGGCCAGTTCCATCTCAAGATCAGGTTGACTCACACCTGCCAATGCAGTCGTATTCAGTAGGGATGGATCGATGCTTAGGGGAGTGACCGGAAAGGATAATGTGTTTTTTTCCCCTCGCTGAACTCACAGAAGCGTTTCCCAAACGATGTTTGCTTTGCAATGATTGCAGAATGTAAGTACTCCAAATTTATCATGTCGTGAGCTTGTTTGAACTCTCTCAAATTGGGGAAGTGAGTCAATGTGCCTTTCTGTAAATCTCTGGCAAGCACTGTCAACTTGCACTCGAATGTCAAAACATCCTCCAACATGTGCAGGGCTGTGCGTCCTTTCCCCTGAAGAGCTGTGTTCACCGTGTTCAGGTGCGCTGTCTACCATGAAGTGTAGCTTTTCCAGCCACTCTGGCTGTTCCAGCTCAGGAAAGGTGAGCCCTTTGCTGCACAGGAAAGTTTTCACTTCTTCCAGACACGCGACAAAGCGTTTCAGCACCTCCCCTCTTGACAGCCACCGGACTTTGTTGTGCAGCAGGAGATCAGAATATGCGCTTTCCAGCTCGTCCAGTAACAAACGAAATTGACGCTGATTTAAACTTTTTGCCATTATTTTATTGACAATCTGAATGACAACATCCATTACTTCTGTGCATTCCGGAGGAAATGTTTGAGCGCACAGTGCCTCTTGGTGCAAGATGCAGTGAAAAGTCAGCAGCTTTCTGTCTAGCGACTTCTGCAGTAAAGCCACAAATCCCTTGTGCGCTCCTGTCATACTTGGTGCCCCATCAGTACCTACTGACACCAGGTGGGTGGTCTTTATTCCTTTTGCTCTTAAGCAATTCAAGGAAGCCTCACAGATGTCCTCCCCCCCTCCCCCCCCCGTGTTTGGCCTTTTAAAGGTATCAACTCAATCATTTCTTCCTGTGGCCCGGCAGAGTTTACATACCGGCAGAACAGCGCTATTTGTTCAATATCACCTTTGTCTTTAGACTCGTCACAGGCAATCGAGTAGGCCACAGCTGAATTGATGTCTTTAATTTGCTGTCTTGTGATGTCTTCTGCCATTTTTATAGTTCTGTCTTTGACAGTCTTTGCAGAGAGGGGCATATCCCTGATTTTCTGCACAATTTCACTCTTGTTTTTCAAGTCCGTGAATAGATGTTCTGAAATCTTAATGAAAGACTCTTTTATATATTCACCATCTATAAACTGCTTCCCGTGCCTAACTATTTCCTGAGCGGCAACAAAACTAGCATATGTAGTTGATTTTCTAGACTTCAGCCACTTCTTGAAATGATTTTTGCTCAGATCAACCTTCCGCATCAGTTCCGAAACGGCTTTTTTCTCTCATCTCCATCCGGATATTTTTGAGCAAAGGCTGCGTGTTTATTCTGGAAATGTCTTGCGGCTTTTGACTTTTTGTTGTTTGCTAGTTTCTCATTGCATATTAAGCATTCCGGTCAACCAGTCTCGTCAGCAGTGAAAGCAGATGAATCTGCCCACGTATCATTAAACGTTCTGTTTTCTTCAGTCACTTTTCTTTTTTTAGAATTCTCCATAGTTAGCCTACCTTGGATCGAAAAATTAAAGAAATCGTGCATTGGCGGGAGTCAGGCATTGGCAGTGGAGACGTATATTAATAGCGACAAAAAACTCGTTTTATTTAGATTGTACAAGATCACCATAATCTTCAAATTTAGAATTACATTTCAAAAACTAACAAACTAACATAAAATACATTTTAATTAAGTACTCATCATTTATTTTCCAAAGCCACAGGGAGCCGCAGCACAGAGATGAAAGAGGCGCATGCGGCTCCGGAGCCGCGGGTTGCCGACCCCTGGCCTAAACTAATCGGAAGTTTCTGTGAACTGGCCTAAATTTGTACTTCACCGAATCTGACAAAAACTATATACAATTTATTTAATTTGCTGCTTGTAGGACTTTGCAGTGAATAAATTGCCTATATTGACAACACTTCTCAGTTTACATACGTTATGACAGCATTATCTAAAAGGATCTTCTTTCCTGAACTGAACATGAGCTGAATCTCTTGATGGAATTTGGAGGAATACAATGCCCTAAATCTACAAGAACAAAAGCTTCAAAGTAATTCCAATCACCTTCACTTGACATGTTCCCTGGGGCACATAAATCAAAAATCCAAGAGTTAACACAAGCAAAAGGAGGCGAAGGATTTACAATTTCTGAAAAAAAATAATGACAATGTTAAAGATTTTTTTTTAAGTTACTGTATATGACCTGCCTCAATGTCTATCGCCCAGTAACAGTAACATCCACAGTGATGAAATGTTCTGAGATTGTGGTGATGAAACATCATCTCCTGCCTGAGAACAAGTCCACAGCATATGCCATATCATTAGCTCTTCACTCAATCCTGGAACATCTGGACAGCAAAGTTGCATACTTCAGGATGCTCTTTATCAGCTACAACTCAGCATTCAATGCCATCATCCCTTCAAAATTAATCAATAAGCTTCAAGGCCTTGGCCTCAAGACCTCCTTATGCAATTGGATCCTGAATTTCCTCACCTGTAACTCCAGTCAGTTTGGATTAGCAACATATCCTCCACGATCTCTATCAGCACAGGTGCACCACAGAGTTGTGTGCTAATCCTCCTGCTCTACTCATTTTACACCCATGACTATGTAGCTAAGCACAGCTCCAATGCCATATTCAATTTTGCTGATGACACCCCTGTTGTGGGTCGAATCAAAGGTGGTGATGAATCAGCTTGCAACAGGGAGATTGAAAATTTGGATGAGTGGCATCATAACAACAACCTTTCACTCAATGTCAGAAAGACCAAGGAGACTTCCCAAGAGGGAAACCAGAGGTCCATGAGCCAGTTCTTATCAGAGAATCAGAGCCAGAGAGGGTTAGCAACTTTAAATTCCTGGGTGTTCCTATTTCAGTGGACCTGTCCTGGACCCAGCATGCAATCACAAACTTCCACAGCTGTTTAGTGGAGAGTGTGTCGACAAGCTGTATCGAAGCCTGGTATGGAAACATAAATGCCTTTGGACGGAAAATCATACAAAAGATAGTAGATTTGACTCAGTACATCATGAGTACTGAGCCCTCCCAACAACTGAGCACATCTACATGAAACACTGTAAGAAAGCAGTATCCATCATCAGAAATCCCTTCCCCACCCCTCCCCCCACCAGGCCAGGCCCTCTTCTCGCTGTTGCCATCCGGTAGAAGGCACAAGAGCCTCAACACTCACACCATCAGGTTCAAAAACAGTTACTAACCCTCAACTGTCCAGCTCCTGAATAAAAGGGGGTAACTACACTCACTTGTCCCATCATTGAAATGTTCCCACAACCAATGATCTCACATTAAGCAACCTTTCTCTCATTATCTCACATTCTCATTATTTGTTGCTATTTATTTATACTTGCATTTGCACAGTTTGTTGTCTTCTGCACTCTGGTTGATCTTTCACTGATTCAGTTAGTTACTATTCTATGGATATACTGTGCATGCCCAAAAGAAAACAAATGCTGAAACATATGTACTTTGATAATAAAATTTACTTCGATTTTTGAACTTCAATTAATTACGTTGTTCTGTTTCAAATTTTAAAATATACACAAAATTATTATTCCAGATAAAGTATACTGCTGTTTAGTGTTACAGAACAATGATAATACAAGAACATCAGTGCACATCTCTATCATGTATTAGATTTTATTTGAATGAGATTTACAGGAGATTCACTTTTGAAGTATACCTGAACAAAGAAAACAAATAATTGAGGAGAATTAGGTAATTCAATTTTATCCAGTGTCCCTTTTAACCTGCTCAGGAATGGGAACATCTGTCTGAGATAGGGAAAAAACTAAACAGCAAAAGTTGTCAGCAACTAAACCACAACCAGCCACAGGCTCCTGGTGAGCTTTATACAATACCCTTTATTTTATTAAAAAAATGCACTAGCAATAGATATTTTCTAATTAAGGCTTGATAAAGGATGAGATAATCAGAAATTTAAAATAGATGTTTTTTCCCAGTAATTGCTGATTTTGCAGAAGTGAAAAACAAGGCTTAATTGTTTTAGTTATGTGGATCATGACAGCATCAGAAATGCAAGAAAAACAATGCATTTTGAATGCTACAATTGCTATAAATGCTTGAAATGTATGATAGCATTGTGACCTAAACTATAGCATACGATGCAGATAAATGAAAAGTACCAAGTACAATGCAAAATATCCATGAGGTTGTTTTGAATGATGGCAATATATTCCCTAAACAGATCACTCACCGTCTCTATCTCCGGAGACAGCTTATCCACTGATGTCTGTTATAACACAACGTCCTCTCACAGCTACCTGGACTATACCTCATCCCACCCTGCTACTTGTAAAAACACCATCCCCTTCTCTCAATTCCTCCATCTCCACATCTGCTCTCAGGATGAGGCTTTTTATTCTAGAATGAAGGAGATATCCTCCTTTTTCAAAGAAAGGGGCTTCCCTTCTTCCACCATGAAGACTGCCCTCAACCACATCTCTTCCATTTCACACACAACTCCTCTTACCCCATCTTACCACCACCCTACCAGGGTTAGGGTTCCTTTTGGCTTCAGCTACCACCCAACCAGCCTCCACATCCAGCACATAATTCTCTGAAACCTCCACCACCTCCAACGGGATCCCACCACCAAACACATTATTTCCTTCCCCCCCCCCCCACTTTCTGTTTTCCACAGGGATCGCTCCCTGTGCGACTCCCTTGTCCATTCGTCCTTCCCGACTGATCTCCCTCCTGCCACTTCTCCTTGCAAGCGAAACAAGTGCTTCACCTGCCCCTACACCCCCTTCCTCACTACCATTCAGGGCCCCAAACAGTCCTTCCAGGTGAGGCGACACTTCACGTGCGAGTCTGTTGGGGTACTCATGGTGAGGCGTCTTTTACATCGGTGACACCCAACGTAGATTGGGAGACCGCTCTGGTGAGAATTTACGCTCCATCTGCCAGAACAAGTGGGATCTCCCAGTGGTCACCCATTTTAATTCCACTTCCCATTCCAATATGTCCATCCATGGCCTCCTCCACTGTCAGGATAAGGCTATGCTTAGTTTGAAGGAACAATACCTTACATTCCGTTTGGGTAGTCTCCAAACTGATGGTATGAACATCGATTTCTCAAATTTCCAGTAATGCCTCCACCCCCCCCCCCCTCCATTCACCATTTCCCATTCCCTTGTCCCTCTCTCATGTTATCTCTCTGTTCGCCCATCGCCTCCCTCTGGTGCTCCTCCCTCCCACCCCTTCTTTCTTCCATGGCCTTCTGTCTTTTTCACCAATCAACTTCCTAGCTCTTTGCTTCACCTACTCCCCCTCCAAGTTTTACCTATTGGCTGGTGTTACTCTCTCCCCTTCTCCCACCTTTCCCCCCACTTCTACTCCTCAGCTTTTTTTCTCCAGTCCTGTCAAAGGGTTTCGGCCTGAAACGTTACTTTTTCCATAGATGCTGCCTGGCCTGCTGAGTTCCTCCAGCATTTTGTGTGTGTTTCTTGGATTTCCAACATCTGCAGACTCTCTCTTTCTTCAGTGGGTTTGGTTTAAATTTGCAAACCCTAATATATTATGGTTCCCTACACAACTTTGACTCAAATGCCACTTTTTGACATTTTCCCATCGTGAATGAACAAAGCATGAGAGGCACTTGCTGAGCAAACGGTTCTAACCATCCAGCAGAATGCCTCAATGCCTCACCACTTAATCTTAACAAGAACCAAAACCTCATTTGTCTGGCAGTGAGAGGGGCCCTCACAGTCATAGCCTTCCTGTACAGATATCCCAACATGCCAAATACATGCTGTCCCCAGAACAGCTATGGTAGGAAAGAGACATTCACCCATCTCTTTACAGACTACAGATTTGCTAAGATTATGTGGAGAAGAATGCAAGGATCTGAAGATATGTTATAAGGGATTGACTCTCTTATCGATGGGCTTTCCCAGGATTACATACTGAAACAGACATCAAATACTGCTGGTCAGTGAAAGTCAACCTTTGGTCTGCCCAAAACATTTTGGTTTTTCAGCACAGTGAGATGTCTTTAAGGGACTACTGCAGAATGACACATTCCAGGGTGCAGGGTGTAGGAGTCCTCCAATCCATAGTACATGCTGTCTGCAGTCTTTGGTGGATTTGTAGATGTGCAAACATTGGGCCTTTGACTTCCCCAGTGGACTTACAAATTCAGGGTTCCAGCCATTGGTCTTCGACTTCCAGACTTCCATTCGATCTTTGGTATTAACCCCAGGACTCACCGATGATGACGAATGAGGACCCCAAACACCAGACTCACCAATTCATGTGTTCGGGGGGGGGGGAGGGGAAGCATATCACCATCGTGCTTCCTTCCCACATGAAACTCCAATCTCAGGAACACGCAAGCAGCTTGCTAATCTGGGGGGGGGGGGGGAGGCAGGGGGAGTACCAGCCCTCATCCTTGCTGGTTTGCCAGCCCAACATCTAATCACAGATAACATTCACCACACATCCATTCTGCTGAATTTTGAATGGGGAGTGGAGACCTAGACTCCAGACTAATTCCTCCACGTCCCTGTCCCTAAACCCTAACCTAACTCCTAACACCATTCCCCACCGATCCCCAAAACGATCTGTACAAAACAACTAAAGCTGCACAACAACCTTGATGGAGACTGCAGCTCAGCACCATCTTGACCAAAAATTTAGGAAGTTCACAGGTTAGGTTAAAAAGCCCTATGCAAATTTTAAATAGCGAAGGCTGATCTGTAAATGCCATCACAGATGATTCATTATAAACTGGATTACTAATTATCAACAAAAAAAACAGCAAATTGGATCAACTAGATTAAAATTCAGACAATCCATTCTAACAAAATATTTCTGACCTGAAATCTTAGGTCTGGTTTTCTTTCCACAATGTGACTGTGCCTGTTGAATATTTCCAGCAATTTCTGTTTTCACTTTCACATATCCATCAGCTGCAGTTTTTGATATATGTAGCTGTAAGCTTTAACGCTAATTGATATTGTGCTTTTTCAGAGTGGTTTTAAGTATTCTCAAAACCTCAAAAAGAATACAATATCTACAGTCTTGTGGAAGTTCAAGAGTTGTGACACTTAAACCAAAGACAGAGCATTCAAGATGGTATTGGGAGTTCCTAGCCCACTCACTGGCAGCAGATATCCCAATATCATTACAAGGGGCAGCACAACACTTCACAAACTTTTTTGATGCATGCACCATCAAGCATCTCCTGTGCCACTGGAATCGGCAGGTCCTACTTTGGCCTTATTAACCATTCGGTGTCAGGTGCCACAGAACTGAAATGACACCAAGGACTACATAGAGTAGAAATATTAAAAGGGAACATACTGCATTTTCAATGCAGATTTCAAAAATACAACCCAATACAGCAACTGAATGTGCAGTGAATCAACTGCAAAGAATCAGCAAAATCATAATTTCCCATGCCCCAGTAACCAAACTTGGCCTATCAAGTGCCATGTATAGTTCAAACTAAATAATTCTCCATGCATATACAGTATGCTTCAGAAAACAAAAGGAAAGTATTACATTAATGAGTATGCTGATATATACCCTTACAAACAAGCTGGAGGAATTCAGCAGGTCAGGCAGCATAGTTGAAACCAGCAGTCAACCTTTCAGGCTGAGACCCTTCATCAGGTCTCGGCCCGAAATGTTGACTATTCATTTCAATGGATGCTGCCCGACCTGCAGAGTTCCCCTAGCTTGTTTGTACGTATTGATTTGACCACAGCATCTGCAGTGTACTTTGTGTTTGATATATACCCTGTTCCTCCACTATTCCAATTTATCACATTCCCTTGTTTTGTTACACTTCCCGACCACTTCTCTGAATTAAATTCCATTTGTCAATTTTCTGCTTAATTGGTAATATCTATATCTTCCTGCAAACTATAGTCAACCACACAGCTATTTTTTATAAAATTTATAAATTTCATCATCTACACTACATGGATATACAGTACCAACTCTGTGGAACCTCATTGGTAACAGCCTTCCAGTCACAAATATGACCATCTGCTTCATTCCACGGAGCTAATCTCTTTCTTTCTCTGCTACAGCCTCTTGGATTTCACATATCTTTACTTTTTTGACCAGCTTCTCATAGAGAACTTTGTCGCAAATTTTGCTTAAATCAGTATGGACTACATCAAGCATATCTACTTCTCTTTGCTATCTTTTCAAATTAATTCAGTTTGACATGACCTTCCCTAACAAATCCATTCTGACTGCCCTTGTCTTTCTAAATGAGGGCATCAGAACTGAATCCAATAATTTGCCTACTCAAATTAAACTAAGTGGCTAGTAATTATGCAATTTGTCCTGATCTTCCTTTACTTACACTGGTATGTTAGCATATCTTTCAGAAAGCCTTTGATCAGGTCCCACATAGGAGATTAGTGGGCAAAATTAGAGCACATGGTATTGGGGTCGGGTACTAACATGGATAGAAAATTGTTTGGCAGACAGGAATCAAAGAGTAGGGATCAACGGGTCCTTTTCAGAATGGCAGGCAGTGACTAGCGGGGTACCGCAAGGCTCAGTGCTGGGACCGCAGCTATTTACAATATACATTAATGATTTAGATGAAGGGATTAAAAGTAACATTAGCAAATTTGCAGACGACACACAGCTGGGTGGCAGTGTGAAATATGAGGAGGATGTTAGGAGAATGTAAGGTGACTTGGGACAGGTTGGGTGAGTGGGAAGATGCAGTTTAATGTGGATAAATATGAGGTTATCCACTTTGGTGGCAAGAACAGGAAGGCAGATTACTATTTGAATGGTGTCAAGTTCAGAAAAGGGGAAGTACAACGAGATCTAGGTGTTCTTGTACATCAGTCACTAAAAATAAGCATGCAGGTACAGCCGGCAGTGAAGAAAGCTAATGGCACGTTGGCCTTCATAACAAGGGGAGTTGAGTATATGAGCAAAGAGGTCCTTCTGCAGTTGTACAGGGCCCTGGTGAGACCACACCTAGAGAATTGTGTTCAGTTTTGGTCTCCAAATTTGAGGAAGGACATTCTTGCTATTGAGGGAGTGCAGCGTAGGTTCACAACGTTCATTCCTGGGATGGTGGGACTGTTGAAAGATTGGAGTGACTGGGCTTGTATACACTGGAATTTAGAAGGATGAGAGTGTATCTGATTGGAACATAAGATTATTAAGGGATTGGACAAGCTAGAGGCAGGAAACATGTTCCCGATATTGACGGAGTCCAGGACCAGAAGCCACAGTTTAAGAATAAGGGGTAGGCCATTCAGAACGGAGTTCAGGAAAAACTTTTTCACCAGAGAGTTATGGATCTATGGAATGCTCTGCCTCAGAAGACTGTGGAGGCCAATTCTCTGAATGCTTTCAAGAGAGAGTTAGATACAGCTCTTAAAGATAGCAGAGTCAAGGGATATGGGGAGAAGGCAGGAACGGGGTACTGATTGTGCATGATCAGCCATGATCACATTGAATGGCGGTGCTGGCTCGAAGGGCTGAATGGCCTATTCCTACACCTATTGTCTATTATTTTCTTTAGCCAGGAATGGTAGAAAAATGATGATACATTCACAGCCCAAATGGGAAAAATGAATTCACAAGCTTCTGCAATTTTCTCCATTGCTCCCTTTAACAGCCTGGGTTATATTTTATCCAGGTCTCGAGATTCATTCAATTTCAAAGATGTTCAACTACTTTATACTTCCTTCTTTTCAGCATTGCCCTCTTCTTTTGTAGACAACTACAAAGCATTCACAGTCATCCCTACCCATATCCCTGCTCATGCATGCAGGTTACCTTTTCAGTTCCAAACAGACCTATTTGTTCTTTGGTTACTCTTGTTCTTTTTATACATGCAAAATATCTTTGAATTTTCTTCAATTTTACTTGCCAATTTTTTCATATCTTGGCTTTGCTAATTTCTATTTTAATTTGGCCTCTATATTTTCTGTCCTCTTTTCGAGCTGTATACTGTATTCAGCTTTAATAATAGTACATAATCTCCTCTTTTTTTAGCTACTGTCTTCTATGGATTTAATTAACAAGGGCCTCAACATTTGGCTGGCCTACCCATATTCTTGTGGGAACACATTTACCCTGAAGTTCTGGAATTGCCTTCTTGAACATCTCATTACTCCAAGACTGATTTAACAATAATGATCATTGCTACAATGCTGTTCTCCCATTAGTACTCATTCCACCTGCGCAAGCTCATTCCTTAACAATCCAGAATTGCACATAACCTCAGACCTGTATTCAACCTATGCCCACCCCTGCCCACTAAAAGGTAATTTAGGTAATCTGTGTCCTCTATATGACTGGATCCCAGCTATTGCTTGAATAACAGAATTTCCATGCTAATAACTTTGCTCTTATCAGAAATTTCCTTTGTTTATTTCACAGTTCTCTAGTAACAATATCCTGTTAAAAGTCAGATTTGCTGATACCACTGAAGATGCTTTAAACTAGGTCGTCAAGATGATGGAAAGCTGTAAAACATTTCAAGAGAAGTAAGACAGATTTTAAAATGGAAGGCAGGACAAACAAAGGTTCTAAGAGACAAAAAAAATTCCCTGTGTTAATGGTATAACCGAAATACAAAAGTATATCGTACAAGATAGATGAGCTGAAGGCATGACAAGACACATCTATTGCAGAAATATAGATGAAAATGCAGTGTGAATGACAACTTAATTTTCTTGACATCAGTACTTTCAAATGAGATGAGGTTATAAAAGGAGAGGGACGTTTAAAACTGTTTCAAGAAACAACAGCTGTAACAAGAAATTTTAAGTATCTTCTGCCCTGAACATAGATTTAAAACATTCATTCTTCTTATTATTAATTCCATCTTTTTCTCTAAAGATTCAAATTTATTTTACCAATGCTCATTTTATATTTGTAGAATCTGCTTGGCTTTATATTACTTGTTAGTTTATCCTCAATCTATTTGAACTTAATTTTTGTTTACTTGCCTTTTGATGATTTCTGAAATCTTGCCAACCTCCTAAACATGATATGCTCTTATTCACTTCCTCCTTTGCTTCTCTTATGCAACCAATGCACATGGAACTTGGCTCTGCCACTTATCCACTCTTTTAAGCTACAACCCTTTACAAAGACTTCTCTCCCAAACTGCAATCAAAATTTTACATTGTTCCTTAACCTCAGTGTCTTTGGCTTCAGATATTATTCTTGTATTTTAATAATATTCACTTAATATGATGCCATTCATTTATTCCCCATCTGTATTGTATTAACTACCAGAAGGATATTTCAACTCAAGAGTAAGATTCAATAAGCAATAAAAACAGGAAAACATGTGCATCTGTTCACTTTGTCCTGACTTGAAAAATTTGTCCATGTTAGTTAGCAATCAGAAACAAACCACTTATCAAGGCATTAGATAAGCAAACATTGATTGAAAGAATTATATTCTAACATTGCTTAATAGCAACTATTAGTGTAATCCAACGTAACAGAAAATATATAAACTGGTTAATATTTTTCTTTGGAAAACTACCCACATTTTTTTTCTCTTCATTGAAAAATTACACAATGGTGAAAATTGATCTCGTTCCACCTAACAAGTGAATATGAAATGTCGTTTGACACTACACAATAAATGAAAATGCTTATTGGAAAAATAATGTAGTAGACAAGCAGCAATCCCTGCGATAAAATTACTTGATAAATCTTGCTTAACCATCATCAATACTATTGAAAACACATGAACAGTAAATGTAAACAAGTCAGCATCAGACAAGAGTTTCCAAAGTACACCGAATTGAGATTTAAAACCAATTTCCAGTTCAGTGCAAACCACAGTTCATGAGGTAGGCTCGATTTGAATGAAGCTGATTTAGGAAGGATCTTGAGCTTTGGGAGGGCTGGGGGTGGGGGGAGAGAGAGAAATCACAACACCATGGGCTTCATGTATAATCCCCATCACAAAGATGAAAAAATTCAGCTTCATTGTCATTAAACCCCATTTCTGTTTTTCATTTTAATTTGCATCCCAAATCAACAAAAATATTAAAACTTGGATAATAGGAAAATAAGTTGAACAATTCATTTCTCCATCTCTTGTGAGAAGAACTCAAGCTCTAACTAGCAACTAGCCTGCTGCCTTGATTAACATGTGAAGGGCCTGGTGCAGATTGATGTCCCAGATTTCTGGAAACAGTCCTTTTATGTGACATTGGTTGGAATCATAACAATTAAAACTGCAGCAGGGCTGCTCATAAGATTGACATACATTATATGATTTCCTCACACCGTTACTTCTGTAGCTCCTACAGCAGCTTTAGCAACTGTCACACTAGATTCCACATAGACACTAATTGTCACCTCTGTTAAAGGAATACCTCTCCACTTCCAGCGCAAGCAAGACAGCATATGATCCTTGAATCATAACTGCAACCATTGGAATTCTTTAAAGAAAGTAGGACAGACAAAGAACTATTGGTTGATGTTGTGTATTTGAATTTTTGAAAGGCCTTTGACAAGGTGCCACAAATGAGGCTGCTTAACAAGCTAAGAGCCTATGGTATACAGGAAAGATTCTACAAGGATAAATCAGTGGCTGATTGGCAGGAGGCAAAGGGTGGGAATAAAGGGAGCCTTTTCTGGTTGGCTGCCAGTGATTAGTAGTGTTCCACCAGGGTCTGTATTCATCCGATTCCTTTTACATTATATGTCAATGATTTGGATGATGAAATTGATGGCTTTGTTGCAGAGTTCGCAGACGATATGAAGATAGATAGAGAGGCAGGCAGTTTTGAGGAAGTCGGGAGGTTACAGAATTCAGACAGATTCGGAGAGTGGGCAAAGAAATGGTAGATGGAATACAGTGTCGTGAAGTATTTGGCATAAAAAGTGAAAGGGTTGACCACTTCTAAATGGAGAGAAAACACAAAAAATGGAGGTGCAATCCTGTGCAGGATTCCCTAAAGGCTAGTTTGCAGGTTCAGCTTGCAGTGAGGAAGACAAGTGCAATGTCAGCATTCAGTTCAAGAGTACTAGAATATACAGCACTGTGAGCAGTTTTGGGCTCCTTATTTTAGAAAGGATATGCTAAAACTGGAGAGGGTTCAAAGGAGGCTCACAAAAATGATTCCAGATTTGAATGGGTTGTCATATGAAGAGCGCTTGATGGTTCTGAGTTTGTATTCACTGGAATTCAGAAGAATGAGGGGTGATCTCATTGACACCTAACAAATGGTGAAAAGCCTCGATAGAATGGACGTGGAGAGAATGTTTCCTATGGTGGGACAGTCCAAGACCCAGAGGACACAGCGTAGAATAGATGGACATCCTTAGAACAGAGATGAGGAGCAATTTCTTTTGCCAGAGAGTTGTGAATCTGTTGAATTCATTGCCACAGGCAGCTGTGAAGGCCAATTCTGCTGGGTACCTTCATATCAGCATATTTCAAGGTCTTGTTCATCCATTACATTTGTGCTCACTGACTAACCAGGCACCAAACCAATAAAACCACAAATGTTAATGTTAAACACTTAATGTTTAATGTATAACACATACTTGGTACTTCACCCCTCTTTTTGTATACTTCATTAGCCTTAATATTGTGCAAGAACTCAGATACTACTGTAGGCAAAATGCTGTTTCTTTAAAGTCAACTGTTAGGTATTACACAAAACCCAAAATAACACCTAGCATTACCTTTCTCAAATTGACTTTTATCATTTCTACAAGTCCATATTATTTCTGTTTACTACTCTGACAAGTCTGTTCTTGTACTGTCTTAAAGGTAAATGAAATGGAATTTGGGAAGAAGGTGGTGAGACGGCTGGCACAAAGCAGTGAACAAACATGTTAGCAAGCCAGGGAGGGGTCTGTGTGATTATTAATGTGTTCCAATTCTATAAGTGGTAGACTTTGCAAAAACAGTGTCACGATGTGAAGCAGCACAATATATATTTAATAATACATTCCATGTCCCATTCCACCCATTCACAATTGTTACACAATGAAAAATTTAACAAAAAATGACATCACGATCCCAACTAATATGAAGGTAAAACAACACACACAAAATGCTGGTGGAACACAGCAGGCCAGGCAACATCTACAGGGAGAAGCACTGTTGACATTCCAGGACTAACTGAAAGGATAAATACTAAGAGATTTGAAAGTAGGAGGGGGAGGGGAAAATGTGAAATGATAGGAGAAGACTGGAGGGGGTGGGATGAAGCTGAAAGCTGGAAAGGTGATTGGCAAAAGTGATACAGAGCTGGAGAAGGGAGGATCATGGGACGGGAGGCCTAGGGAGAAAAAAAGGGGAAGGGGAGCACCAGAGGGAGATGGAGAACAGGCAGAATGATGGGCAGAGAGAGAGAGAAAAAAACAAACAATATGTCAGGGATGGGGTAAGAAGGGGAGGGGGGGGAATTAATGGAAGTTAGAGAAGTCAATTTTCATGTCATCAGGTCGGAGCTACCCAGCCAGTATATAAGGTGCTGTTCCTCCAACCTGAGTGTGGCTTCACCTTGACAGTAGAGGAGGCCATGAATAGACATATCAGAATGGGAATGGGACGTGGAATTAAAATGTGTGGCCACTGGGAGATCCTGCTTTCTCTGGCGGACAGAATATGAAGGTAGATGACAACCACCAAAATAAATCCCAATGGACTTCAAAACCTTTTGCTACTGGACTCCATATCACCAGCTACTTCTTAACATTTCCAGTTCTGTTCTGTTGGTTACTTCAAAAAAGTTTATATTTAAAAACAGATCAGCTGCTCTCTGCAAAAACAAACCCGAACATTTCAGCCTTGTACTTTGCCATGTCACTCACTAGGAACCAGGCAGCCCTGTTAGGGGGTTATAATACATTAGCAAACCATAAAGATCTTTATCATTAAAGTCTATAGCCTTGGTTTTCATACCTCTTAAGGGAAAGAAATCCTTTTGTTTACTTCATTTATTTTTTTACATCTCATCTAAACCTACCGTGTATCAATGAAAGAAATGTAGCTTACCTATCCTGTTCCTTACAGCAAGTTTTCCAATCTAGGTAAGCATTTCTCACCTCAGAGTTGAAAATTAGTTGGGAGTAAAAGTAAGTTTTTTTTGAAACAGAGATAGATAAATATTTGACATGGGAATGAAAGGTTACTATGGATCATCAGGATGTAGAATTGATGCGAAGCAAGATTAGGTTGCCTGTTATTAAATGGCACAATTTGCTTGAAGAGTTGAATATCCCATTCCTGTTCTAATCTGAACGTTGATATGCATACCCATCATATCAACAATTCTGTACATGGAAAACAATATAGATTACATTTATTCAAAGTGATAATCAGGAAAAAAGAGAAAGCATCCAGAAATAATATATTTTCAAACCTTTCTGCTTCAACTTCACTTTCTAAAATTTCTCAGCCCAAACTAAGGTTGTTCTAATGAAATGCTATCGATCTGAACTGTTAACTCGCTTTGTGAGTATTTATAACATTTGCTTTTATTTCAAATTTCCCAACATCTTCAGCTTTTTGGTAAATGCAGATGTGATGCTACAGTTCAACTCCACAAAATTCACCTTGAGCAGTAACCAAGAGGGCATAGTCAAAATGTTTGTTCCAGGTTAAGCAAAGAATCAATATTTAAATTCTTATCCTGTTTTTCTAATCCCTACAAAAACTCCTATAGACTTGCAACACTTAAAATAGCTCTATTCCATTTCTAGCACTTGGCATCCACAAAATTAATACTGCATGTTATATATTCAGATTTATTTATCAGAAGTGTACACTGAAACATACAGTGAAATGCGTTGTTTGCATTAACAACCAACATACTTGCAGCTTGCAAATGTTGGCACACGTTCCAGCGCCAACATTGCATGCCCACAATGCTTAACAGAACACATAACACAACAAGCAACAAAACAACAAAAAAACAAGCTTCTTTCCTCTGTCCCACCTACCCATATATACCATCCTCCAATTCCAGGAAAGGCCTCCAGGCCTCTAATCTCTAGTTTCCAGCCTTCAGACTTCAATCTTACGTAATGATCCCTGGACTGACGACAGGACTTGTAACTCCAGGTTCAGATTCCGGTTGTGCCGACTGATCAACCCCAGTGCCTCCTACTCGCACAGACATCTGATCCTGGGACCAATCTGTGACAGCCCACTATCAATGGAGGCTCTTCAATATCCCTCTGTCAAGCATGTAGTCTTCAGATGTCCTTTGATCCTACGTCCACATTGCCAAATTTCAAGTGCATGTTCTCCCTGTTGGTTGTCATGCCAATAGGTGCCAGGGCCCTGAAACTTTTGAATTCCCTCCCAAACCTCTTTTAAGGCATTCCTTAATACCTGCCCCCTTAGTAACTCCCTGAGTAACTCCAGTGATGTCTTTCTGAAGACTTTGAAATATTCCACTTCATTTATGGTGGAATTACTATGCACACTTCTGGATTGTGCCTAATTAAATTATTCAATGCAAATCACCTCAGAATGGATTATGTGAGGAAGAGACAGAGAATACACATTTTGCCTGTTTGAAGCCACAACAACCAGCCCCTTTAGGAAGCTCTAATGAATAACTATTTGGCTGTCAATAACAAAGGGCCTAAATATTGATGTTCAAAAACAGAATCCAAATGACAGCAAGAGCATTGTGCAGCTGAGGCATGATGTCATTGCCATAGCTGAAAGCAATTTGTAAAATCAACTTAACAAATCATGCAGTGTGTTGGACTGGGTTTAAAAAAAAACAAGTAGCTATCAAGTACAGTACCCAAAGTTGATTTTGGAAGATATACCAGCACTAAACTGGCTTGTCTCATGAACTTCCAAATGAAAAGATTGCAGATCCACTCAGAAGTAGTTCCATCTAGGATGTTGTGCTGACCTTTTAACCCATTCCAGGATCTATCTCACACTTCCGTCTCACAAGCCCTCCATTTTTCTTTCATCCACATGCCAATCTACTATAAATGTCTCCACCATCATCACTGGCAGTGTGTTCCACATATTTACCACTGTCTGTATATATATTTTAAAAATGGCCTGATACCCACCCCTGCATACTCCCCTCCAATCATCTGAAGTATGTCGTCTTGTTTTCACCATTGCTGCCTTGGGAAAAAGGGGGCTGGGTGTACACTATCTATGTCTCCTAACATCTTGTACACCTTCATGAGTTTCTTCTCATCCTCATTCACTCCAAATAGAAAAGCCCAGGCTTGCTCAACCTTTCCTCATAAGACATGTTCTCTAATCCAAGCAGCACCCTCTGCACCCTTTCAAAAGCTTCTACATCCTTCCTATAATGAAGTGACCAGAACTAAACACAATGCTCCAAGCGTGGTCTAACCAGAGTTATATAGAGTTGCAACATTACTTTGCAGCTCTTGAACTCAATCCCCCAACTAATGAAGGCCAACACCACCCCATCAACATGCATGGCAACTTTGAGGGACTTGAGGGATTGGATCCCAAGATCCCTCTGTTTCTCCACACTAAGAAACCTGCCATTAACCTTGTATTCTGACTTCAATTCAACCATCCAAACCGTATCACTTCACACATTTCTGGATTTCACTTCACCTGCCATTTCTCAGCCTAACTTTGCATCCCTCAATATCCCGCACAAACCTACAATAACCTTCTACACTATCCACAATACCACCCCCTTTTATGTCATCTGCAAACTTACTATCTCACTCTGTTGCTTCCTCATCCAAGTCATTTACAGAAAATCATCACAAGCAGTGGTCCCAGAACAGATCCCTGCAGAACACCACTGGTCACTTACCTCCAAGCAGAATATGCACCATCTGCTACCACACTCTTCCTTCTTTGGGCAAGTGAATTCTGAATCCATGCAATTAAGTTTCCCAAGATGCTATGGCTCTTCACTTTCCAAATGAGCCTACCATGAGGAACCAAGCCAAAAGCCTTACTAAAATAAAATACACCACATCCATCACTTTGTCTTCATTAATTTGTTTTGTCACTTCCTCAAAATGCCAATCAGGCTCTCATTTGCCAGTCACAAATTCATGATGACTAACCCTAATCAGACTATGCTTCTCCAAATGTTCATAAATCCTGTCTCTAAGAATTGTCTCTAAGAATCGTCTCCAATAGTTTGCCCACCACTGATGTATGACTTTCTATAACTCCCAGAATTATCCCTCTTACCTTCCTTGAACAAAGGCATAATATTTGCCATTGTCTAACCTTCTGGTGGTACTCCTGTGGGCAATAAGGATGCAAAGATCATTGCCAATGCTGCAGCAGTCTCTCTCTTGCTTCCCCGGTAACCTGGAGTATATCCCATTCCAGCCTCAGCAACTTATACATCTTAATGTTTTCCAAAAGTTCCAGCAAATCCTCTTTCTTAACATTGACAACTTCCATACCAGCCTGTTTTACTCTGACCTCACATTCATCAAGACACCTCCCAATGGTGAATAGTATGAAGGGTGATTATGCGGCCTAGGGTAGAACAAGTCAATTTTAGAAAACCTAGCACATTTAATTTTCAACATAGTCCCCTCCTACATGTACACACTTAGTCCAGCGGTCGTGCAGCATACAGATCTTTGACCTCCAGAAAGTGTCCACAGATGGGTGATAAGTTTGTGGCCTGAAGCAGAAGGAGATAAGTTATACAGCTCTCGTTATATGCACATGCAGTTCAACTCTGAGTGATTATGCAGAAAGTTTGAAGTTAATAAATCAGCTCCTACTACCTTAGGCCACAAACTTATCAATCACCCTTGATGAGTTATTAACTTCAAACTTTCTGCATAATCACTCAAAGAGTTGAACTGCACGTGCATGTAACAAGAACTGTAAAACTCATACAGGTAAGAGTGTACATTGGACTCTGGGAAATGACCTGGAGAAGTAATAATGGGGTACAAAGAAATGGCAGATGAACTTAAGTATTTTGCATCGGTCTTCTCTGTTGAAGACGCAAGCAGTGTCAGGAGGCAGAAGTAAATGCAGTCGTTGTTACTAAGGAGAAGGTGCTTAGAAAGCTGAAAGGTCTGAAAGTAGATCAATGACACAAACCAGATGGACTACACCTTGGAGTTCTGAAAGAGGTAGTTGAAGAGAGTGTGCAGACATTAGTAATGATCTTTCCAGAAACACTAGATTCTGGAATGGTTGGAAGACTGGAGAATTGCAAAGTATCACTCCACTCTTTAAGAAGGGAGGGAAGCAGAGATTATAGGTCAGTTAGCAGGACTTCAGAGGTTGGGAAGATGTTGGAGTCTATAATTAATTTTAACATTTCAGAGTACTTGGAGGTGTATGGCAAAGTCAGCATGGCTTCCATAAGGGAAAATTCTGCCTGGCAAATCTGTTCAAATTCTTAGAGGAAACAGCAGGCAGAATAGACAAAAGAGAGACAGTGGATGTTGCTCACTTTGGTTTTCAAAAGGCCTTTGACAAGGTGCTGCACATGAAGCTACATAACAAGATAAAAGCCCCTTAAAAGATAACTGCATGGATAGAAGATTGGCTGACTGGCAGGAAGCAAAGAGTCAAAATAAAGGAGGCATATTCTAGTTGTTTGCCAGTAACTATGGGTGTCTGCAGGGGTCAGTACTCGGACCACTTCTTTTCAGGTTATATGTTAATGATTTGGATGACAGAATTGATGGCTTCATGGCAAAGTTTGGGGATGATATGAAGAAAGATGGAAGGGAAGGTACTGCTGAGGAAGTTGAAAGTCTTGGACAGATTGGGAGAATGCACAAAGAGGCGGCAGATGGAATATAGTGTAAGGAAGTGTATGGTCATGCACTTTGCTAGAAGGAAAACAAATGTAGAATATTTCCTAAACAGGGGAAAAGATTCAAAGATCAGAGGTGCAAAGGGACTTGGAGTCCTTGTGCAGGATTCCCTAAAGGTTAGCTTGTACGTTGAATAGTGGTCAGGAAGGCAAATGCATTTTGAATTGTGTAGAATATAAAAGCAAGGATGTAATGTAACACTTAAGACCTTATAAATTTATAACTTTTGTAAAATGCAATGTGACAAAATGGCACCTGTGAGATACCAAAATGCTTTACTGGTTTGGATGGATGCTTACAAGAAATTTGTTTTTGTGTGTTTTATCAAGTTTTTATGGTGGGGGAGATGATTTGACAACAAAAAAAAAATCAGAATATAGCTATCATGGCAGTAAAGACAAATGAACTAAATGAAGAATAGATGCCAGGAACCAGAGACACTTAAAGATAACGGAGAAATGCCATTATGGAATGGAACAACCTAATTACTGTTCTCTGTAAAAGTCTAAAAATGGGTTGTTTGAGCTGTAAGACTGAAGCTATTTTCCAGAAGATAACCTACGGAAGTAGACTTCCCTTGCAAGTACGTAATAAAATGTACCTATAAATTGATCCACGTCTGAATTTATTGTAGTTTGTTACTGTATATTAGAAGACCTAGCTGAGCAGTACATAACAAATGCCGAGGCTTTATAAGGCACTGGTGAAGGCATACTTGGAGTACCGTGTGCAGTCTTGGGCCCCTTATCTAAGAAAAGTCATGCTGGCATTCAAGAGGGTCCAGAGCAATTCAGAGAATAATTCCTGAAATGAAAGGGTTAATGGGTGAGGAGATTTGATGGCTCTGGGCCTGTACTCACTGGAGTTTAGAAGAATGGGTTGGGGGGGGGGGGGGAATCTCACTGAAATCTATTGAATATTGAAAGGCCTAGAGAGGATGTTTTCTATAGTCAATGAATCTAAGAGCACATGGCAGAGTCTCAAAATAGAGGGACATTCATTTAGAACGGAGATAAGGAATTTCTTTAGCCAGTGATAAATCTGTGGAATTTATCGTCATGGATGGCTCTGGAGACCAATTCATTGAATATATTTAAAGCAGAGTTTGATAGGTTCTTGGTTAGTCAGGGCATCAAAGGTTATGGGGAGAAGTAGTATGGGGTTGCAAGGGATAATAAATCAGCTATGATGGAATGGGGGAGCAGACTCGATAGGATGAATGGCTTAATTCTGCTCCAATCTTATTGCCTTACTGAACTACTTAATACTTCGTCTGAGCACTGCAGCTGTGCCAGCATGAACAATATCTGGAAGAACATCTTCATTAACGACAATTCACTCAACTCTATTATCACATCTGGAAAATCTGCATGCTGTACTTGGAGATGAACAAGGAGAAACGATGTAACACTGCTTGAACTCCAAACCTCTGAAACCTAGTAAACATTACTGTACAAGAAAATAGTTTGTCCCAAACTACTCATTGCCCAGGTGAACAATCATTCAGGAATTTGGATAGCAGCAACAGGTAATTGAAGAGCAAACAAAAAAACAAAAAAAATCAATCTAAGTTATGAGGGGTGATTGATAAGTTTGTGGCCTAAGGTAGGAGTCAATTTTAGAAAACCTATCACATTTATTTTTCCTACATTTACACAGTTAGTCCAGTGGCCGTAGAGCATGTATACTTTACATTATTGTCACCAAACAATTGATACTAGAGCATACAATCATTACAGCAATATTTAAATTATAAATCATAATTAGAAAATAGAAAAGGGAAAGTAAGGTAATGCAAGTCAGGTCCAGATATTTGGAAGGTACGTCCCAGACCCGGGTCAGGATCCATTCAGCAGTCTTATCACAGTTGAAAAGAAGCTGTTCCCAAATCTGGCCATACGAATCTTCAAGCTCCTGAACTTTCTCCCGGAGGGAAGTGGGACAAAAAGTGTGTTGGCTGGGTGGGTCGTGTCCTTGATTATCCTGGCAGCACTGCTCCGACAGCGTGCGGTGTAAAGTGAGTCCAAGGATGGAAGATTGGTTTGTGTGATGTGCTGGGCTAGGTTCACGATCTTCTGCAGCTTCTTCCAGTCTTGGACAGGACAACTTCCATACCAGGTTGTGTTGCACCCTAGAAGAATGCTTCCCTTCTTTGTAGAAGTCGGCGTCTTGGACCTCCAGAAGTGGTCCACAGTATGGAGTGATTGATAAGTTTGTGGCCAAAGGTAGAAAGAGATGTTATTAACTTCAAACTTCCTGCATTTTCACTCAGAGTTGAACTGCACGTGCATGTAACGAGAGCTGTACAACTCATCTCCTTCTACCTTAGGCCACAAACTTATCACATACCCCTGCTGTGGACCACCTGGAGGTCCAAGACACTCTTGTTACATGCACATGCAGTTCAACTCTTTCAGTGATAATGCAGAAAGTCTTAAGTTAATAACTCATCTCCTTCAACCTTAGGCCATGAACTTATCAATCAGCCCTGCTGTGGATCACTTCTACAAAGGGATTCGTATGTTCCACAACTGCTGGACTAAGTGTGTACATGTAGGAGGGGACCATGTTGAAAAATATAAGTGCTAGGTTTTCTAAAATTGATTCCTTCTACCTTAGACCACGAACTTATCAATCACCCCTCGTATAAACACAACTGGTCAGTAGTTAACACAGCATCTGTAGAGGAGAAATGGTTAATATTTCAGGTCAATCTGCTGAGTGTTTCCAGCATTTTTTTTGTTTTCATGAAATGAAGTGGGACTTGTATCATGGTTGGAAAATAATTTCTTCACAATAACAGTGAAGTTTATGATCCTCTTTGAAGTTTTGAAATGAAATGTTTCCATTCCCCTTGTTGCAGCGTAAAAGTGATTTGGAATTGTAGTTGCAAGTCCTGTGATTCATTGCATATTCCCATCTGCTTCAAACTAAAAATACTTCGGCAACACAAATTCTTCTGCAATTACATAAAAAGTTTATTTTCTCCAAAATGCCGCATTCAACTTAAGCTCCAAAACTCAGCATATATTGACCTTTGAAAAATTATACTGTGAATTCACTTGAAACATATTACAACCTTTGGTTACTAACGATAGGTACCCAAGCCTCCTCCCAGCTCTTAGAACACAGAACAGTAGTGCACAGGAACAGGCCCTTCAGTCCACAATGTTGTGCCAAACCAATTAAGTTAGTAATCAAATGCCCAACTAAACTAATCCCTTCCGCCTACACAAGGTCCATATCCGTCCATTTTTCTCAGTCATGTGTCCATCTAAACACCTCTTAAAAGGCTCTAATGTATCTGCCTCCACCACCAGTTCAGGCAGTGCACTCCATGCACAATCTCTGTGTTAAAAAAAAAACTTGCCCTTCACATCTCCTTTTAAATTACCCCCCCCCCCCCCCATCTTAAATCCATCCCCTCCGGTATTAGACATTAATATTTTTGGAGAAAGATATTGTCTATCTGCTCTATCTACGGTTCTCATACTCATAGAAACTTCTATCAGATCTCGCCTCAGCCTCTGCCACTCCAGAGAAAACAGCCCAAGTTTATCCAACCTCTAATTATAGCATATGACCTCTCATCCAAGTAACGTTCTGGTAAACCTCTTCTGCATCCTCTCCAAAGCCTCAACATCCTTCCTATAATGGAGCAACCAGAACTATACGCAATACTCCAGATGCGTCCTAACTAGAGCTTTATAAAGTTCTGACATATCTTCACGACTTCTGAACTCAATGTCTCAACTATTAAAGGCAAGCATGCCATATGCCTTCTTAACCACCCTATTGACCTGTATAGCCACTTTCAGGGAGCAATGAACTTGTACCCCAAGATCCTTCTGTTCATCAACACTGTTAAAAGGATTGCCCTTAACATAGAAATATAGAAAATAGGTGCAGTAGTAGGTCATTCAGCCCTTCGAGCCTGCACTGCCATTCAGTATGATCACTGGCTGATCATCCAACTCAGAACCCTGTACCTGCTTTCTCTCCATACCCCCGATCCCTTTAGTCAAAAGGGCCCTATCTAACTTCCTCTTAAATATAGCCAATGAACTGGCCTCAACTGTTTCCTGTGGCAGAGAATTCCACAGATTCACCACTCTGTGTGTGAAGAAGTTTTTCCTCAACTCAGTCCTAAAAGGCTTCCCCTTTATCCTTAAACTGTGACCCCTCGTTCTGGACTTCCCCAACATCGGAAACAATCTTTCTGCATCTAGCCTGTACAATCCCTTTAGAATTTTATACGTTTCAATAAGATCCCCCCTCAATCTTCTAAATTCCAGTGAGTATAAGCCTAGTCCGGGGGTCGGCAACCCGCGGCTCCGGAGCCACATGTGGCTCTTTTACGTCTGTGCTGCGGCTCCCTGTTACTTTGGGAAATAATTGGTTGTGGCGACCCTTTTCCTGGCACATCCGAACCAACTCACAATTAGATAGCTACGGGGGTTTGCGAGCACAGAGCTTTGGAGCCTCTGCGCCATGGGGGGGGGGGGGGGGGGGGCAGGTTGAGGGAGGCTTAAAAGTGAGGCTGAAGATTTCGAATAAGGTTTTTTCCTTCGACTGCAGTTACCGACTCCGTGTCGTAATTTTAGCGCTGCGTGTAGCACACCGCTACATGGTCAGTATTTAATTAAAATGTATTTTATGTTAGTTTGTTAGTTTTTGAAATGTAAATCTAAATTTGAAGATTATGGTGATCTTGTACAATCTAAATAAGATGTTGTGGTGACCCATTTCCTGACACATCCGAACCGGCTCACAATTAGCCAGCGTTCAGGCTAAGGGAGATAGCCTACGGGGGTTTGTGAGTACGTGTCTTTTGCAGCATCCGCGCCCATGGGGGGCGGGTTGAGGGAGGCTTAAAAGCAAGGCTGTTTAGTTCGAATAAAGCTATCTTTGACTGCAGTTTACTGACTGCGTGTAGCAACCGCTACGTGTTTTTATCGCTGGCTGTCCAGAGGGGAGGTGCTGAAACGCTTTGTCGCGTGTCTGGAAGAAGTGAAAACTTTCCTGGGCAGCAAAGGGCTCAACTTTCCTGAGCTGGAACAGCCAGAGTGGCTGGAAAAGCTACACTTCATGGTAGACATGACAGCGCACCTGAACACGCTGAACACAGCTCTTCAACGGGGTAAGGACGTACAGCCCTGCACATGTTGGAGGATGTTTTGGCATTCGAGCGCAAGTTGACGTTGCTTGCCAGAGATTTACAGAAAGGCACATTGTCTCACTTGCCCAATTTGAGAGAGTTCAAACAATGTCACGACATGATAAATTCGGAGTATTTACATTCTGCAATCATCGCAATGCAAACATCGTTTGGGAAACGCTTCTGTGAGTTCAGAGAGGAAAAAAACACATTATCCTTCCCGGTCACTCCCCTAAGCATCGATCCATCCCTACTGAATACGACTGCATTGTCAGGTGTGAGTCAACCTGAACAAGTATGATAAATATTTTAATTGCCTATTATTTTACATATATTCATATGTTTTCATTGTTCAGTGAAATAGTCCTTTTATTTTTCAGGCTGACAGCTGGCTGATGTTATTTTTGATTTGCTGCTGGCGGACAATTTAAGTTTGGCGTTTTTCATAAATACAAGAAGGACTCAAATAGACGTTGAGTATTTTACTTAAAAGTAACCTTTAACCTAACGTCTTTTTTTCGGAGTTCAAAATGTTTCTGTTGCATGCAGAAATGTAATTTCGTTTTCTCTGCAGGAGTTCATCAATTTCATAAATGCAACACATTATAGTTTGTTTATACATAGCATAAAGGCAAAACAAAACGTTGTATGCAGTGTTATTTCATTTTAAATGTCAAACGGGTTTTGCGGCTCCCAGTGTTTTCTTTTCTGTGGGAAACGGGTCCAAGTGGCTCTTTCAGTGGTAAAGGTTGCTGACCCCTGGCCTAGTCGATCCAGTCTTTCTTCATATGAAAGTCCTGCCATCCCAGGGATCAATCAGGTGAACCTTCTCTGTACTTCCTCTATGGCAAGAATGTCTTTCCTCAGATTAAGGGACCAAAACTGCACACAATATTCTAGGTACGGTCTCACCAAGGCCTTGTACAACTGCAGTAGAACCTCCCTGCTCCTGTACTCAAATCCTTTTGCATCCTCTAACATTGCACTACCTCTTTGCATTTGACCTACCAAAGTGCAAAACTTCACATTTGATCGGGTTAAATTCCATCTGCCATTTTTCCACCCATATCTGCAAATGATATATATACCACCGTATTTTTGCCAGTCTTCTACGACATCCAGAACATCATCAATCTTCACATCATCTGCAAGCTTACTAACCCAACCATCTGCAGTACATTTTCATCTGTCATTTAAAAAACATCATAAACAGCAGAGGTCCCAGTACAGAACCCTGCAGAACACCACTACTCACAGACCTCCAGCTAGAATCAGTCCCTTCAATCACTAACTAGTCTTCTATGAGGAAGCCAGTTCTGAATCCAAAGAGCCAATTCATCATGGATCCCATGCAATGTTCCCTCTAATTTGTAATGACCAGTGTGCGCATGTTTTGTGCTGCAATTTTTTGCCCAGTGACAAAATGTACACACTGAATTTTATATATAGAGCTATTCATTTTAACAGCTAGCAAAACACTCTCAATAAAACTTCGATCTCATCTGGGTTTGATCGTTTTCACTCTTGTTCATTTGCACTCCCACAAAACATATGTAGCAGGCATGTAGTGGATAATGAAGGATTTTATCACTGGAGCTTTTGCACACCATTCACATATGATTTGCTTGCTAACACTTTAAAAAGTCAAGTTTCCAAATGTCACACCACTTCTTCCCACTAGCAAATTCTCCAGCAACTTTTGTATCACAACAATAATACAGGTAACACCAGTTTCTGCACTGTACACAAATAATTCTCATAGCTTCACGTTCCTGACCTCATGAGCTTTCTGTGCAGCAGTTTCTACTGTTTCATTAAGCCATTACATTTTAGATAAACTCGCAGTTCTTTTGCGCTTCACACCCTTTGGTTCTTTGGAATTCAACATTGTGAATCAATAACTTCTTCACATAAACAGTATAAAGTAGCCAGTTCTAAAATCTGTAGACAAATCAACATAAACTCCATGTTGTCAATACCGTCAGCATTAAAAACCAGAAAAGGAAATATGATTGCGTACAATCGTGAAATATACTTACCATGCCAACAAGGTAGAGGGTGACAATCTTTTGTGTGCTGGTAGCAAAAGATTCTGTGTGTGCACACATGTACACACCTTAGAGGGAACACTGATCCCATGCATCTTAATCTTCTGGATGAGCCTCCTTAAAATCCATGTACACAGCACCCACAGCTCTATCTTCATCAATGATCCTTGTTACATCATCAAAAAATTCAATCAAATCAGTAAGACACACCTTGCCCCATACAAAGCCACAATGACTCTCCCTAATTATGCTCTGGATTTCCAAATATTCATAAATCCTATCCCTAAGAGTTCTCTGCAGTGACTTTCCTAACCATTGGCATGTGACTCATCAGTCTATTGCTTCCAGGATTATCCTTGGTACCTTTCTTGAACAATGAAACAACATTAGGTACTTACCAGTCCTCTGGGACCTCACCTGTGGCTAGAGAGGACACAAAGATATTGGTCAAGGCTCCAGCAGTCTTTTCACTCACCTCTTTCAATAACCTGGGCATATCAAATCTCTCTTTGCCTATCACTCTGCCTGTTCTCCATCTCCCTCTGGTGCTGCCCTCTTCTTTCTCCCGAGGCCTCCTGTCCCATGATCCTTTCCCTTCTCCAGCTCTGTATCCCTTTTGCCAATCACCTTTCCAACTCTTAGCTTCATCCCACCCCCTCCAGTCTTCTCCTATCATTTTGCATTTCCCCCTCCCTCTCCCACTTTTAAATCTCTTACTATCTTTTCTCTCAGTTAGTCCTGACGAAGGGTCTCGGCCCAAAACATCGACAATGCTTCTTCCTATAGATGCTGCCTGGCCTGCTGTGTTCGACCAGCATTTTGAATGTGTTGCTTGAATTTCCAGCATCTGCAGATTTCCTTGTGTTTGTATATCAAATTAGGTCCTGGGGTCTGATCCACTAATACTCTAAGAGACCCAACACAATCTCCTCCTTTACCTCGTAATGTCCAAAGCATATTAATGCACTCAGCACTGATCTCCCTATCCTTCTCACTGGCAAAGACCAATGTAAAGTACTCACTACGAACCTCACTCACATTCGCCAAATCCCTTTATCCTTGAGTGATCTGAAACTCTCACTAGTTATCCTCTTATTTTGTGTGTGTGTGTGTGTGTGTGTGTGTAAGTATGTATGTATATATATATATAAAAAATGTTTTGGGATTCACCTTAATCACACTTATCAAGGACTTTTATGGCCCCTCCTGGCATTCCAATTCTCCTCGAGCTCTTTTCTGTTTCTTTATGATCCTCGGGGGCTCTGCTTGATTCCAGCTTCCTAACCTCCACAAGCTTTTCTTTTTTCTTCTTGACTAAATTTATCAAGTCTGTTGACATCAAGGTTCTGTTACCTTGTCATCCTTGTCCTACCTTCTGACTGGAACATACCTGCCCTGTACTCTGTATCGTTGGTCGTTAAACACCCTCCACATATCAAATGTGGACTTGTCCAAAAATAGCTGTTCCCAATTAACTCTCCCTAGTTCCTGCTTAATGTTCTCATAATTTGCTCGTTTGATAGAAACAAGAGAAAAAGGAGAAGTGAATTTCTGAGAAAAACAATTTAATGTTAGAGCTGTTCAAAACAAAAGTTCTCACACTGATCAACTGCTCCTTTGATCTACTCATATCCTCCAAATATAAATGGTAAGGAAATATATGGATCCTGCCTCCATGTCCTTTCTTTTTTGATCCAGTCTTAATCTTTTCAGTTCACCAACCATTTTTCCATGTACCAATATTTCAAACTGGAATATATTATAAACCACGCTTATTTCCATCACTCCGTTGCCTGTACAGGACTCGAGCCTTTGAGTCCTCCACCTGTGTTCTGGGGCATAGGCTGTTAACTAATGTCCCAGAGTATAGGATTTGGAACAGTTGCAGAATTTCATGCTTTCTTAACCAAGTTCTTCCAAAAGGTGCTGATTATAGCACTGATGATTAAAAAAATTAAATTAAATTGTTTGGATGCTTACAGAATAGAAACTGTTCCAACAATGCTGGGTACAGAGTTTGAAAACTGAAAATGGTGATTCGAATATATTTTCTCCAGGTTTGCCAGACTGACTTTGATCTAAGAGCTTTGAGCTAATGAGAGCAAAAGCTGTTGGGTTGAATACTTGGACAAAAATGTAGCACCAGAAGGGAAGTAGGATTTAGTATGTTGCATTTTGGAACTTTATAGGTTAAATGCTTTCTCCTCTGTAACTGCAGTACTCTATAACTGGAAATTGTCTAATAACACATTGCCCAACTTTGGATGCCTTAGTTCACCTGCTGCCTCCACCCTCAAGCGTGACTTGTTATCAGTATACCTAACTATTTCCATGCTCTCATTATTGATCTCATTTGTTCCGATCTCTTAAATGAGATCATCCAAAGCCTGATTTCCTAAGTATTAACTTGTATCAGACTCATCACCGGAGACCCCCACATTTGGCTGCCTGACCAGACCAGAAGTCAACTCCTCCAGCATGAACAGTTGTACTTTGAAGTTCCCTGTTCAAACCTCTAGCATTTCTCCCTTTAAAAATGCTTTATCACCTCAACAACCAAAGTTTTGGTCTTTTACACTGAAATCTATTTCCATTATGTAAAAATCAGTGTGCTTGTGTGGCTAGGCACAGCTAAAACACCACTGATGCCTCAAAAAGATGGCATCCATCATGAAGGACACCTGCCATCCAGGACATACTTCTTCTCATTTCTACCATTAGAAAAGAGGTACAGGAGCCTGTAGGTAAACACTCAATGTTTCAGAAACACCATCTTCCCCTCCACCATCAACCACTGAGCCTCCTTTTTGCATGAGTTTTTTTTTACTTTTCCTTTGTAATTTATAGTAAGACCATAAGACAAAGGAGCAGAAGTCAGCCATTCAGCCCACCGAGTCTGCTCAGCCATTTCATCGTGAGCTGATCCAATCTCCCCTTTAGTCCCATTGCCCCACCTTCTCACTATAACCTTTGAAGCCCTGACTACTCAGATACCTATCAATCTCTGCCTTAAGTACACCCAACATACTGGCCTCCACTGCCGCCCGTGGCAACAAATTCAACACCCTCTGTCTAAAATTTTTTTTTCACATCTCTGTTCTGAATGGGCACCCTGCAATCCTCAAGTCATGTCCTCTTGTACGAGACTCCCCCACCATGGGAAACAACTTTGCCACATCCACTCTGTCCATGCCTTTCAACATTCAAAATGTTTCTATGAGGTCCCCCCTCATTCTTCTAAACTCCAAGGAGTACAGTCCAAGTGCAGTCAAACGTTCCTCATATGTTAACCTCTCATTCCCAGAATCATTCCAGTGAATCTTCTCTGAACCCTCTCCAATGTTAGCACATCCTTTCTTAAATAAGGAGCCCAAAACTGCACACAGTATTCCAAGTGAGGTCTTAGCAGTGCCTTATAGAGCCTCAACATCACATCCCTGCTCCTATACTCTGTTCCTCTAGAAATGAATGCCAACATTACATTCGCCTTCTTCACTTTCATGAATTGCTGCTGCTAAACAACAAATTTCACAACATGTCAGTGATAATAAACCTGTTGTTAATTTATATGTAAAATAAACAACTAATGTCAGACATTCTGATATATCCATCTGTGGCCTCCTCGACTGTCAAGATATGGCCATGCTTAGGTTGGAAGAACAACACCTTATATTCCATTTGGGTAGCCTCCAACCTGATGGCATGAACATTGTTTTCTCAAACTTCTAGTAATGCCTCCTCCCCTCCACCCCCACCCTTTCACCATTTCCCATCCCCTTGTCCCTCTATCATGTTGCCCACCCATCGCATCCCTTTGGTGATCCTCTCCCCCCTCTACTTTTTCTTTCTTTCATAGCCTTTTATCTCTTCCACCAATCAACATCCTAGCTCTTTGCTTCATCCCTCCCCCTCTGAGTTTCACCTATTGCCTGACATTCTCTCTGCACTCCCCCCACCTTTCAAATCTACTCAACTTTGTTTCTCCAATCCTACCAAAGGGTTTCAGCCCAAAACATCAGCTATACTTTTTTTTCCATAGAAGCTGCTTAGCCTGCTGATTTCCTGCAGAATTTTGTGTGTGTTACTTGGATTTCCAGCATCTGTAAATTTTGTCTTGTTAATATCAGACACTCATTGCTTCTCCTACCATGTATCCTGCAAGGTCTCTATTCCATTAATCCTCTCCATGCCAACAGCTTTGATAAATCTATTTTCTGTGCCAGTGTTTCCAACAACTCATGTTCCCTTACCAAAGGATTCTTTTTCAATTGAGTTGGTTCTTGACTACATCCATCCTATTTCTGCACTTTTGCTGGATCATCCAGTGCCGTTTCCACATTTATGCATCTTACCGTCACCGCTCTTTCAGCATTCTTATGCACCTGCTCCCTTTGACGTCAGGGGGCATTTTTATAATCCCTTCATCACCCTCTCCCCTTCCCACACCACCATCTCATGTAGCAGTAGAATATGCAACATCAGCATTTTTATTGTTGGTATTTTTTAAATCACACTCCTTTCCAGCTCCCAAAGTAAAAATAAAGCTCCTGTGTGCAACAGCTATTTATTTCTACTATCAATTTATTAGATGTGCTATTCATAATGCAATTTCCCTCACCTGCCAAGCCCACCCAAACAGACTGAATTATTGCTTTTCTGAACTTTGCTTTACTTTTCATCGGCATGAATTTGAGCTTACATTTATTTCCCAAATTAATCCAAATCCACTTTCTTCCTCAGCTGTCCCAATGAACCTCAAAGAAAAGTTCATACATGCCATAACAACCTTCAAGATTCAAAAGGAATTCAACAAATCTAAATCATCTCCTGCAGTAACCCAGAGAGGAACACTCCACCAGGAAGAGAAGGCAGAGAAAAATAAACATTACATCCATAAAAACACATGGCATCAAACTTCACACATCAAATTTAATGCATGCAATTTCTGTGTAATCAAAAAAATCAGCAAATGATGTATATATATTTATATATTTAAAATGTAGTTAATTACATGAATGTAAATTCCCCAAACACAAGCAAACAATCAAGAAATAAGAAACAGGAAGCCTGGACCAGCCACTGTAGCATACTCATATGAATAACCCCATTTCCTGGCTCTTTCACTGTGTTTTAGTACAGGAGAAATAGGTGCTGACTCTTGCAATTTAATGTCTTTTTCCAACAACAGTGTGTTTCTTTCTTTATTCATTCACAATGAGCAATTAAGGACCATCAACGTGGACTGGTCTACAGTCACATAAAGGCAGAAGACTAAAGACAAGTGAATTTATAACAAACTGAGAGCCTCATGGTCATCATTACATTATCTGACATTTCTTGAAAGGCCAACTTTAATCCAATCTGAGAAAAATCCATTTATTCTCATTGCTTGGCTTCAGTCCAGGATAAAGTAGCTTATTCAAATGGTAATGTATTAACCAACATAAAAATCATTCCCTTCGTCCTGGTGCACTATGACAACAACTTGTACAATCTATCAAATGCACTGCAGATATCCACCTTCCAAGACCCGTGTCACCTACCACTGAAAAGGACAGGCGCAGCAGGTGCAAGATGCCTTCTGAATCACACAATTCTTCCCCAGCTTTCAAATACCCAACTTAGGTGTAGCCTATACATACAAGCAAACATTTGGGAGATGAGCAGGATAGATTTGCCCACTGCTGCAGGCATCTCTGCTTCCAGCCTCATTCCCAACTTGCAAGTTGTTTGAGTTAAGTGGAGTTCACAGGATCAGAACCCTGGGGATAACCTAAATCATTATGATTTGCAAATTGTATTTCCAGTTACTCATGGCCATTTAGTCTATATCAAGGAACCTCCCATAGCTCACAGCAGGGTCAAGAGGCTGGATGAACTGCTGTTTGCTGAGTTTGCCATTAGAAAATTGGGAGGTGACATTACAACAATGACTGTTACAGAAAGGAATTTATTGGCTTTAAACTGCTTTGGAAGAAAACTTACTGGACATTACAAAAGAGTATGCTCAAATATTCTTTGTAACATCTACAGGAAAGGCTATTTATGTATTATTGAAGATTCCAAAACATCTTTTTATTTGCAAATGCTAAGATCTGATCTGATTTCCAAAATAAGCAGCAAGAAACAGACAAATGTTTATTTCCCTCTGGGTAGCAAGATACAGTGGCATGCAAAAGTTTGGGCACCCCGGTCAAAATTTCTGTTACTGTGAATAGCTAAGTGAGTCAAAGATGAACTGATTTCCAGAAGGCACAAAGTTAAAGATGACACATTTCTTTAATATCTTAAGCAAGAAAACTTTTTAAATTTCCATCTTTTACAGTTTCAAAATAACAGAAAAGGAAAAGGGCCCAAAGCAAATGTTTGGGCACCCTGCATGGCAGTACTTAGTAACACCCACTTTGGCAAGTATCACAGCTTGTAAATGCTTTCTGTAGCCAATTAAGAGTCTTTCATTTCTTGCTTGGGGGATTTTCGCCCATTCTTCCTTGCAAAAGGCTTTGAGTTCTGTGAGATTGTTTAGGTCAGGGGACTGTGAGGGCCACAGCAAAACCTTCAGTTTGTGCCTCTTGAGGTAACCATTGTGGATTTTGAGGTGTGTTTAGGATCATTATCCTGTTGTAGAAGCCATCCTCTTCTCATCTTCCGCTTTTTTTTTTACAGACAGTGTGATGTTTGCTTCCAGAATTTACTGGCATTTAATTGAATTCATTCTTCCCTCTACTAGTAAATGTTCCCCCTGCCACTGGCTGCAACACAAGCCCAAAGCATGATCGATCCATCCCTGTACTTAACAGTTGGCGAGGAGTTCTTTTCATGAAATTCTGCACCCTTTTTTCTCCAAACATACCTTTGCTCATTGCAGCCAAGAAGTTCTATTTTAACTTCATCAGTCCACAGGACTTGTTTCCAAAATGCATCAGGCTTGTTTAGATGTTCCTTTGAACCTTTTGATTAGAACTTTTTGGCTGCAATGAGCAAAGGTATGTTTGAAGAAAAAAGGGTGCAGAATTTCATGACAAGAACACCTCTCCAACTGCTAAGCTCGGGGGTGGATCCATCATGCTTTGGGCTTGTGTTGCAGCCAGTGACATGGGGAACATTTCACTGGTAGAGGGAAGAATTAATTCAATTAAATACCAGTAAATTCTGGAAGCAAACATCACACAGTCAGTGAAAAAGCTGAAGATGAAAAGAGAATGGATTCTACAACAGGATAATGATCCTAAACACATCTCAAAATCCACAATGGACTGCCTCAAGAGGCGCAAGCTGAAGGTTTTGCCATGGCTCTCACAGTCGCTGACCAAAACATCATCGAGCATCTGTGGATAGACCTCAAAAGAGCAGTGCATGCAAGGCAGCCCAAGAATCTCACAGAACTAGAAGCCTTTTCCAAGGAAGATAGGCAAAAATCCCCCAAACAAGAATTGAAAGACTCTTAACTGGCTACAAAAAGCATCAACAAGCTGTGATACTTGCCAAAGGGGGTGTTACTAAGTACTGCCTGCAAGGTGCCCAAACATTTGCTTTGGGCCCTTTTCCTTTTCTGCTATTTTGAAACTGTAAAAGATGGAAATAAAAAAGTTTTCTTGCTTAAAATATTAAAAAAAGTGTATCATCTTTAACTTTATGCCTTCTGGAAATCAGTTCATCTTTTACTTGCTTAGCTATTCACAGTAACAGAAATTTTGACCATGTGTGCCCAAACATTTGCATGCCACTGTATAAGAAGCTGCGTGCTACAAAAACTGGTACTACAGAGTCAGATTTGTACAATTTATATCAATAACTTGATTAAAAGTACCACCTAAATTTACAAATGACATAAAATATATGAGGATGCTACAAAGAAATCTAGGTCAAATGAGTGGGGAAAGTTCTTGCAATTGAAGTATAATGTGGAAAAAAATGTGAAAAGTATTGCGGGGAAAATTAAGAACAAGGCATATTATCTAAAAGGTGAGAGAAAATAGAGATTTGGATTACAGAGGGATGGGTTCAACAAGTAAATAGGAAAGACAGCAGAACATCATGGCTATTGTTTGGTGTATTCAATATCAAAGTAAGAGGTTTTGTTTATCATTAGGTATCTACTGAGACTACACATAGAACAGGCTGCCCCTGGGCTACAACTGCCTGACTTATGGACACCTGTTCAAACGAACAAGCTCCCATAATATTGCCAAGTTAGTTCAAAAGTCTGATATATGTACAGAATTTGTTTCTACAGATGGCAGAGCTAGTTTCCTTTCTCTCCACTTCTAGTAATTGTTTTTTCACATCATTCTTAGGTGATTTTGATGGCATTCACTCCAATACTATAGCTGAATGGTTACCGTATTAAATTTTTTTCAACTTATGGACAAAACCAGTTTACAGGCCTTTGCAAAAACAGATCTCATTCGTATACCTACTGCTTGTACTCTGTAACATGTCGACGTCCTTATTTAAGGAAGGACGTTAATGCAAATCAAGTGGTTCAGAAAAGGTTTACTTGACCAATACCTGGAACAGGAAATCTGTCTTATGAGGAAATGTTGACGACCAATAGGGTTTCAACAGGGTGGATGTGAAGTAGATGTTTCCTGTTGCGGGAGAAGCTAGAATTAGGCTTCACTGTTTAAAATACCAGATACTGCCCATTTACAACAAAGACATGACTAACTTATTTTTCTTCCAGACGGCTGAAAGCCTTTAATATTTTACTTCTTAATAAAACTCACTCTTACCAGAGATTATTTTTATATGTCTATGTTGTACATAGCAGTTGATTCTTGGTCTGTCAATAGAGACAGACCAAGAATAAAACTTCCGAAGCTGAACATGTAGCACTTGCTCATAAAAAATAACTCAGAATTGCTTCCTCATCGATTCCTCAAGTCTGAATGCATGTATTTAGTTTAAGCCAAATCAATAAGATCATAGCTGTTTTGCTTGTAAGCACAGCAGTGCATCCCATTTACCCATAGTAAATTTTCATCCCCTTGAAAAATAAAAAGTCTTAAAAATATTCAGACTCTGCTTCCATTGCACCCCAGAGCTCGAAGCTATCTCACCATTTAAATATACCTTCACACAGACCATCACATTTGGAATACATGTTAAAAGGATTGATCTTTTTGCTTACTTTCTAGATTAACAAAACGAAGTTTACATTAGCAGAGTGCAATTTGCGAGCAGAGTTTAAAGCTGCTTACAATTGCAACAAAGAGGAAGGAAAGGACTTTTGAAATGCAATCAACAGGCTCCTGAAGGGAAAAGAAAAAAGGAAACATACTAGTTTAGTTAGGTGGTGAAAACAATGTTCAGGAACTTTTCTTTAATGGCTTGAGGCAAAAAATTCAAGAATTTTCTATAATTGCATTAAGCAGGAATCAAAACAGCTGGAGTTCTTCACATTGCTTGGTCATAATATTATGGGGAGACAATTCAGAGACCTCAGAAGAGATTAAAGAGAATCTTGCCAGAGTTGTGCAATATTTTCAAGTATATTTGGCAAGGGTGGGGTTGTTTGCTGTGAGAATGAGACAGTTAAAAGAGTGAATAGAGGAAATAAAATTAGGACTACCATAGATACCGTTAACAGGAAAGACTTTAGCAGAGAAATGTTGAGGGAAGAGGAGCATAAATTTAACATAGAAACATAGAAAACCTACAGCACAATACAAGCCCTTCGGCCCACAAAGTTGTGCCAAACCTGTCCCTAAATTAGAATTACCTATGCTTTACTCATAGCCTTCTATTTTTCTAAGCTCCATGCAGCCATCCAGAAGTCTCTTGAAAGACCATATCGTTTCTGCCTCCACCACTGCCGCCAGCAGCTCATTCCACGCACTCACTACTCTGCGTAAAGAACTTACCCCTGACATCTCCTCTGTACCTACTTCCAAGCACCTTATAACTATGCCTTCTTGTGCTAGCCACTTCAGCCCTTGGGAAAATCCTCTGAATATCCACATGATCAATGCCTTTCAATATCTTGTACACCTCTATTGAGTCACCTCTCATCATCCGTCACTCCAAGGAAAAATGGCTGAGTTCACTCAACCTGTTCTCATAAGGCGGGGGTCGGCAACCCGCGGCTCCGGAGCCACATGTGGCTCTTTTACGTCTGTGCTGCGGCTCCCTGCTGCTTTGGGAAATAATTGGTTGTGGCGACCCTTTTCCTGGCACATCCGAACCGACTCACAATTAGATAGCCTACGGGGGTTTGCGAGCACAGAGCTTTGGAGCCTCTGCGCCATGGGGGGCAGGTTGAGGGAGGCTTAAAAGTGAGGCTGAAGATTTCGAATAAAGTTTTTTCCTTCGACTGCAGTTACCGACTCCGTGTCGTAATTTTAGCGCTGCGTGTAGCACACCGTTACATGGTCAGTATTTAATTAAAATGTATTTTATGTTAGTTTGTTAGTTTTTGAAATGTAAATCTAAATTTGAAGATTATGGTGATCTTGTACAATCTAAATAAGACGTTGTGGCGACCCATTTCCTGACACATCCGAACCGGCTCACTATTAGCCAGCGTTCAGGCTAAGGGAGATAGCCTACGGGGGTTTGTGAGTACGTGTCTTTTGCAGCATCCGCGCCCATGGGGGGGCGGGTTGAGGGAGGCTTAAAAGCAAGGCTGTTTAGTTCGAATAAAGCTATCTTTGACTGCAGTTTACTGACTGCGTGTAGCACACCGCTACAACGTGTTTTTATCGCTGGCTGTCCAGAGGGGAGGTGCTGAAACGCTTTGTCGCGTGTCTGGAAGAAGTGAAAACTTTCCTGGGCAGCAAAGGGCTCAACTTTCCTGAGCTGGAACAGCCAGAGTGGCTGGAAAAGCTACACTTCATGGTAGACATGACAGCGCACCTGAACACACTGAACACAGCTCTTCAACGGGGTAAGGACGTACAGCCCTGCACATGTTGGAGGATGTTTTGGCATTCGAGCGCAAGTTGACGTTGCTTGCCAGAGATTTACAGAAAGGCACATTGTCTCACTTCCCCAATTTGAAAGAGTTCAAACAAGGTCACGACATGATAAATTCGGAGTATTTACATTCTGCAATCATCGCAATGCAAACATCGTTTGGGAAACGCTTCTGTGAGTTCAGAGAGGAAAAAAACACATTATCCTTCCCGGTCACTCCCCTAAGCATCGATCCATCCCTACTGAATACGACTGCATTGTCGGGTGTGAGTCAACCTGAACAAGTATGATAAATATTTTAATTGCCTATTATTTTACGTATATTCATATGTTTTCATTGTTCAGTGAAATAGTCCTTTTATTTTTCAGGTTGACAGCTGGCTGACGTTATTTTTGGTTTGCTGCTGGCGGCAAATTTAAGTTTGGCGTTTTTCATAAATACAAGAAGGACTCAAATAGACGTTGAGTATTTTACTTAAAAGTAACCTTCAACCCAACGTCTTTTTTTCGGAGTTCAAAATGTTTTTGTTGCATGCAGAAATGTAATTTTGTTTTCTCTGCAGGAGTTCATCAATTTCATATATGCAACACATTATAGTTTGTTTATACATAGCATAAAGGCAAAACAAAACGTTGTATGCAGTGTTATTTCAGTTTAAATGTCAAATGGGTTTTGCGGCTCCCAGTGTTTTCTTTTCTGTGGGAAACGGGTCCAAGTGGCTCTTTCAGTGGTAAAGGTTGCTGACCCCTGTCATAAGGCATGCTCCCCAATTCAGGCAACATCCTTGTAAATCTCCTCTGCACCCTTTCTGTGGTTTCCATGTCCTTCAAATAGCGAGGCGACCAGAATTGAGCACAGTTCTCCAAGTGGGGTCTGACCATGCTCCTATATAGCTGCAACATTACCTCTTGGCTCTTAAACTCAATCCCATGATTGATGAAGGCCAATGCACCGTATGCCTTCTTAACCACAGAGTCAACCTGCTTAGCAGCTTTGAGTGTCCTATGGACTTGGACCCCAAGATCCTCTGATCCTCAACACTGGAAAGAGTCTTACCATTAATACTATATTCTGCCATCATACTTGACCTACCAAAATGGACCACCTTACACTTATCTGGGTTGAACTTTATCTGCCACTTCTCAGCCCAGTTTTATATCCTTTCGATGTCCTCTTGTAACTTCTGACAGTCCTCCACAAAACCCCCAACCTTTGTGCCATCAGCAAATTTACTAATCCATCCCTCCACTTCCTCATCCAGGTCATTTATAAAAATCACGAAGAGTAGGGGGTCCCAGAACAGATCCCTTAAGGCACACCACTGGTCACTGACCTCCATGCAGAATATGACTTGTCTACAACCACTTTTTGCCTTCTATGGGCAAGCCAGTTCTGGATCCACCAAGCAAGGCCCCCATGCCTCCTTACTTTCTCAATAAGTCTTGCACGGTGTACCTTATCAAATGCTTCACTAAAATCTATATACACTACATCTACGGCTCTACCTTCATCAATGTCTTTAGTCACATCCTCAAAAAATTCAATCAGGCGTGTAGGGCATGACCTGCCTTTGACAAAGCCATGCTGACTATTCCTAATCATATTATGCTTCTCCAAATGTTCATAAATCCTGCCTCTCAGGATCTTCTCCATCTATTTACCAACCACTGAAGAAAGACTCACTGGCCTATAATTTCCCAGGCTGTCCCTACTTCCTTTTTTGAATAAGGGAACAAGATCTGCAACCCTCCAATCCTCCAGAACCTCTCCGTCCTCATTAATGATGCAAAAATCAATGTCAAAGGCTCAGCAATCTCCTCCCTCACTTCCCACAGTACCCTGGGGCACCTCCCATCTGGTCCCGGTGACTTATCCAACTTGAAACTTTCCAAAAGCTCCAGAACATCCTTTCTTAATATCTACATTCTCAAGCTTTCCAGTCCACTGCAAGTCATCTCTATAATCGCCAAGACCCTTTTCCGTAGTGAATACTGAAGCAGAGTATTCATTAAGTACCTCCAATTTCATACACACTTTTCCATTGTTACACTTGATAGGTCCTATTCTTTCACATCTTATCCTCTTGCTTTTCACATACTTGAAGAAAGCCTTGGGGTTTTCCTTAAACCTGTCCACCAAGGCCTTCTCGTGGCCCGTTCTGACTTTCCTAATTTCATTTTTAAGCTCCTTTCTGCTAGCCTTATAATCTTCTAGATTCATATCATTACCTAGATTTTTTAACCTTTTGTAAGCTAGTTAGCTCATGGCACAATTAGGTCAGTTGAGTTCAATTTGTTTCACCAACAATATTACAGAGAATCAGTACATGCTAATTTGAATCCTCATCATATTCAAGAATGAGAAGGGAAAATACTCTAGGAGTGAGGTTTACAATATGCTAGCTTGACAGAAATTAAAACATAAAGGCTTCTGAACATTTAAAAAGTACTTGGATATACTGTAGCCTACAAGTCTAATACAGCAAGAGCTGGTTCTGAATAGTTCTTCTTGCTGTGAACATGGAACACAAATTAGATCTGATTGTCTTTGGTGATTTACATTTCTATGAATCAATGACGCTTTCACATGTTAAAGATGTCGAACAATTGAATGTTAATTTATATTTGAGCTTCTGATCAAAGATCTGATTTGTCACTCACTGTTATTGAGCAGGGGTTTTCAGTTTGCCACTCTATAATCCCACCAATCAAAAAACTGATGCTGATGCTGAAAGGTAGCCATCAGAAAATGCAGAGCAGATTTTTTTTAAAACTGAGCTTGACTGATTTTTGTTAGGCAGCACATCAAGACTGGAGGAACTGGACTTGAGGCACTGACTGGTATACTCCTATAAAGTTTTAAAACGCTCAGCCAGAAAAATTCTACTATTGTCAGCTAAGACCACCCTGCAATATTACAGGTTCCTTTGAATCACATATCACGGCTTTTAATTATGTCAGGAAATTCATGAGGCTGCAAAAAAGAAAGGAAAATGCTGCAAGAACTCAGCAAATCAGGCAACGAACATCTACAGAAAGACAACCAGTCAACATCTCAGTCAGTTCTGCGACCATTTCTCAGAATGTCCCTAACTCCCTGCTACTGCCAACAAACTTGCATCTCTCTTTTCCAGTGCTAATGAAGGTTTGCAGACTGGCAACATTACCTGTTTCCACAGATAAAGTCTGACTTGCTAAGTTTTTAGCACTCTGTTTGTTTCAGATTTCCGGCATCTACAGTTTTCTTTTCACAGAATTGCATGCCCATCTTCAATTGTGATGGCCAATGATGAGTTAAATCATACAAAACTCTATAAGTGCAAACCAGAGACACTGCAGAAACCCTGTGTACGCTGTTGAATTCTGACAATATTAGAACATGAGATGAGAGAGTAGTCTGCAAGTAAAATATACCAACCCAATATCGAATTAAAGCCCAACTCTTTGCACAAGTCCTTATAGTCTCTTAGTAGCTCTGTATTTGCTTCAGCGTCAGTTGTTTAAACAATTCTCTATTACATAAAATTAAATATTTTTCAATTGTGAATTGATGAAGGGTCACGGCCCAAAATATCCCCTGCATTGATGCTGCCTGACTTGCTCAGTTCTTCCAGCATTTTGTGTGTGTTTGTGTTTATGTTCACAGATGCAAGTTATTGCTGTCAAAAACAAGAGTCCTAGTCCAGCATGTTACTCCATTGTTCAAGTTCAACTGTTATTCAACCACACATGAATACCCAAACAAAACCCTGTCAAGGTCTAGGGTCAAGGTGTAAAACACAGTACCAACAGACACACACAGCACAAGGCACATATAGCACATATAAGATAGCAAGCACATACACGATATCTGTCCAAAGAAGAAATCATATGGACAATCTAATCAACAAGATTAGCCTTGACCTGAACTGAAGATTTACCTCCCTCTGCATGAAGAAATTTCTCCCAATATCAGTTCTTTTTCTGAAATTGTAACTTCTTGATCTAGAAGTTCCAGTCAGGAAATGCCCCATTATCTGTATTAAACCTATCAAGCCCACTAATAATTTTTTTCTTTTTTTATTTAAATATCTTTTCATTATTCATGTAGTCATCTAGCCATTCTAGCTCTCCATATCCTGCCTAGACAGGTACCAATCCAAAGCATACAGTTAGGGTTAGTGAGTTGTGAGCACCAGAAGTGTAGCAACACTTGCAGGCTACACCCTCTGACTGTTGTTGTTGACAAAAAAAAGACATTTCACTGCATGTTTCAATGAAGCTAATTATTTAGTTTTATTTTTCAAATAAAGCCGATTTTTACTCCAAAATGCTCTTAAATATTGCAATCGAACTTGCATCTACCACTTCCACTGGCAACTCATTTCACACTGACACCATCCTCAAGTTCTCCTTAAACATTTCACCTTACACTATTAACCTATGATTTCCAGTTTAGTTTCACCCAACCTCAGTGGGGAAAAAACATTCTTCCATTTACTCTATCTCATAGTGTAATCAAATCACCCCCCTCTATCTCTAATGTTCCAGGAAAAAATGTTCCTGGGTAATGCATAAAAGCAAAGATTACAGGATTAACCATTTAGGGTTGAGATGGGGAGAAATTTCTTTACTCAGAGGTTAGTGAATTGAGGAATTTATTACAAAGAGAGATGTGGAGATTAAGTATATTCAAGAAAGAGACAAAAGGAATTTTAGATATTTGGAGAATAAAAGTTTTTGAGGAAAGCAGCAGAAGGCAGATCAGCTGTAATCATATTTAATGGCGAAGCAACATGAACAGCAGATTGGCTAATGAACAGACAAAATACTAGAGGAATTCAAAAGGTCTGGCAAATCTAGACCAGTGGTTCCCAAAGTGGACAATACTGTCCCCTGGAGGCAGTGGGAGTTTAGCAAAGGGGCAGCAGAGGGATTACAGGCATAATTTAAGTTAATTACTAATTATAAGCATTTAATCCCCAGTGCCTCAAAATGGGTTGCAATAATCACGTAATCACCTCATCTCTTGCTAATCCATCATTCTCTGAAAAATTGCTTGAGCATTGTTATTGTTGTTGTTGTTGAAAAGCAATGTGACACTTCTGTATTTGGCACATCATGAGAAATCTGGACTGAAGTAGTGGTGTTATTTCCGGGACCAGCCTTCCCATTATTACCATTCACTACTGTGCTACAGTATTAGCCAGTACAATTTCCTTACACTAATCATCCAGTGATGCATTTTCTGTGAATTAGGGTATGGCATTCAATGGGGTAACGCTCAGAATCCATCCTTTTGAAAGCTCTTAAATATATTTCTCTAACCCACGGAATATTGATGTCTCACTTTATGTACCTTCAGCCAAAGTCAGGCTTTGCGTGAGCTATTACATCATAGCTTTCCCCTTTATTGATCGTAGTGCTTGGGGTTGGACTTAAACAATAGGTGATTAACCATGATCGTTAATCCATGACAATGGCAGAAGCATACCTAATGTAAAATAAGTGTAGACAGCATACTGTGAAGTATCTGAAATATGGATTTATACCAGCACCAAGCAACCAAAAGCAGCCAATGTGTCTGGTGTGTGAAAGTTTTTTCAAATGAGGCAATGAAACTATCCAGGCTCCTTGAAAATTTGAAGAGAAACCACTCTGATAAAGCAAACAAGAGCTTGGTTTATTTTCAGTCACTTCATAAAATCATTCAGAAACTGAAAACACCTCAAAACATGTTTACCAGCACTTCACAACAAAACAGTGACGGTCTGCATGCTTCATACATCATTGCCCTTTGCTAAATCTGTACAGTCCTGTAGAATTGGAGAAAAACTAATTCTGCTAGCAGTAAGGGAGCTTCTGAGTACACTTTTGCATAAGTCACCAGACCAAATAATTAAAGTGATTCTGGTCGGTGACAATCCTGTTCAAAGATGAATAAATGAAATGCCTGAGAACGTGGAAGACACACTGTGCATTATACCTAGGTCAACAGAATTTGCTGTGCAGTTAGGCAAATTAACTTTGTCAGACAACAAATCTGTGCTTCTTGGTTATGTTTGCTTCACAAAACATGGAAGCATGGTTCAAGATTTATTTTCAAGAAGACTGGAAACAGTATGAAGGGGAAATCAAAATTTCAGGTGGTTGAGGAATTTTTCAAACAGAATGACATCCCACTCACCAACATTCTTGCTTGTGCAACAAATGGAGTACCATCAATGACAGATGCTACCGTGAGTTTATTACTTTTTAGTAAAAAGCTGTATCTAACATGTTTTATCATTCACTGTGTAATTCACCGTCAAGAACTTTTTGCAAAAAAACTTAAGTGATTGGATGCAGAAATCATTAAACACTGTTATCACAGTCCCAAGTCTCAAAATCAAGTCTCAAGCTCTCAATTCTCAACTATTTCAAAAGCTTTTTATTGAGAATGATGAACAGTTTGAACACTTGCTGTTGCACACAGATGTCAGATGGCTCTCAAAAGGAAAATGGCCAAGATACTTTTATGTGCTTTTTGAAACTGTGATATAATTCATTGAAGACTTGAATACTTCACTCAGTAATCAACTCAAGTATATTGGACATCACGTTGCTTATTTGTCAGAATTATTTCCAAAGTTTAATTAAATCAATCTTTAATTGCAAAGAAATTATATGAATCTTATCAAACTCAAAGCAGTTGTCTCCACATTTCTATCCAAGTTAACCTTCCAATTCAATGGAGATAGAAGGTAATCAGTTTTCCTTTATTAACGATTTACCATTATAAAGACCATAAAAATTATTTTATTCAGCACTTCGTCTCCATTTTGGTATGTAAAACTAGTTGCCATTTCTAACTGTATTTGAAAATTATATTCTGAGGACACACATTGTACCATAAAAATATAACATCAGTTTTTCATTTGTAAGCAAGATATTCACATTTCATGACTGCATTTAATACATTATTTCCAATATCCAAGTACCAATTCTCTTCAAGAGTTTATTTGTTGATGCCAATGATTTTACTGGTGAGCTAATTGCACATTACTTATGGATTCTAATCAAGGAAAAATGCAACCTACTGACTTGATTTTTATCTTTTGTTGGATCTTCAAATGTTTACCACAAGCCTGACAAAATCATCTAGCCAAGATCTGATCTAATTACCAATAACACTGAGCCAAGTAAGGATATGTGGACATTAAAAACCACTTTCAAACCACATCCAAATGTTTACTGAGTGATAAGCAACCACATGTACATACACACCTCTCATGGAGTCCTGTTGCCATTAGATCCCCTCTGAGTGGAGAGTTATCCATTTTCTCAGCTCCAGCACCTCCTCTGTCACAATAAAAAAAATTAGGTTAGAGCTGGAGCTTCAGTGTAGTGAAAGTACACCAATATACATTTGACATGGAATTGTTACTTGGTCAGTAAATGTTGATCCATGCCATTTACATGGCAATAATACTATGACTATTTTGTTGAAATTTTAGTCTGAACCAAGCTCCAGCGTGAAAATGCAGGAAGTGCACAAGCTTCTAAGCAGCTACTAGGACAGCCACAGGAAACATTGCAGTTAATAATTAAACTCGATAAGGGTTAAAAACAAGTAAATTATATTTAAAGTGACAACCACAAATTTTAACAATGGCACACTGGAACATTCTTTAACATCTTCACAGTATATACAGTTTCAAAATCTGATCCATCAAGCTATTTTCTTACATGCATGCTGCCAGTTTGAAATCTAGATTGCTTTTTCCATTCTCAGGTTGTCAACTCTAATTACTTTCATTTCAGATTTTACCCTACTTAATTTCTAATTTGTTTTTGACAATCATATTTACTATTTCCCTCCCTCCCTCTCACCCTCCTAACCATGCACAATTATTACTAGCTTTTAGTTTTCAAATCTGAAATGAGCTTTCTATGAAATTAAAATCTTTGGATGAAAGAGTTAAGTAGAACAAGGTGTCTTCCCTTTTCATTTAATACTTTAGCAGGCAGCTGAATATTCTCACAGCCGGACACCATAGCAAATATCCTTTTAACATGCTAACATTAAGTAATCACAAATCAATCCTCAAAGATTGATTTGGAGTACTCCATTTCAGAACACTTGGTAATTAAGAAACCATGGAAGCGCTTTCCATCTATTTTGGTCTTCAACACTAAAGACCAATCTTGACTCACAATCCATAAAGGGTTAGGTCTTCCCTAACCCAATTGGAACTCAATTATTCCATTTCAAATTTTATTTCCCATTACCATTCTTACCTCAAAGTACTACTCCATACAATCAACCTTTATATCAAAAGCTTCCCAATCAATAATTTCACGTGTAACTGATTTGGTTATGTCTCCTTATCCTACTTTTAAAGTCACTTTTTAAATTTATGTTTTCAAATTGTAACCATCAAATATACCTCTATAAAGTTTGAAAAAACAATAGGGAAAATGCTCAGCTTTATTATTTGATTATGTCCCCTATCTGTAAGTCAATTTCAGTTTCAAATGAATATGGTTCATTGGTTATTAAGTATGATTATCACTATTTTATTAACCCAGCCAATCACAAAAATAGTGCTTCTCCTTCTCAAAGTTCTCATCAACTTAAAACGATTGAATCACCTGTGAAATTTCTCTTTTCCCAGGAGCATTTTTTAAAAAACCTTCAACCTCTACTCATATAAGATTTTCTCAATTCTTTAAGATACAAGTAAATCTTAGGCAATCTTTATAAATCTTTTCTAATCTATGATGTGATCAGAATCATCACAGTACAGCAACTGAGACCTGAGGCTCTCCTTTACACAGTGATGTACAAAGTTTAAACATAATCTTTGTATTCATATTATTGACTTTATATTTTATTCCTCTTTAAATACAATCAATACACCAGATCCTGACATCTGAAATAGAGTCCTGATCACTGAACTGTTCTCTTGGTCAGAATCAGACTCAGGTTTATCATCGTTGTCTTACATGATGTGAAATTTGTTGTTTTGCAGCAGAAGTCTAGTGCAAAGTCATACAAATAATATAAATTACCACATAAATAGTGCAAAAATGGAATAATAAGGTAGTGTTCACAGGGATGAGGACAAAGGCAAGGAAGAGAAAATAGATTGGGGGGAAGAAGGTGGGAGGGAGAAGGGGAAAGACAGACACAATTAACGTGCACAACCATTCAGCAAAGCAGTCAAACACTTTAGATTAGGGGTTCTCAACCTTAGTTAATGGTATGGGTCCATGGCATAAAAAAGGTTAGGAACCCCTGCTTTAGATAACCATTGCACAATGATTCATCTGCCATTGTCAGTTACAGACTTACCTTTGCCATCTGACAGAGCTGGAAGTAACTATATATGGTCCTGCTGTCTAAAAACTCCAAGACGCAGATTAATAACCCAGAGACTATCAATTCACGCTCCCTCAAGAGTTCCAAAATTTAACTGCAGTTTTTTTACCCCTGAGAAAACTGCTAATGGCAAAGTAACCTTGAAACTATGAGATTGTCATTAAAAATCTAACCAGCTCATGAACCAGATTTAAGGAAGGATATTTGTCTTCCATGCCAGTCTAACCACCACAGTATTCCACTTCCTACTATGTGTGGCCATCACTTAACTGCCTACTTTGTTTCACAAAAGCTGCAGTCCACCTTTGCCACCTCATTAAAAATAGAATAAAAAGAATCACTTCCTTCAGAAACTATAAGCAAACTCTACATCACTGTCATCAGCTGAAAGATGATTTTAAGTTACCTTTATATGTTCATTCTGTTCAATACTATTAAAAGAGAACCAGAAAATAACTGATACAGCAAACACAAAAAATAGGAAAACAATAACATCATCAGCAAAATTATTAAACTACATAAAATAATATTCTCACTTCTCAAATTACAAAACAGAATATTTTCTGAAGCAACGATTTGCTCTGGGACTGGTGATCCACCTGGATCAAACCTGTGCTGTACCTGGTAGGAAAATTATTGATAACCTCATGCTGCTCAGGAATACCATTGCCTACATGCAGGTGAATGCCTGCCTGGTCAGCTTGGACCAAGAGAATGCCTTTGACAGGATACACATATGTACATGACGGGTGTGCTCTCCAAAATGGGTTTTGGAGAGGGTATCAGGAATTGCATCCACTGCTCTACGCAGATATCTGTAGTGCAGTCCATATCACACCTGGAAACGACAGCTCTGAGGAAGATGTTCCCTCTCAATAACTGGGAAGAACAGGGTCATCAGGTGTCCTCCACTGCTTTAGCTTGGAAATCACCTGAGCCATCTTCAGGTACACTTGATGTATCCAAGATGGAATGGATCAGACGGGTAATGATGCACAAGTCTCTGGATAACAGGAGGGGAAATGTACCCAATGTCAGCCTCAAGATGATGACCACTCAAGATCATGAGTGGTTGTATTGGGCTGTGTGTGAAACCCATGTATGTAGGTACCAAGTACAATTACGTGCCAAGGTTCTTTGTCTTCAGTGTTGTAAAGGATGGGTTTGGTCCCATTGCTGTGCAGTATCCCAGTCAAATGGGCGTTGTCACACAATCTGCTCCAGAAGAGAAATGTTCTTCCGAAGCAACACCGTCAGGTCCATCAGGCAGTCGTCAGCCCAGAACATCCTACAGACACAGCAAGTGAACTCAAGGGACACAGTGGGCTGATTCCCTGAGCAGACTGTCTGAATCATCTGGCAGAGTGCCTTATTGTGAGACCTCACCAACAGGCACCAAGACCATGCATGGATGGCAGTCAGAGGGACACCCCCAGTCAGATCCTTCCTGGACCATCACTCTCACCATGCACTGCCCTTGGGATGACTAGAGTGGGGACAAGATGGTTGCTCACCTCTTTATGGGCCATAAGTTTACGAAAGGAGTGTGGAGAAAGATGCAAGAGCTTGGGTCATGTTTAATCACAAACAGCTGTGTGACAGACTATGATCTATTTCCAGGGACATCAAGTGCTGCTGCAGATCATCAACTCGGTCTGCCTGGAACTTGTTGGTCTGCCAGCACATCCAGATGTCCATAGAGTAATGCTCCTAGCACATTCCAGGCTGCAGGAGTACATGATGAGGGATACATTGAGGCTTGGTGCCGCCATGGCAAGGGCCCAGTGTCGGACCACCACAGTATAGGGTTCTTCTACTACTTCACAAAAAAGGGCTGGGTTGGGTGAGGAGGTCCCTCAATTATTGTAGTAGTGAACTACCCCAGCTGGCCACGAGTGGCAACAGTCCTATTGCTTTTAAGGAATGTAATAGATGTGTAATGCATTGACCATGAATGTAAGAATAAAGGCATTGCGTGGTTTATTTTTGTAAATATTTTTAGTACAAATAATATTTATTTTGATTTAATTACAAAGCTATCTTTTTTGCGGCTTTCAAACGCTGTTTGGCTGACATGTCTCCATCCTGAGACGTTTTGAACTTGCTTAGATGTGTTGCACTGACAATAGAAAACACCAAAGGGCTCCCTTTTGAATTGCTGGATCTTGGCACTCTAAATCCTTAGTTGCTTCCACCATTGGTTACCTTGCATTGCTTGTCCATATTAAACAAAGGCAGGAACAAAACAGTGCATTAAAAGTAAAATTCATATTGTGCCTACAGAACAAACCTGTGTAATGCAAATTTTTCAACAAATTAAACTGGTAGTGCAGCCCAGTTAAAGTTCCTTATAAATTTGCTCACTTGGTTTAGAGTCTTCTTTCCCACTACTGCAAAATGCTGCTTGAGGTGCTGTCATTCAGAGTGGTCAAGCAAAAAAAAATCCAAAAGAGTTCTCGTTATAGTGACCAATATTCATCTACCAAACCAGATCAGGAACACATAAACAAATCAATATGACATCCAAACTGCATGCAAAACACCATCTTAAAACAACGGCCACATCATTTGGCAGTTAACCTACATAAACACATGTTTTTTTTTCCACCAAAGCATATCCATCATTTATCTTTTACTAGTGAAGATTAAAAACAAGACAATCTCAACCAATTTTTTGCATTTCCTACTGATTACATAAACTTCAGTCTATTGTCCCAGCACAGACTATAACAAATGCAAAAAAAAATAATCCAACTCAGTTATTTGGTCCCAGTCTTAAGTTCTGATGTCTTCTGCAGGCTGCATTTTGTTCATTGATATACAATTCCGTAGTTCAAAAAATGTAACAGAATACAGTAAATAAGTTGTGAAAAACATTCAAATCAAGAATTATGGCACTAGGAAGTCATTGTGCTAACCTGCAATATCAAATGAAGATAATCAGTCGTATAGGTTCAGATCAGTCAAGTTCCAAGATAAATATTGTCGTATTACAGATGTACTTCAATCTACCCTATTTTGACAAACTAAATCTGCAGTTCAATTATGAATGAATGTATCTCTTTTATATTCAATTAAACTTTATTCAGTTTAATACCTCATGCAATCTAAAATTATAATAAAATAAAAATTCTTATATCCAAAAATCAAAGTTACACAGGAAAAACAAAACTGACTTAAAACCTGACTACCAAGTTTGTCAAATATACGTCTCCTTATGATTTTATCAATGATCTAACTTTCATTTGCAAATAAGGACATGGGGATTTGATGGAAAATCCGAGACTACCCACTACTTTACAGTCCTTAATTTATCTTCCATTTATTCTCAATTAACACCATAGGCAAATTTAGTGACCTTGATAATAAAGGATACCAGATAAAAGCAGGACACTGGACACTTCTTAAAATAAAGGAAAACTGAGAAGTGGAAATTTCTGATATAATTATCTTGCTCATCTCTTCTAGGTCAGCTGAATACACAGTAGCTTTAGACACACCTCTCATGAACATCTTTTGGAATCAACATTTCACAGAATCAGAGTCAGGAAATAAAGACAACTATTTCATTTCACACAATGAACAGCAAAAGAAATTTCCTGCTGACATGCAATGGGCCTTGGAATGCCACGAATTTCCCAGCTCAAAGTTAGGATTCAGAGCAAGGTAGTCAAAATTCCAAAAGAAGGGCACTACTATGTTCTACGCATGTATCTGGTATACATTGATAAACAGAAGGTTAACTGTGGAGAATCAAAGCATGATTCTGAGTAACTAAGAAGAAAAACAATAACTTATTGTGGACTTCATGAAGGGGACGATGGGAGAAAACACACCAATCCTCATTGAGTCAGTAGTGGAAAGGGTGAGCAGCTTCAAGTTCTTGGATGTCAACATCTCAGAGGATCTATCCTGGCCCAAAACACTGATGCAATCACAAAGGCTCTAGGAGTTTGAGGATATTTGGTATATCACCAAAGAACTGGCAAATCTCTACATATAAACTGTGGAAGGCATTCTGACTGGTTCTGACTGTCTAGTATAGAGGCTCCAAAACACAGAATAAAAAACAGATGCAGAGGGTCAGCCAGCACTGTCACAAGCCCCCTCCCACATCCTCCCCCTCCACCATCAAGGATATCTACAAAAGACAGTACCTCAGGAAGTTGGCAGCTCAAGAAGACAGTATCCATCATTAAGGAGCCTTACCAATAGGGACTTGCCTTCTTCTCATTATTCTCATCAGGGACTAAATGCAGTGAACTGCTTGTTCCCGTCTGCCATCAGATTTATCGACGGTCCGTGACACCATAAGTATTACGTTGCTATTACTATGAGCTCAGGAGGAGACAATGGCACCTAACGGCGACTCCTTTGCTTGCATCTTTGGAAACAACCCTATTTCCATCTTTAATATCTCTATTTTCCCCTTTCAGGGTTGTTTTGAAGACGCTGAGTTGGAGTTACATGCTGACTTCAGTTCTTTGCAGGAATGGAACCCACTCTCAGGGTTTCAAGACTGGCCATTATTCAATATGCCAAGGATGCGGCCTAAGAGATTAGCTCGCCTTCAGAGTTCCAGGATCTCGTGGCTCTGGAGATGGATGGACATGTGCCAGCAGGAAATCGGTGTGTCGTGGGAGATGGTAGATCTCTGGCTGTGTGCTCAGAGACACGAGATATCTGGGCACAGAGCTTGGAAAAAGTGACACAATGGACTTAAAACATTGTAAATCAGCGAGTAGTTTGTTATGTGAAACTGAGACACCTCTTTCTCCCTTATTGGGGGGCGGGGGGGAAGAGAGAGAGAGGGAGAGCCTGTGGTATATTGAATACCGGGTAAACAAGTAGTAGTCTTTGTCTTTGCTGTTGCTTTGCTGCATGTTTGAGTGCTCAATGGTGGGTGCCGCTGCTTATTTTTGCTGGTGGGGGAGGGAGAATCGTTGCTTTGCTGCTGCTTATGCGTCGGAGGGGGTAGTTGGGGGGGACTTTGGGGTTCTAACATTTAACTGTCATTTGTTCTTTGGAGCACTCCTCTGTTTTTGTGGATAGTTGCAAAGAAAAGCATTTCAGGAACTATATTGTATACATTTCTCTGACATTAAATGTACCTTTGAAATCTTTTTTTTACACCATTTCATTACTGTAACTTATAATAACTTCTTGTATCTTGCACTGTACTCTAGCCACAAAACAACAAATTTCAGTAACAATAAACCTGATTCTAATAATATACCTTGGCTCCAAATACATTTAACTCAGCTTGGCAATCATCAACTTGAACTTGGTGAACATAATTTAAGAGATTGATAAAGTAAAATGGTCTCCTCTGGAAGATCTCACAAAATAAATTGTGCTACAGCTGCTCTAAGAATCCAACCTCACCCATACATACCTTGACGGCAGTTGAGGTGGTCCGATATTGGCCAGCCTTATTCCTGCGAACTGCATCAGGACGCCTGCTTGATGCCCACAACTTGCTGGCCTGATGTTAGAGGCCGGTGCCTGAAATTCGTGGCTGCCTCTTCTCTGTGGGAACGGGTGAGCTCCTGGCTGTGCTCCGCCTGTTGATCGCCCAAAAGTCAAAATCAACCCCATTAACTCTTTCCTTTCACACCTTGCCTTAGCTTTAATGCTAACAGCATCTGATTAAACAATTCTCTATCTTTATCTCTCTCCAAGTTTCAATTGACTTAAAGAAAATATGCTAACTCTGCTTATCTTGAGCAGTAAACTGCAAATAGTTCCACTCGCACTGAATAAACAGTTCTATTTCAGAGTTGATTCTTTATGCAAGAGTAGATGTTATTTTAAATGAAAAAGTATATAAATGAATCAGTACCAAAACATTACCTGGTCTTCATTAAGCCAAGAGTGGCAGAGTCATAAGCAATTTGAAAAAACTTTTTGTTACTGACATGACATGATATTAGAAACTCACTTTGTGAATGAAATAATTCTAATTTAGAACAATATAGCACTTGGCTTATTTCATACATGGAGGAGTTTCTTTTTTGGAACTATGGATCCAATTTAAAATGAGAGAAAAAGGGACTAAATTTCATGAAAGTATGAAAAGATTTAAAGGTATACTATTATTCCAATCTTTTATTTTGTCCGCAGTGGATATATGTGCAAACTATTATTTTATAACTAGATTAATTAACTGTAAATTCTTTTTCATTTCCACATTACTACCATTGGGCAGGAGTTAGAGGAATTGGAAGGTGCACACACAATGATGCAGGAACAGCTTCTTCACCCTACACTATCAGATTTCTGAACAGTGTATCAAACCTACGAACACTACTTCCTTTTTTTGGTGCACTATTTATTTTAATTTATAGTGATTTTATAACTTAGTACAGTACTCCTAATGCACAACAACAAATTTCACCACACAAGTCAGTGATAATAAATCTGACCCTGATATGTATTGGTTTTCAATTAAATCAATGTGATTCTTATACTTATCCAGTAGCTCAATCCTAACTTTCCATTCATCCAAGGTCCAGAACTGATGTTATCCTGATCCTTATTAGATTAAGTTAATATCTTGATTTTTTTTGCTGAAAGAGTCATAGTCATAGAGCACTGCATCTATAGATATATAGAGATATAGGCCCTTGCATCCAGTCCTTGCCAAACTGCCATTCTTCTGTCTCGTATTAACCTGCAGCTGGACTATAGCCTTCCATACCCCTCCCAGCTGTGTACTGTACTTACCCAAACATCTCTTAAAAATTGCAATCAAACCTACATCCACCACTTTCACTTGCAACTCATTCCACACTTGTATTCCTCACTGAATAAAGTTGTTGTCCCTCAGATTCCCCTTAAATAGTTCACCCTTAACGTATATTCTCTACTTCCAGTTTCACACGACCTCAGTAGAACAAAACTGCTTGCATTTACCTGATACATACCCCTCATATTTCCATTTTTAGGGTGCTCTGATAGCCTAGCGATTAGCACAACACTATTACAGCTCAAGTTGTCAAGAGTTCACTCCAATGTCTTCTGTAACAAAGTTTGCACATTCTTCCTATAACCACCTGGGTTTCATCCCACAGTCATACCTGTTAGTAGGTTAATTAGTCATTGTAAATTGTCCTATGATTAAGCTAGGATTAAATGGTTGGGGAGCTGGGTGTGAAGCTCGATGGGCTAGTAAGTCCTGTTCTGCACTGCACCTCTAAATAAAATACATAAAATCTCTACCCTTTGGGAATGTCAGAGCAAAACTTCATTCTTTGCAAACATCAATGTGATTTATTAGCAATTGCAGAAGACAAGATAGTATGCCATCTTTTCCGCACTCAATCACACTGGAAAGTGCTCTGAAAGTACAAGATAACTTAAGCACTTATGAGAGGTAATGCTACAACTAAGCAGGTCCCTGGTCAGACACCACTTGGGGGAGTACTGTGCTCAGTTCAGGTCACCTCACTACAGGAAGGATGTGAGGGTGCAGAGGAGATTTACAAGGATGTTGCCTGGATTGGGGAGCATGCCTTATGAGAATAGGTTGAGTGAACTCAGCGTTTTTTCCTTGGAGCGACGGAGGATTAGAGGTGACCTGATGGAGGTGTATAAGATGATGGAGGTTTTTTCCCCAGGGCTGGAATGGCTAGCACGAGAGGGCACAGTTTTAAGGTGCTTGGAAATAGGTAGAGGAGATGTCAGGGGTAAGTTTTTTTTAAACACAGAGTGGTGAGCACGTGGAATGGGCTGCCAGCGATGGTGGTGGAGGCAGATACGATAGGGCCTTTTAAGACACTCCTGGAGAGGTACATGAAGCTCAGAAAAATAGAGGGCTATGGGTAACCCTAGGTAATTTCTAAGGTAAGGACATGTTTGGCACAGCTTTGTGGGCCGAAGGGCCTGTATTGCACTGCAGGTTTTCTATGTTCTAATAGTTTGCCAATGGTTCTGCTAGGCTTCACAACCAAAAATTTTAAACATAACAGACACTTATTAAACAATGGTGAATTGAGACCTAGGTCACTAGCAATAAAAGGTTAGAAAATCTTCTTTTGTGTTTCAACTCCTTTCGCATATATTTGTCAATGGGCAACACATATCAAAAACAAAGTTAAGAAACTGCAGTCGTGATATTCCAATGCATGGGCAAAGCCACTACAGGGAATCACATCTTCAGATCAATTCCTATTTAAATTAGTTTGAAAAGATTAACTGAACCTTAGCTTGTTCCTTGCTAAAACTGGTAAACACTAAGTATAAAGCAGAAAGCAATCTTTGATCATGATAGAAATATGAATGAACTAAGTTATATTTAATATCCATTAATGAGCAGATGCATTCCACCTCTTGTTGGAATATACAGTATATCACTGTTCAAGCTTAATAATAATCCTTCCTTGTTAATGCTCCCCAACTCTCTCTGCGCTACAATGCCAATTACATTGGTGCTCCTTCATGCATACATGCTGAGCTCGTCAATTTCATGAACTTTGTCTTCCAACTTCCACCCTGCCCTCAAGTTCACTTGGCCCATTTCAGACACATCTCTCCCCACTCTAGATCTCTTGGTCTCCATCTCTGGAGACAAACCATCTACCGATATCTTTTAAAAAACCTATCGATTCCCACTATCTTGACTCTACCTCTTCCCACCCGGCTCCTATAAAAATGCTATTCCCTTTTCTCAGTTCCTTCGTCTCTACCGCATCTGTTCCCATGACATGGCTTTCCTTTCTAGGACATTAAAGATGTCTTCCTTCTTCAACAATGGGGTCTTCCTTCCTCCACCACTGATGCTGCCCCCACCTCCTCCATTTCCCAGACATCCACACTCATTCCATCCTCTTGCCATCTTAACAGGGATGCAGTTCCTCTCGTCCTCAACTACCACCCCATGAGTTTCTACATCCAACACATCATTCTCCACAACTTCCACCAAACTCATTTTCACCTTTCCCTCCCCTACTCCATGCTTTCTACAAAGGTCATTCCCTCCCTGGTTACCTTGCTCATTTGTTCGTCCCCACTACTCTCCCTCCCGGCACAAATCCCTACAAGCAACAGAAATACTACACTGCCCATTCACCCTCTCACGTTCCTCCATTCAGAGCCCCAAACAGTCCTTCCAGGTGAGGCAACATTTCACCTGCATCTGTTGATGTTGTCCAGTGCTCCCAATGCAGCATCCTCTACACTGGAGAGACCCAACGTAAATCAGAAGACCACTTTGGCAAGTATCTCCATTCCATACAGAAAAATTGGAATTTCCCAGTGGTCAGCCATCTTAATTCCAATCCCCATTTGTGTTCCAACCTCTCAGTTCATGTCCTCCTCTTGTCCTACAATACAGCCACTCTCAGGTTGGAGGAGCAACACTTCATATTCCACTTGGGTAGCCTCCAACCTGATCGCATGCATATCGATTTCTCCATCCAGTTAAAAAAAATTCCCTTTCCCTCCCCTCTTCTCCTATTCCCCACTCCAGCCCCTTACCTCATCTCACCTTCCGCTGGGTACCATCCTCCTTTTCTTTCGCACTTGGGTTCACTTCTAGCTATCCTCCATCCCCTCCGCCCACCTCTTTTTTCAGGTATCTTTCCCCTTCTTTCTCAGTCCTGAAGGAGGATCTGACATAAAACGTCAACTTTACTTTTTTCCATCGACCTGACCTGCCGAGTTCCTCCAGTGTTGCGAGTGTGTTGCTTTAGATTTCCAGCATCTGCAGAATTTCAAATGTATAACAAAGACTGCTCACCAGTAACACAATTTCAGAGTTGCTGAAGACACTGACCGTCCACCAAGGCAGTCTCGGTATTGATAGCTTACCTTTCTAATGGTTCAATGCACCTCTTATTGTTTCATATACAAGATTATTAAAAATATTATAATAAAACCACCTTCAGGGCATATGTTTAAACTGTATAGGTAATGTAAATGGATTTTCTATTCAGACCTGGGTCTCATCCTCAATCTTCCCAAAATCCGAAAAAATCTGAAATCCAAAACACTTCTGGCACCAAACATTTCCGATAAAGGGTTTACAACCTGTATTTGGTACTCACTCCAGTGAATTACCAGCTATTTCTAATATGAAAGAAATATTTAAAGATCAAAGTTCAAAGTAAATTTATTGTCAAGGTATGTATATGTCACCATATACTCCACTGAGATTCTTTTTTTTTACAAGCATTCGCAGTAGGACAATGAAATACAATAAATTCAGTGAAAAGCAGTTTGTGCAGATTCGGAATGTCATCTGAAATTCTGGAAAAACTTCTAAATATGCAACGTAAAGAGTATCCTGACTGGTTGCTTCAAGGTCTGGTATGGAAACACCAACAGCCATGAATGGAAAAGCTGTCCTTGAACCTGGTGGTATGGGACCCTATGCTCCTTCGCAATGGCAGCACATATTGCTTTCTTATGGCAGCGCTCCTCGTAGATGTGTTCAAAGGTGGGGAGGGCTTTTTCTGTGATGTACTAAGCTTTATCCACTACTGTTTGTAGGCTTTTCCATTCATGAACATTGAGATTGCTATACCAGGCCATGATGCAACAACTCAGGATACTCTCCTCTGTGCATCTATAGAAGTCTGTTAAAGTTTTAGATGACAAGCAAATCTGCACAAACTTCTAAGAAAATATGAGGCCTTCTTTGTAATGGCACTTACATGTTACTCCCAGGACAAATCCTCTGAAATGATAATGCCAAGGTATTTAAAGTTGCTAACCCTCTCCACCTCTGATCTCCTGCTGAAGACTGGCTCATGGACCTCTGGCTTCTTCCTCCTATAGTCAAGAATCAGCTCTCTGGTTTGAGTGAAAGGTTGTTGATGTGACACCATTCAATGGGATTTTCAATCTCCCTCCTATATATATGCCAATTCATCACCATCTTTGATTTGGCCAAAAGCAGTGGTGTCATCAGCAAACTTAAATACTGCACTGGAGTTTAACTTAGCCTCATAGTCATAAGTATAAAGTGAGAAGAGCAGTGAGCCAAGCTCACAGCCTGTGGTGCACTTGAGCTGATGGTGACTGTGGGTCTGACAGGGATTCGCAAGTGAGGAAATCAAGGATCTAGTTGCACAAGGAGTTAGTGAGGCATAAGTCTTGGAGTTTATTGATTAGTTTCAAGGGGATAATTGTGTTCCATGCAGAGCTGACCTTAATGAAGAACATTCTGATGTATGCATCTTCACTGAAAGATGTTCCATATCTGAGTGAAGAGCCAATGAAAAAGCATCTGCTGTTGATTTGTTATGGCAGTAGGAAAATTGAGCAGATCCAAGTTACTCCTCAGGCAGAAGTAGATCTGTTTTATGATCAATCTCTCAAAGCACTTCATCATAGTGGATGTAAGTGCTGCTGGACAATAGTTATTGAGGCAGGTTACCATGATCTTCATGAGCACAGTATGAATGAAGCATATGAGCACCTCAGACTACTGAAGCGAGATGTTAAATATGTCATAATACACTCCAGTCTGTTGATTCACACAGGACTTCAGTGCTTGGCTAGGTACTCCATCTGGGCCAGGTGCTTTCTGTGGGTTCACTCAGATCTCACATCAGCCTCAGAAATTGAAATCACAAGGTTGTCAGGTGCTGTGGGAGTTTGTGAAGTTGTCTCCATGTTTTGTCAGTCAAAGTGAACACAAAAGGCATTGAGCTCATCTGGGAGTGAAGCCTTGTCACATATGTCACTTGATCTTACTTTGTAGGAGCTTAACTTGGTTTTTACTATGCCAATGTCTGAAAGAGAAGTTATTTGCTAATCACTCAAACTTGAAATAAGTTTAGGGTCATTGAAAGTAAGCATTTTGCAAATGGCTGCCATTTCTGAATTACCTCTTCTAATATGACTAGAAAGCCCATGGTAGACAATTTCACAATTTTCTTCCATGTCTCATTTTTCAAGAAACAATACTTTGAATCTATAACAAGACTGACAACTTCTGAATAGTCCAACAAACCCTCACTGATTTCATCTCTTTAATGTTATAGCAAAATAGGTAATGTACTATTCACTCCAAGTCTTTTCACTGAATTATTTAGTAATGTGAAAGAGGAACAGTAAATAAGAGGCCTATTAATTCACACAAAGCTGTCTGAAATTGTGTGAGAATGTGCTCCAGGGAACAATAAAAGAAATGAGCACCAAAAGGACATTGGGAACAAATAAATGGAGAAGACTGAGGATGAAACATCCAAATCAGCCAAATAAAGCAACTATCTGCTTCCAACAATGCAAAACTCCACAAGCTCCTTTTTAAAACAGCATTTTAAACCTTCCTGTCTGGTGTGAAACAGTAAATGCTCAGTCACTAGCTTCCAGATGATCTAGACCACTGTGTGCCTGGTGTCAAAGTGATAACCACTTATCAGAAGTGCGAAGCCAGCAACTACATGCACCAGCTTGAACTCAAGCTCTAAAATGCACTTGAAAAAAAATGTAAGGTTAAACTTCACAAAGCCCATGTCTTATTTATATATTTTAATCTGTAAAATGAATGAAAGCTCAACATTTTCTAACTTAGTTTGCGTCACCTATCTCTAGACATAGTGCTTGTACAGCTCTCTGTCAGGCATTAGTAAATTTCCTGTAAGTACGTGTGTTTCATATGATGGCACTTTCTACATTTCCAACAAAATGGTAGTAAATTTTCTAAGGCATTAAGCAATCAAGTGACTTAGCAAAGATTAAAACGGAATAAAAAATATCTATAACTACAATGTAATCCAATGACAATTGTATGAACAATAATGGAAGTGATAGTGATTCTAAAGTGTATATATAGCAAAATCCGTTTATTCATGGAAGGGAAACAATTAAGTCATTGATCGTCAATAGAAATACACAGTAATGGACGATTACAAATTCCATGGTTCAAATAAAGCTACAAACCCATAGATTTCTGGTCAAGGTAGTGGCGAGCTGCAGTCTCCATCAAGGCTGTGGTTTAGATTTAGGTGTTTTTTTTTAAGTTTCCAGGGGTCAGGCCGGATTCTAGGCCTCCACTCCACCTTCAAAAGCCAGCAGCAATGTGGGCAGGTGACACAGGACATCTGGAGTCAAGATCTCCACTTGAACACTAACGAAGTTGACATGGGATGAAGGACACAGTCGAGGCCTCTGCTCCATATTCAAAGACCAGTAATGCGAATATGCACAAAGGATATCTGTGAAGTTAGGCTGGTAAATGCTGTGGAGCAGGACAGCAAGAACAAGGCTGGTGGCCCACCAGGTTAGTGGGCCCTGGGATTGGATATCCATGCAATCTGGAGGCACCACAGCTACAGATTTCCACAAGGTATGCAAGTCCAGAATTTGAGTTCTGGAGTTTGGGGTTCTATTACTGACAAGTCTTGAGTTCGAGGTCCCATATTTGGCTACTCTGAACATCGACACCAAAGATCAAAGCCCGAAGATTGATAGGAAGTCTAGAAGTCGAAGTTCAATGGCCAAAACCCCTGGGTCTATGAGTCTGCAGTTCACTGGGGAAGTCCATTGTCAGCAAGTCTTCTGGAGGCCCAAGGGCCTTTCCTGGGGTTGGATGACTGTCTGTATGTGTGGGTCTGTAAGTGGATAAGAGAGAGGAAAGGGGCCTGTTGTGTTTTGTGTTGTTGTGGCAAGCATTGTGCACCTGCTATGTTGACAACAGAATGTGGCAAAACTTGTGGGACACTCCCAGCACATTCTTCGGATATGTTGGTTGTTATCACACATGATACATTTTCAATATATCAATGCATACATGCTAAATAAATTAATCTGAATCTGACAATTAAATTACTCCTCATTATTAGGAACAGACAGTAATGGACTATTTCAAACTCCATGGTTCAACAAAAAGTTACAAATCAAAATAAATACAAGTATAATCACAGAATCATCATTAACCCTCTGAAATTGTTTCCTCACTACATCCATCAATTACTGCTCCTTCATTACACGAATCCTCAATATCAAAGAGAAAGACTTCAATTAAATATCTCCCTTCCATGTTGTAAGAATGTTCCAATACAGTTATGTTAAATATTTCTTATTGTTGTGGTCTTATTGTAAAATAAATACACAAGATATTTTGCTCACACCCAAGTCCCTCAAACACCAATGGAGAAGAAAAAAATTAAAACATCCTGTTTGTGGTGTTCAGTGAGGAATAAATATAGATGAAGACATTGAAGTTTCATCTGCTCACTTTTAAATAATGCAGGAGATTCTCCCTACACATGGTAATGTAAATAGGCCTTACTGTAAATGCAACATTTGAACAATAGACCCACTAACTGGATTTGTAGATTTTAAACTGTTCCAATCCAACAGATTTGAGTATATGAGTATGAAGTTCACTGGGGAAGTCACAGCAAGTCTGCAAGTGTCTGGTACACCATCTGGTCTGGATGTGCCACTACACAGGATCAGAAAAAGCTGCAGAAGATTGTAAACTCAGCCAGCTCAACCAGACACTAGCCTCAGCAGCATCCATGACACCTTCAAAAGGTAATGTCTCAAAAAGACAGCACCCATCATTATGGATGGCCATCATCCAGGATGTTGCTACCATCAAGGAGGCACTAGGAGCCTGCAAACAGACACTCAATGTTTCAGGAACATCTTCCCCTCAACCATTAGATTTCTGAATGGGCAACCTAAGAACACTACCTCACTATTTTTTCCTCTCTTTTTGCATAATTTATATTTTATAAATATATATACCTATCGCAAATTATAGTTTTTATCATGTATTGTGGCCGCAAAACAGCAAATTTCATGTCAAATGCCAGTGATACTAAACCTGGGGGGGTGGAGTTTCAAGATGGCGACGTAAACATCTGCCTTTTAGGCGCTCTTCACTTTTTCAACTATAATCACCCTTTAATCAAATCTTTTCGAATTTAATCATATGAGTTGATATTTTCGATTAACTTTTTTTTTTCCTAAAACTATATTTGATCTAATTTTGTCAAACTTAAAATGGCTACAAGCAAGAAATCGCCTAAGGAGCCTTTATCCATCGACTCAATTTCTAATCTTCTGGACGTTAAACTGGATGCTAAACTTGCAAGTTTGGAAAGCAAGCTGGAAAGTAAAATGGAAAGTAAAGCAACAAGTTTGGAAAGTAAACTGGCAAGTTTGGAAAACAAGCTTACCACGAAAATGTCTGAACTTGAAGGAGTTGTTAGATCGCTTGATACTAAGCTTCAATCGCAGGCATCGGATATTCAGCGGCATGAAGATAAGTTTACGACTCTTGAAAAATTAATTTGTGAAAAAGTACGTACAATTGAAGCACTGGACAAGAAGATACAATCGACTGTTAAAACAGTAGATCAGTATAAGTTTAAAATTACTGATCTCGAAAACCGATCTCGCAGGTAGAATTTGCGAATCATCGGGTTCCCCGAAAAAGTTGAGTCCGGTGATTTAACTGAATTTTTCTCTAAATTACTGTGGGAAATTTTCAGTGGTGAAGGTTTGCAAGCTAAACCTGTTATCGATCTTGCTCACAGAGTAGCGAGATTTTCGGCTGTGTCTGGTAAACCACGAGTGGTGATTGTTCGCCTTCATTATCCTCGGGAGAAAGAGCTTTTAATTCGATTAGCTCGTAAAAAAGGTATGATTTCTTACAATACCAACACATTTCGAATTGTTGAAGATTATTCATTCGAAGTAATGAAAGCGAGAATCGCTTTTAAACCAGTGATGGCAGAGATTCATTCGAATGGACTTAAACAAGCTTTAATGTATCCAGCGAAGCTTAGAATTACGCTGAATGACAACAGTCAGCAACTTTTTAACACTCCGGAAGAAGCGAAGAAATTTATTGAAGAGTATCGATCTTCTAGTGCAACTTGAACTACGTGTTATGTTGAAGATTTTTCGGAGAGAGGATGCCATTTCATTTTAAGTTTTAACCTATGAAGCTGGGTTATAACTTCTTATCCTGATCTACGGGTCTGGTTCTTTTTTTTTTACTATCATCATTGTCTATAGATGCTCTTTTCAATTTTTATAATATCTTTTTTTTTATTCATTTTTCTGTTTCGGATATACACGTTTATATTTTGTAATAATGATTTACTTTTTTTCAAGATGTCGTTTCTTCTTCCCATAAGACTTTGCTTTCTGTAAGCACTTATTTGTTTGCCTGTACTTAGAAATGGGACGAATGTTTTGGATTTTTTGGTCCTTTTTCTTTTATATATTGTAGTGTCTATTAAATCTTTTTTTTAATCCTATTTTGATAACTTTTTCTTATTAATTTTTTTAATAGATTGCTGAACTTACATTTGTATTTTGTAATATGGCTTTTTCAAAATGTCGTTTCTTCTTCCCTTAAGCCTTTGCTTTTGAAACGTCATCTTTCTTGTATTTGAATATGGAATTTTTTTAAAGGTATATTACACTTTCAAATTTTAATGTTTATACTTTTTTTTATTAATGATTGTTTGTTTTATTATATTAGTTTTTTCATTCTGATTGATATATATTTTTTTTGCAACCCTATATTTAAATCTGGGTGTTACATAGTTTTTTTTTAATCTTTTTATGGAGCTGCCATCTTGAAATGGGGGTAATGTTAGTATTAGATTATGCGCCTGCCGCTTGGCTTTCTTTCAAAGGGTGGGGGGAGGGGGAGGGATCTTTTTTCACACTTTTGCTTTTTATTTTTTTGCTTTTAGTCTATGGGCCGACTTTAAATTATTAATATTGTTGAGGTGTCATGTTCTCCGGTTGCTCCTGAATCAATTTTCCTTCTTCCTGAATTATGGGTTATGTGTCTTTTTAACCTTTTATGATATACATAACTAATATTGGCATGATGGATAAATCTATTAACTTTATCTCTTGGAATACCAATGGTTTAAATCAACCGATTAAACGTAAAAAAATATTTAAAGTATTCCATAGATTGAACCCTAATATTATTTTTGCACAGGAGACCCATATTAGGGGTGAGGATAATCAGCGCTTTTTTAAGGTTATGGAAGGGTCAACAATTTCACTCGAATTGTACCGCCAAAATTAGGGGTGTCTCTATTTTTATAGACCCCTCAATTTCGTTTACACATCATGAAACTATTTCTGACCCACAGGGCAGATTTTTGTTGATAACTGGTTCACTTTTTAATCGAAAAGTGGTTCTAGTTAATATTTATGCTCCAAACTTTGACTGCCCTGAATTTTTTAAACGTTTATTTACTTCCCTTCCTAATCTAAATGAATATATGTTGATAATGGGTGGAGATTTTAATTGTTGTTTGAATCCTTCGATGGATAGATCTAAACCTATCCGAACTCTTCCGAATAGATCAGCCTCACTTATTAATTCTTTTATGGTTGATTCGGAAATTACTGAAATATGGCGGTTTTTGAACCCTAAAGATAAAGAATTTTCATTTTTTTCACATGTATATCATAGCTATTCTAGAATTTACTATTTTCTTATTGATCATCGGTTATTAACGGATGTTATTGATTGTAAATATGATTCTATCACTATTTCGGATCATGCACCTTTGAAGTTATCTATTAAGATTTCGGACTTTTCCAATAATATTAGATCTTGGAGACTTAACACTACTTTGCTTCAAGACCCAGAATTTATCACCTACATAAAACAGCAAATTGACTTGTTTTTCTCAACAAACTACACTGAAGAGATTGACAGAGGAATACTTTGGGACTCTTTTAAGGCTTTTATCCGTGGACAAATTATCTCATATTCCGTTGGTAAAAGAAAACAAAGATATTTAGATATCGCTTTATTAGTGGATAAAATTAAGGAAATTGATAAGATTTACTCTGTGACTCCTACCAAAGAACTTTATAAGAAGAGAATTGAGCTTCAAATGGAACATAGTTTATTATTATCTTCTTCAATTGAAATTCAATTGATTAGGACCAGGGCTCAATTCTATATTCATAGTGATCGAACTGGTAAACTGTTAGCTAATCAATTAAAAACTATTTCGACTAAGCGACAAATTATTAAAATTCGTAAACAAGACGGCAATTTAACTACTGATCATAAAGAAATCAATAACACTTTAAGATTTTTATAAATCTTTATATCAATCAGAATTTGATGGTGACCTGTCCATGATGGATAATTTTTTTAACAATTTGAATATTCCTAAACTGATAGATGAAGATCGTAGCTTGTTCGATGCTCCTATTTCTATGGCCGAAATAGGAGAGGCTATCTCATCAATGAATTCAGGGAAAGCTCCTGGCCCTGATGGTTATATTGTAGAATTTTTTAAAACTTTTTCTTCTTTGCTTTCCCCTTGGTTATGTGAAATCTTTAATGATGCGTTTGCTAAGAAGAGATTACCTCAATCTTTTTATGAAGCTATTATCTCTCTAATTCTTAAAAAAAGATAAAGATCCTACTTTATGTGCATCTTATCGCCCTATATCATTATTAAATGTAGATTCTAAGATTCTTCCAAAAATTTTAGCCATTAGATTAGAAAAGGTACTATCACAAATTATTTCAGAAGATCAAACTGGTTTCATTAGGAATAGGTATTCCTTTTTTAATGTTAGAAAATTGATTAATATAATCTATACTTCATCACCCACAATTCCAGAATGTGTTATCTCATTAGATGCTGAAAAAGCTTTTGATAGAGTTGAATGGACATACTTATTTAATACATTGAGAAATTTTAATTTTAGTCCTAATTTCATATCATGGATTAAATTAATATATTATAAACCTGTTGCTTCTGTTCTTACAAATAATTATAGATCCTCTTTTTTCCAATTATCTCGTGGTACGAGACAAGGTTGTCCCTTAAGTCCTTTATTATTTAATATCGCATTAGAACCTTTAGCCATTACTATTCGTGAATCTCCTAATATTTTTGGTATTACCCGTAATGAGAAGGTATACAAAATAATCACTTTATGCTGATGACTTGCTGTTATATATTTCTGATCCTGACAGGTCTATTCCCACTATTTTATCCTTGTTGGCTCAATTTGGTAGCTTTTCTGGTTATAAATTAAACTTGGATAAGAGTGAATTATTTCCTTTAAACGCGCAAACTTTATTGAATGGCAGGATACCATTTAAAGTTGTTACTGATAACTTTATCTATTTAGGTATAAAAATTACCAAGAAATATAAAGGTTTATTTAGACTGAATTTTTTACCTATGCTTCATCAGATTCAACAACTTACTACAAGATGGTCTCCCTTATTCATATCATTAATTGGTCGGATTAATGCTATTAAAATGATGATTTTACCGAAATTTTTATATTTATTTCAAGCCTTACCAATTTTTATTCCTAAATCTTTTTTTGACAACATTGACTCAAAAATTTCCTCATTTGTGTGGCAAAATAAAAACCCCAGGTTAAGTAAAAGGCAATTACAAAAATCTAAAAAAGATGGTGGTTTAGCTTTACCTAACTTTAGATTTTACTATTGGGCGAATAATATTCGTAACCTAATGTATTGGAAATTAGATTTGGATTCACCATTGTGCCCGCAATGGGTAAATTTGGAATGCAGTGAGGTAAAGGGATATTCTCTATTCTCTGTTCTTTTCTTCCTGCTGATTTAGTTAAATTCAATAAACAGATATCTAATCCTGTTATCAAACATACATTACGAATTTGGTTTCAATTTCGTAAGTTTTTTACTCTGAAAAACTTTGTTCTTGATAGCCCTATCTTATTTAATTTTTTTTTCAAACCTTCCTTGACAGATCAAGCTTTTAGCATATGGAAAAGGAAAGGTATAAAATGTTCTTGTGATCTTTTTTTCGAAGATACTTTGATGTCTTTTGACCAACTTTCCAACAAATTTAAATTACCTAAATCTAATTTTTTCAGATATCTACAAATCAGAAATTTCTTACATAAAGTTCTACCATCTTTTCCCAATTCAACTTCAATGGATTTCCCAGATTTGATTTTTACCTTAAATCCTTGTCAGAAGGGATTAGTAGCTTTTATTTATAATATGATTATGAAGATACAACCAGAAATATCAGATAGAATTAAACAAGAATGGGAAAAAGAACTTCGATATAATATATCAACAGATAAATGGGAAAAAATTTTACAAATGGTTAATTCCTCTTCTATATGTGCTAAACATGCTTTAATACAATTTAAAATTGTACATAGAGCTTATATGTCTAAAGATAAGCTTGCTCGATTCTACTCTCATATTAACCCTCAATGTGACAGGTATCATTTAGAAGTGGCTTCATTGACCCACATGTTTTGGTCATGTCCCACTTTACATAACTATTGGAAGGACATATTTGTTACCATTTCCTCAATTTGGAATATTGATTTACAACCTCATTTTATTACTGCAATTTTTGGTATACCAATTGAGGATGGTAACCAGTTCTCCCCTTCAATCAGACGAATGATTGCTTTTGTAACATTAATGGCCAGAAGGTCTATATTACAAAACTGGAAAGAAGTAAATCCTCCTACCACGTCTCAGTGGTTTTCCCAAACTATTTCATATCTGAGTTTGGAAAAAATTAGAAGCACTATTTTTGACTCATCAATTAAATTTGAAGAAACTTGGAGACCGTTTATTCGACATTTTCATATGAATTAATTTGGCCTTTTCCAGACCTTCTCTCTGTTTATTCTTGTTCAGCTATGGAGTTCTGGAGTTCTTTGACACTATCATATACTTATAAACTGTTATTATTGCCCATGTTAGTTTTAGTTTAGTTCTTTTTTTTTCTCAATATATATTTTCTTTTACATATTTTCATTTTTTTTTCTTTTGACGATTTTTTTTGTTTTTTTTCATATATAGTTAAATAGACTTGATTGATTAATGTACTCTTTTCTGTTGATGTTTAATAGGATATTATTATCTTATTACCAATGTAATTTCAAGTCTATTGTATTCATAATCTATTCATTATTATGTTATTTTTTATATATATATGAAATTCAATAAAGAGATTGAAAAAGAAAAGTATACTAAACCTGATTGTTTTGATTAATACATTAATTTTAGGTGGAGTAAGTCATATGTAAATTCCCTGCATCAGCTAGTGGATCCAGCATACATGCAGACATCACCCAACTGACATTACTCCAAATGATACACTTGTTTTGCATTTTGAGCATATAGTCACAAGACCTTATCTGAAATTTGGAATTATAGAGCAGAAATCTCAAATTATTGCCAAATGAGCATTCACTTGGCTGTGATTATTAAGAGTTCAGACTCAGAATCAGGTTTAATAGCACTGGCATATGTGGTAAAATTTGTTGTTTATATCAGGGAATTACAACCAACGGTCATATTATGGGCAATACATTTTCAGGTAAATTCCAAGCAGCCAGTTGAACTGCTTTCAAAATGAAAAGGGGTTTCACTGACACACTCTCTTGCCTTCTAATTATAACATTTACCTCATGTGTAAAGACCGTTGTTTAGTGCAATTACCTCAACAGTCCCTCACTCTGGGAAAACAAGAGTTATTTTATCACCTTTACCTCAAACTTAAAGATGATTTATTTCTATGTTAGAGCGGGTATTACCTCAGGGCATTTATGGAATTGATGTTCACTGCAGTTAATACTTCTGTGAATATTTTGTGATCTCCTGATCCCATCAATCCACAACTGCCAATTTGTAAGCCATCTGTTTCTGCAATCTTGATACACCTCATTGATGTTAAAGATCAAGTAGTGGAAGAACTTTGTGTAGCTGAGATACCAAAAGGGGCCCTGTTCTAGTTGTATTTTACCTTTAAATTCAGCGTGCGAAATCTTAAATGATAGATTTGAATTTATTTAGTACATTATATAACCTCAATGTTTCAAGATGCATTTCCAAACAAAATAAATTACCTTTTTAAGTACAGACTTTGTCATAAATTCTCATTCACTGCTGCAATTCTTGTTAACAAACTCTAAACCAAGTGGTATGCTCCATGAAATAGCCAAAGATCTTTCACACCTTCAGTGTTTCGTAACCTTGATGTGCGAGGAAAGAAGGGTGAGGAAAAGTGAGAGTGAGTGGGTATAAATACATGTTAAACCCATGTAGCTAGATATGGTTTTCTATCATCTTGGATATCCAACCATTGCTTCAGATATTCCCTTGACAACTCCATATGGTGGTTCCATTGCAACAGCGCTCCACATTTAAGAAAAATATGTACAGGAGTCATCCACTCTTTAAATTGGTGAAAGAAGCCCATCTTCAACTCAAATGGATGCCTCTGGAAGAAATACCATCAGTCTAACCTTTTCACTAATATTTCTTAGCAAGGCTTGAAATACTACTTTAGTATTCAGCTATGGGAAGACAGTATTGTGCCAGTCTCCAAACCTTTGAGGTCTTCACAGACATTCCCCTTCTTGTATCTGAACTTCGTCCAGCCCTACAACCTGACATTCTCACTCTCTTCCCATCAGTGAGAGCTGAATTCACCTTCTGCAAATCAATTCTGGGACTCATTTGCTTGTCCTCCCTGACAATCCTTTAATTGCCCAATGTCAACATTTTCCTTTTAGTCCATCATATTTAAAAAAATATATAATGCAGGTAAGCTTCTTTTGTACAGGCAAAATAGTATACAAATTCTACACAAATGCTACTTGCTGTTGCTTAGTAACAGTGACAAATCACTTCAACTTATAAGGGAGGGGTAGAGGAAACTGAAGATATTTTAAAGAGGAAGAAGATCACTTCATATCTAGAACTGGTGCAGTTTTACAGCAATTCTGAAACTTATTTGATTAGCTGATGGTTCTGTTTTACATGTTTGCCACAGTCCAAATGAGAAAACTGCAAAATCACTTCAAACTTCTATACATCAATCATAAAACAGATACCAGTTACTAAGCAATGATGCTTAAAATAACTAAATAAGCAGTTAGGCCTAAAGATGTATATTATTTTTCCCAACTCAAAAGGCTTTGGATGACAAAACTTTTCATGTGCATTATTTTCTTAAAATAAAACAAACCAGAAAACTTATTTTTGTATAGGTAGATTTGATCATTGTTGAACTTTTAACTTTCTGATTCAAATATAAAATTAGTTGTTCTGTACTATCATAGAAAAACATCAAAATGGGCACAGAGAAATTACGCTACAGGTGCCAAGATTTAGTAGGGTTATGAAGTTTATGAGGAAAAAAAAACAGGTACCAAGATTTAGTAGGGTTATGAAGTTATGAAGCCATGGACCAACTGAGACCTATTAAGGTGAAGGAACAAGGGATGGAAAGCATCGGAAAACAGCATTAAAGGGGTAAAATGTTGGAAGAATTAAACATGTCTAGGTAGATCAAAATTAAAGTGTAATATTATCTAAAAATCTGCAGATGCTGGAAATTCAAAGCAAAATGCTACAGGAACTCAGCAGGTCAGGCAGCATCTATGGAAATGAATGATCAATGTTTTGGGCCAAGACCCTTCATCAGGACCTAAGTAGTTAATTCTGTTGGCAGGGGCCCAAACTCAATCCTGACTCTGGCACAGGCTGTTTGGAATTGGCACATTCTCCATGTAACTGGAAAACATGGACGTAAGTGGCAAAAAAAAGGTGCTCAGGAGGGAATAAGATACAAGGAAAGAGGGAGGACATGAGACAGGTCAGCTAAGAGTCTGACCAATGGCCTATTATCTTGTCTATCCTATCAAATTCCTTCAACATTCTAAACACAAAAGATCTTCGCCTCAACCATATATAATGAAGGCATTATCTTCCAGTCACGATGGTGCTGAGCAGCAATCTCCACTCCAAAGGCCAGCGACATGGACAGCTGGCTAAGGACATCTGGAATCCAGATCTCCACTTATGTGGATACAGGTCGAAGGACATCCAGTGTCCAGGCCCCCACCCAAGCTCTAAGGTCAACGATGTGGATGTGTGACGAAGGACATCCATAGACATTGGGCTGTCTCGGGTCAGTGGGTCCCACGATCTGATGTCTGTGCAAGCAGAAAGCACAAGGGCCATTGAGATGAGCCAGAGGCTTGGAGTTCAGGGACCCATCATCAGCTTGTCCGGGAGTTCATTCCCAAGATTTTAGGCAGAATATTGTTCAGAAGTCCAGAAGTCGCAGCCCGATAGCTGGAGACTAGAGGCTCACAGGCCTGTTCTGGGGGTTGGAGGATGGTCCATGTGTGTGGGTGGGTCGGTGTGAGGGTAAGGAAGTGGCCTGTTTGGCTCTTGGTGCTTATTGTGTTTTGTGTTGCTCTGCAAAGCACTATGGGCCTGTTATATTGGCACTGGAATGTGTGGTGACATTTGCTGGCTACTCCAGCACAACGTTAGGTTGTGTTCGTTCACACAGATGACACATTTCACTGCAAGTTTCTATATACATGTGAAAAGTAGATGAATCTGAACTACTTAAAATCTTGCAGTCAGACCAACTAAATCCTGAAAATTCAAAAATTGTCAATGATGAAAATATAAAACAAACAGAAAATGCTGGAAACATTTAGGTCATCAGGCAGCACCTGTTGTAAGGAATTGGATTAACATTTGAGGTCTGGAACCCTTTAATAGGATTGCGGAAGTTAGGAACCTGTAATATTAATCCTCTCTCTTTCAGGAATTTCTGTTTTAACTGGTATTATCTGACCAGGATGGTCAAATAACTTTGTTCTGCTTCAACTGTCACAACAGTTCTCAGCTGATTTCTACACAAAATAAAAATCTTCCAGATCCATACAACTGTGCAACACACTGAAATCACTGACTCAGTTGAGGAAATGCTACATTTCTCCATTTCTAAACATTACCTCTTCCATGCAAATATCCCCTACCAATTTTGATACTATTGTAAAAATTCTTTGAAATCAAACACCTGACCCAATAGTTTTTCAAAAAGTCAAAAACTGTTACACACATGTGAAAACATTACATAAATTGCAGAAAAAATAGTTTTCCTTGTTGTACACAACTACTGCTTTCCTTGTGTTCTCACAACAATGTGTACGCAGCTATTTTACCCTTATTTGTATCACTAAATTAACTTTTTACTACATGTGCATTTAGTTTCTAAACAGTATGTTTTAACATGACAGAAAGCAGCTTCATATTTTTATATTGTTTCAACTTACAAACTGTGTGACAGAACAGCTCATTCCCAATTATAAAATGAACTCATCTTAAAACGGAAACTGCGGGCAATTTTGAATAACTTTCGTTACAAATTCCTACATTTACTGCAGTCCATACAAACTTGCAGCTTGTCCAGCAGATCTGGCAAGCCTCGACACGCCCCCGGTGGTAAGAAAGCTAAATTGCAGTCATGTTTACATGATAAAAATCGACATAATAATTTTCATTAATAATTATTATAAGTGAACCACACCGGGGGGGGGGGAGGCGGGCGGAGGCAGCGAGGTAAGAAAACACTGAGGAAATCAATTCATTGGATCAAAAGTCCCAGCATTCCCCCCACTCCAGCGCCCAAACTTCAAATTCTTCTATACTTGAAGGCTCAACAGTGACCTGGGGTTCTTTCATTTCAGACTAGTTGACAACCATAGGTGGGGGAAAGGGGAGGGAAAGATCTTAACATCAGTTCTCTTGCAAGCTGAGTGAACTTTGTGTGGAAGAAGGCAGCTAGACACCGACAACCACACGTCTTATTATTGTACACTATTCATTATGAGGCAAATGGGACAAATTTAACAGCAGGCAGCAGGAAAATAGCAAAATATAACTGCAAGCATGTGTTATTGCCACCCGCAAGCCAAGGATAAATCGGGGTGGGGGCAACATCTGTTAAAGAACTAACTCGGGACGGTGCGGGCGAAACCGGGCCTGGGGTTTGTGGTCGCACTTTAACTGTCAAACTCTTCCACTGAAGCCGAAAGTCTGCCAACCTGCTGCGGCCGGACCGAATGCTCATCTGCCACAGCCTCCAACAACCAAGCAAACCCTCCCGAGTGCACACCGCTATTTCTTTACCTCACCAGAACCGGCCGTCCTCCCGCCGCGGCTCGCACGGCGACCGCCGCTCTCCGCCGTGCCCAGTCCCACCTTCCCCACTCTCATTGGTCCGCCCGAAGCTCTGTTCCGATTGGTCGCCATGGACGTCACTTCCATCACGCGCTCCAGGGCCGTTGGGAGGGCGCCGACCGGAAGTTTGCGGGTTTGGTTAGTAGTGTGGCTGGGGTATTGGTCCGGGGTGCCCCGGCGTGTGGCGAAGGATGCCGAGGGCCTGGGTCACGGTTCGTCCCGAACAACTCTGATCTACGGCTATACCCAGGGATGTACACAGAGTGCTGGAAGATTACCAACTAGGTGAAAGACGGTCTTTGGTCTACCCGAAACTTGTTCTGCCAGCGTAGCGAGATGTCTGTGGAGGAGTGCAGCCAACTGGCACATCCTCGGCTGATGCACCCGCTGGGGAAGGGTTCATTCGCTACAGGACACGGAGGGTCCAGGTTGGGTGAAGAAGCCCTCGATTATGGTAACAGTAGGACCACATGCTTGGCAACACTGGCGTTAGCTTTAAAAAATGAAAGAGCACACTGCTTAAAGCACTGTCTATGAATGTAAGAAGGAAAATACATTATACAGCTTATTTTTATTATGAATAAAACGTTTTGATTTTTTTAAATCGCCCTGCTCGGGTAATGCTAACAAATCGGTGGTTAGTTCATTCGGAGGATTGTGGACGAGCAAATATCAAAAAGCATCAAGCTGCTGTAGGAAGTGATTGAAACTCTGGGAAATCACCAAGAGCACTCATGGTGGACTTGTTTGCGGAGCTCTGGAAAAGGACGTGGGTGTTTCTATGCTGTACGATGGAGCAACAACCAAATCTGCAGAAATAAGATTTTAGAGCAAGGCACTTCTACTGTTATACAAGAATTAGTTTATTTTTCTCTGTCAACTATTGGTAATTGTTATAGAGTCACTCAGCATGGAATCAGGCTCTTCAGCCCGACTCCTGTAGGGCAATCAAGGTTGCCTTCCTGAGTCCATCCTGTTTGGCCCATATCCTCAACCTTCCCTATCCATCCACTTGTCTCGGTGTCTCTTAAACACTGCAATTGTCCCTGTACCTATCATTTCCTCTGGCAGCTCATTCCAAATACTCACCAAACTGTGTATGGAAAAGGTTGCTCCACAAGTTTGTTTTAAATCCTTTTCCTTGAACCTTCTTTACTTTTAGTCTCCTCTGTGCTGGGGAAAAGACTGTGAGCGTTCACCATATCTCTGCTCTTTATGATTCTGTATACCTCTATAAAGGTATTATTATTATACTTTATTGTCACCAAACAATTCATACGATCATCACAGTGACGTTTGTTTCTGCGTTTCACGCTCCCTGAAGTACGTTTGTACAAATCGAAGTAAATACAATAAAAATTTAAATTATAAATCATAATTAGAAAAAGAAAAGTAAGGTAGTGCAAGTCAGGTCCAGATATTTGGAAGGTACAGCCCAGATCTGGGTCAGGATCTGTTCAGCAGTCTTATCACAGTGGGAAAGAAGCTGTTCCCAAATCTGGCCGTATGAGTCTTAATGCTCCTGAACCTTCTCCCAGACAAAAAGTGTTGGCTGGGTGGGTCTTGTCCTTGATCATTCTGGCAGCACTGCTCTGATGGTGTGTGGTGTAAAGTGAGTCCAAGGATGGAAAATTGGTTTGTGTGATGTGCTGGGCTATGTTCACGATCTTCTGTAGCTTATTCCAGTCTTGGACAGGACAACTTCCATACCAGGTTGTGTTGCACCCTAGAAGAATGCTTTCTATGGTGCACCTAAAAAAAATTAGGGTTTTAGGGGCCAGACCAAATTTCCTCAGCTTCTTGAGGTAGTAAAGGCGCTGGTGGGCCTCCTTGGCAGTGGACTCTGTTTGGTTAGACCAAGTTAGGTCATTTGTGATATTCACTCCGAAGAACTTAAAGCTTTTGACCTGTTCCACCTGCGCATCACCTATGTAGATGGGGTTGTGCGGTCCGTTACTCCCTCTGAAGTCAACAACCAATTCCTTCCTCTTGCTGATATTGAGGGATAGGTTATTGTCTTCACACCATCCCTCCAGGTTCTTAATTTCCTCTCTGTACTCAGCTCATCATTGCCCAAGATATGACCTACAACTGTGGTGTCATCAGCAAATTTGTAAATTGAGTTTGATGGAAACTTGGCTACACAATCACGGGTGTACAGTGAGTACAGCAGGGGGCTGAGTACGCAGCCTTGTGGGACACCGGTGCTCAGAGTGATTGTAGAGGAGAGCTTGTCCCCTATTTTTACAGCCTGGGTCCTGTCTGTGAGGAAGTTGAAGATCCAGCTGCAGATCTGAGTGCTAAGACCCAGGTTCCGGAGCTTCGGAATCAGTTTATTTGGGATGATGGTATTAAAGGCAGAGCTGTAGTCGATGAAAAGTAGCCTTACATATGCGTCTTTATTCACCAGGTGTTCTGAGAAGGAATGTAGTGCCAGAGAGATGGCATCTGTCGTTGACCTGTTGCTCCGATAGGCGAATTGCAAAGCGTCGATGTTGACCGGTAGGTTATGGTTGATGTGTGCCATAACCAATCGCTCGAAGCACTTCATAGCATTTGATGTTAGAGACACAGGTCGAAAGTCATTTAGGCATGCCACCTTGCTTTTCTTCGGTACCGGAATTATCGTTGCCTTCTTAAAACACGAGAGGATCTTAGACTAAAGCAGGGAGCAGTTGAAGATGTCAGCAAACACTCCAGCTAGCTCACTTGCACAGTCCCGTCCCGGGATGCCATCTGGGCCCGTCGCCTTCCTTGGATTTATCTTCAGGAAGGCTCTTCTAACGTCTTCCTCAGTGATGATGAATCTTGATGCCACCAGGTCCGGTTCATTCAGAGGGGCTGGATGCTCCTCTTCTGTTCGAATCTTCGTAAAATACGTTAAGTTCATCAGGAAGAGAAGTGCTACAGTTATTGATATTCCCAGCCTTTTCTTTGCGCCCAGTGATCTCATTTAGACCCTGCCAAAGTCTACTGGCATCCCTCTGGTTAGCCTGGGCTTCCAACTTGGTTTGATATTGCCTCTTAATGACTTTCTGGAGTTCATGATATTCATATATATATTTATTATTATTATTTATTTATTATCAATCTTTGTGTTTTCAGTGTCACTCCTAATAATACAGGAGGTTTGTTGCCATTGAGTGATTTTTGTGTATTTTCAGACTGGAAAGCTGAAACCAGAACCTGTTTGTTACCCAGAGACAGGCTGTAACTGTTCTGTTGTTTTTCATGGAGTTCGGCAGCACAAAAACAATTCCTTCAGCTCAGTGTGTCAATGCTGTTCAGTCTGCCTTCTCTTCTAGCTGCCTATCACCTCATGATTCTGCCTTCTTCTGCTACCCATAGTGCTTTCCCCTACATTCCTTCTTCACCGCTCTGGCCAATCCCCTCCCTGCTTCCTCTCCCCCACCCCTTGATCTTTCCTCTGATTGGTTTTTCACCTGGCACCTTCCACCCTCCCCCCACTTTCTTTATAGGGTCCCTGCCCCCTCCTTCAGTCCTGACGAAGGGTCTTGGCCCGAAACGTTGACTGCTCATTTCAATGGATGCTGCCCGACCTGCTGAGTTCATCCAGCTTGTTTGTACCTGTTCATTGAGTATCCGTCTATACCAAACCCATTCACCAGCACTTGACGTTCTCTGCCTGGGCAATTCAAGTGCTCATTCAGATCCTGCTTAAATGTTGCAGAAGTTACTGTGTTCACCCCTTTTCAGTGGAGTTTTCCAAATGCCAACCATTCTGAAGGGGTAAAATCTCCCACTAAACTTCTACCTCCATCTTAAACCTATGACCTATGTTTCACATCCCTCCTGTAGTGTTGTGATCAGAGCTGTACATAATATCATGCCGTAGTGCAACCAAAGTTCTGTAAAGTTGCACATTAGCCACACTGACCATTTTCTCCCAAATTCTGAGGAAGAGTCTCTAACCTGGAACATTTACTGGTTTCTCTTTCCACAGCTACAAGTTGGCTGGCTAAATTCTTCCATCATTTTTGTTTCTGTTTCAGCTTGCAGCATGTACAGCTGTGTTTGTTTCTCCTGTTCAATGACCTTCCTGCTCTTGTATTGCATGCCCTGACATCCTGTGTGGTTTCTTCACCAACCCATTGGCACATGCTGCCATTTTTTAGGAATTTAAGGATATGCATCACAGTCTGTCAGTTCCCCTGAACACCATTGGACCATTAATGGTTTATGTCCTATTGGAACACACAAAATTCATTGTTTCACACTTATTGGGATTAAATTCTATTTGCTGCTATTCTGCTCAGTTTACCACCTGATCAATATGGAATTGGTTTATTGTCACATGTAAAGCCTGTCTCGCATACAGTTCATGCAGATCAGATCATTACACAGTGCATTGAGGTAGCACAATAGAATGCAGAATAAAATGCAACAGCTATAAGGAAAGTAGAGTGCAAGTAGACAATAAGATGCAAGAACATAACGAGGTAGTTTGAGAGGTCAAGAGTGTTGGCTTTAATTTACTAGGGAACCATTCTATAGTCTTCTAACAGTGAGATAGAAGCTGTCCTTGAGCATGGTGGTATATGCTTATAGGCTTTTGTGTCTTCTGACCGATGAGAGGGGAGAAGTGAAAATATCTGGGATGGGTAGGGTCTTTATGAGGCTGTGTCTTTGAGAGGTTGGTCATGACTAGACTGAACTCCTGCCTCAGCAAGGACCTGGCCCCATTTCAATTTGCCTATCGCCACAGTAGGTCAACAGCAGACACAATTTCAATGGCTCTTCACACAGTGTTAGACCACCTGAACAACACAAACACCTACGTCAGGATGCTGTTCATCGATCCTGTCCCGTCTGCAACTGATCCAAAATACCACAGCCAGGCTTCTGACAAGTGCCCGGAAGAGGGACTATATCACTCCTATCCTGGCCTCCCTCCACTGGCTGCCAGTACAGTTCAGAATTGATTTTAAGATTCTCCTGTTTGTTTATAAAGCCCTAAATGGGCTGGCTGCCCTCCACCTCTTATATCACAGACTTTCTAACCCCTTATTCTACTTCCAGGTCACTCAGGTGGGCTGACTTGGGGCTCCTGGCTGTCCCGCGATCTAAACTTAAGCTCAGGTGAATGCCCCTTTGCTATTGTAGCCCCTAGAGCAGGGGTGGGCAAACTTTTTGACGAGGGCCACAAAGGGTTCTAAAATTTGACAGGGGGGCCGGACCAGGAGCAGATGGACGGAGTGTTTTGGTAATACACCTCATAAGAAAAAATAAAATATCATGGGATCTGTAGAAAACATGGGCTTTAATTTCAATTGAAAATGAACAAATGCATTACAACAAAATATCTGTCTTTGAAGTCCCATGGTATTTAGCTATTTATTGAAATGTCTTAAAACACTGAAAATTAAATGAATAAAATACAGCTTTTTTTAATAGTAACAGTTATTATTTTAAAGCATTGAAAATTCTGTTATCCTTCAAGATATTATCATCATCACTCTCCTCCTGACTGTCTTTATTTCAAAAACGGTAGGAGATGCAGGTCTACTTGTCCTGCTCCTTCTTATTCAATTGTCCCCTGTGCCAAAACTCAACAACGACCCGCACAATGACAGAACAGTGAAAGAGCGCCAGTGTGCGAAGCTCTGTGCTCGCAAATCCCCGCAGGCTATCTCCCTTAGCCGGAACGCTGGCTAATTGTGAGCGGGTTCGAATGTGCCAGGAAATGGGTCGCCACAAGGTCACAAAGTAAAGCGCAAATGTGGAGTAATACGCTGCACCTCAACAAAGGTCAATGTATATAGAGTGCGTCATCTATTGGGAAAACGCCAGAATTGCGGGGAAAAACGTAACAAGGTTTATTAATATAATTTCATCAAGTTCCGCGGGCCGGATTAAAAAGCTTAACGGGCCGCAGTTTGCCCATGCCTGCCCTAGAGTGTAGAACAACATTTCCCTTCCGATCAGATCTGCCCACTCCATTGACTCTTTTAAGTCCAGGCTCAAAACTTACTTTTATTCACTAGCATTTGAATCCTTCTGATGTGGCTGATTTGTGGCTTGTGCCTAGGCCCTGGTGTTGTTTCTTTTGTGCCTATAAGCTGTTTGCCTTGTTGATTATGTCTGTGTTTCTTGTATTTATGATTTTAGCTATTTGCTCAAATCTGTACAGCACTTTGGTCAACGTGGGTTGTTTTTCAGTATGCTATATAAATAAACTTGACTATAGCTCAGCATTTAATACCATCATTCACACAATCCTCATTGAGAAGTTGCAGAACCTGGGCCTCTGTACCTCCCTCTGCAATTGGATCCCCGACTTCCTAACCAGAATACAACATTCTGTGCAGATTGGTGATAACATTGCTGATGATTAACACTGGTGCACCTCAGGGGTGTGTGCTTAGCCCACTGCTCTACTCTCTCGATACTAAGGACTATGTGGTTAGGCATAGCTCAAATACCATCTATGAATTTGATGATGATACAACCATTGTTGGTAGAATCTCAGATGGTAATGAGAGGGCTTACAGGAGTGAGATATGCCAACTAGTGGAGTGGTGTCACAGCAACAACCTGGCACTCAACATCAGTAAGACAAAAGAATTGATTGTGGACTTAAGGAAGGGTAAGATGAAGGAACACATAGCAATCCTCATAGAGGGATCAGAAGTGGAGAGAGTGAGCAGTTTCAAGTTCCTAGGTCCCAACATATCAATGCAGTTATAAAGAAGACAAGACAGTGACTATACTTCATTTGGAATTTGAAGAGATTTGGCATGTCAACAAATACACTCAGAATCTTCTATAGATGTACCGTCAAGAGGATTCTGACAGGCTGTGTCACTGTCTGATGTGAGAGGGTATGGGAAAGAAACTGCAGAGGGTTGTAAATCTATTTGGTTTCATCTTGGGGACTAGCCTACGAAGTACTTAGGGCATCTTTAGGGTGCAGTGTCTCAAAAAGGCAGCATCCATTATTAAGGAACTCCAGCACCCAGGGCATGCCCTTTCCTCACTTTCACCATCAGGTAGGAGGCCACACACTCAGCGCTTCAGGAACAGCTTCTCCTCTCTGCCATCCGATTTCTAAATGGACATTGAACCCTTGAACAGTACCACACTTTTTAAATATATATTATTTCTCTATTTTGCACAATTTTTAATCTATTCAATATACATACATATACTGTAATTGATCTTTTTTCTCTGCTTCAGCATTGAACTGCTGCTAAGTTAACAAATTTCATGACACGTGCCAGTGAGTCTGATTCCATGGAGAGGAATCTAGTGTCCATGATGTCCCACAACTCTTTGCAGTTTCTTGAGGTCAGGGGCAGAGCAGTTAACTTACCAAATCATGATACATCCTGATAGGATGTTTTCTGTGCTGCACAATAAAAATTGATAAGGTTTGGCAGAAACATCCCAAATTTCTTTAGCCTCTTGAGGAAGTAGATCAATAACATTCTGTAACCTAAGATTATCCTTACTGATCTATGTTATCTCACTTATTTATCTTATCTACCCCCTGTTTCGCTGCTGGCATTCAGGGCAGCAATGAAGGTCCTCCAACTCTGGCGGGGTTCAGGGCTTCCTTCATCGTGTCAGTAGCTTGGTTTTCACTACTGTCAGACAAGCAAGCATGGGTGGGGACTCAGGAATACCGTCAATGCAGAAGGATTCTTCATTGCTGTTTCTGTAACAATTTTGTTTACCAGTCAGAGTTGTTAGCCCTGAGCAGAACCCCCAAACCTACAGTACCACTGGACAAACCTCTACCCTTTGACCTGTATGGCATGAGTGACCCTACCAAGGGCCAAAGCAGAAGGCCCTGACTCCGGCTAACAGCTCTCCAGATCACTGAGACTGGAAGCCTCCAAACCATGACAAGGTTGTGGTCCTCTTGGAGAATCCTCACTATCAACACCACAAATCTTTGTGTTAGCAACCAAATTAAAGATGAAAGATGTCTATTGGAGTGGGGATAGTTTTAATACGATGAATAATGAACTGCCCTGGGAAAACAGGGATCAAATCTATGCAGACGAAGTGTTAAATGAATAAATAGTCAGTCTTTAGGAGTAAATGTTTTAGCTAGAATCTAGATACCTTGGGAGAAGGGTAGAGAGCTTTGTGCCAGAGCTCTGCAAATGGCCACACAATTATAAAAAAAGACATTACATATGCAAAGTTGTTATCATGAGTCAAAACCACCCTGATTACTGAAACTTCAATGAGGAAGTTAAAAAAGGAACTGAGATGACATGGCAAAAGACTCTACAAACATGAAATCCAAAAATAGGTATGAGTAGGAAAAGGATTGTGAGAGGAGATCGGGGACCAAAAAAGGAAATCTATTCGTGGAATCGGTAGGCATAGCTGAGACACTAAACAAGCTTTTGATATCAGCCTATACCAAGGAAGAGGATATTGCTGGAGTCCCCACAAAGGAAGTTATGTGAGGTTTTGAATGGGCTAAAATTGATAGGGGAAGTGCTAAAAAACAGCTGCAGTTGGTCAGCCTGGGGTTTTAATCACATGATCCAAATCTGATGCACTTTAGTTTGTCAAAGGAAGCAAGAGCAATGGCCATAAATGAGTATTCAGGGACAGTGTCTGAAGTCTGGACAATTGCAAATACTACACACTTGTTCAAAAAAATGTGTAAGAATTAACCCAGTAACTGCAGGCCAGTGCATTTAACCCTAGTAATGAAGAAGAGTTTATATCACAGGTGTCAAACTCAAGGCCCACGGGCCATATCCGGCCCGGCGTACAATTATATCCGGCCCGCGAGATCATTTTAGATGGATCTATTATTTTAATTATTAATGGCCTGGCAATATGAAGCCTATAACTGTAAATTAATACCAATCATAAAAATAATGCTTGCTCAGCAGTCTTCTTCATAAGAAACGGAATTTGTGAAGTGAAACACTTCGTAGTTATAGCAGAGACTGAGACACATGAGAACAGGCTGAAAAAATGGAGGCAATGAAAGCTGCGTTCACACGCACCCAACTGATCCGGCCCGCATGAAGCTGCATTTTGCCCAATCCAGCCCGTGACCTAAAATGAGTTTGACACCCCTGGTTTAGATAATGGAAAGAATTAGCAGTCACTTGGGTTTGGTTAGAGGCAGACATTATAGATATGTTAGAGGCAAAATGTCAAACTAGCCTCACTAATTGTAACTAGTGACTTAAAATTAACAGAACTTCTGACATATACTGGAAATTTTGAGTTCAATATTGCTACTTAAAGTGATATAGCTGAGCCTATGTAAAATCAATGAACTGGAATCATCATGCATTGACAAGGATCTCATACTGCCAATGTAAAGTATCATATTATCCTAACCATTCTCATTTAATTAAATGTATGTTGCCTACACAGAAGTTTAGTACTTAAAACAAAACCTTCACTTTATAATCTTTAAGGAGTTAAATTTTAAGTGTTTAAAGTAGAGTAAGTAATGTCGCAAAAACAAAGGAGCTGGTTGTGGACTACAGGAGGAATGGAGACAAGCTAACCCCTATTGACATCAACGGATCTAGGGTTGAGAGGGTGAACGGCTTTAAGTTCCTTGGCATAAACATCGCTGAGGATCTCGTGGTCTGTACATACTGGCTGTGTGGTGAAAAAGGCACAACTGCGCCTCTTTCACCTCAGACGGTTGAAGTTGGGATGGGTCCCCAAATCCTAAGAACTTTCTACAAGTGCACAATTGAGAGAATCTTGACCGGCTGCATTACTGTCTGGTATGGGAAATGCTCTTCCCTCAATCGCAGGACTCTGCAGAGTGGTGTGGACAGCCCAGGACATCTGTAGATGTGAACTATTCAGGACATTTAGAAAGACAGGTGTGTAAAAAAGGCCCAAAGGATCATTGGGGACCAGAGTCGCCCTAACCACAAACTGTTCCAGTGATTACCATCTGGGAAACGTTACTACAGCATAAAAACCAGGACCAACAGGCACCAGGTCAGCTGCTTCCACCAGGCCATCAACTGATTGATTAATTCATGCTAACACAGTTGTATTTCTATGTTATATTGACTATACTGCTGTACATAATATTTATTATAAAGTACTATAAATTGCACATTTAGACAGAGAAATAACAAAAAGATTTTTACTCCATGTATATGAAGGATGTAAGTAACAAGGCTGCAGCAGAGTATGTATCAGATGGGAAGTTGGTGGGACCACCAACTGGTGGAATTTAAGCCTGACAAATGCAAAGTGATACATTTTGGGAAGTCAAATGGGGACAGGACATGTATAGCAAATGATAAGAAACTGAGGACTATTGATGAGCTGAGAGACCCAGAGATTCAAATCCAGAATTCTCTGAAATTCCGTCAGTAGCCAGGTAAAGAAGGCATATAGCATACTGGCCCTCCTTGATTAGGACAGTGGTAGATCAGTGGTAGATCTGTGGAATTCTGCCCAATGAAGCAGTGGAGGCTACTTCAGTTAATATATTGTTTGGATAGTTTTTTGCATAGTAGGGGAATTAAGGGTTATGGGGAAAAGTCAGGCAGGTGGAGATGAGTCCATGATAAGATCAGTCAGTATCTTATTGAATGGAGGAGCAGGCTCGACAGGCCAGATGACCAACTCCTGCTTCTATTTCTTATGTTCTTAAAGTCAATTCAATTCATATCTTAAATTGTTTTAACAGTCCATCTCATCTGTTTATAAAGAATTGTAGACAATAGACAGCAGGTGCAGGAGTAGGCCATTCAGCCCTTCTAGCCAGCACCGCCATTCACTGTGATCATGGCTGATCATACACAATCAGTACCCCGTTCCTGCCCTGTCCCCATATCCCTTGACCCCGCTCTATCTAACTCTCTCTTGAATGCATCCAGAGACTTGGCCTCCACTGCCTTCTGGGGCAGAGCATTCCACATATCCACCACTCTCTGGGTGAAAAAGTTTTTCTGCATCTCTGTTCTAAATGGCCTACCCCTTATTCTTAAACTGTGGCCTCTAGTTTTGGACTCACCCATCAGCGGGAACATGCTTCCTGCCTCCAGTGTGTCCAATCCCTTAATAATCTTATATGTTTCAATCAGATCCCTTCTCATCCTTCTAAATTCCAGTGTATACAAGCCCAGTCGCTCCAATCTTTCAACATATGACAGTCACGCCATTCTGGGAATTAACCTTGTGAACCTACGCTGCACTCCCTCAATAGCAAGAATGTCCTTCCTCAAATTTGGAGACCAAAACTGCACACAATACTCCAGGTGGGGTCTCACCAGGGCCCTGTACAGCTGCAGAAGGACCTCTTTACTCCTATACTCAATTCCTCTTGTTATAAAAGCCAGCATGCCATTAGCTTTCTTCACTACCTGCATGTTTGTTTTCATTGACTGATGTACAAGAACACCTAGATCTCGTTGTACTTCCCCTTTTCCTAACTTGACTCCATCTGCCTTTCTGTTCTTGCCATCAAAGTGGATAACCTCACATTTATCCACATTAAACTGCATCTGCCATACATTTGCCCACTCATCCAACCTGTCTAAGTCACCCTGCATTCTCATAACATCCTCCTAACATTTCACACTGCCACCCAGCTTTGTGTCATCAGCAAATTTGCTAATGTTACTTTTGCTTTTACTTTTAATGTTACTTTCGTAAAGCTAGACTTTGTCTGAATATTTAAATGAAAAACAACTCTTTGGATTGTATGCCTTAATTTTGTTCAGTTTTCATCCAAACAGCTTTTTATTTTAAAAAAAAAGGAATAGAAATAACATAAAGGTATCTTCTATTATTCACTGAAAGATATCACAAGCAAATGATACCAGGGACTCGCTGATTTTACCACCCATGTACATCAAGACTGGAACCTTTTACCAGTACGGCACAAATAATCTTATCAATTTGCCACTCACACTCACAGAAGGAATACAAGCCTAGCTGACTCTTTGGCAACCAACCAGTTTTAAAATTCTCATGATCTGAAAAGAGGACATGAGATTGTACCAAATATTCTGGCATAATCTGTGCAAAAAGATTTATAACCTTCTTTGAAGAAGATAATTTTTCTTATACCAATGATGAAATCAAAGAGGCTTCTTTACAACTTGAAAAACGACAGCAGACTTAAAAGCAGAAGATGGTACCATCCTGAGTAGAAAAGTCTGAGATTGACATGGGAACAAAGTGGTTAGCACATAATTTTACAGTGCCCATGATTACCGATCAGTGTTCAGTTCTTACCACTGCCTCTAAGGGAATGTCTACATTCTTCCTGTGACCACATGGATTTCCTTTGGTTACCCCTGTTTTTTCCCCCACATTCCAAAGATGTATGGGTTGGGGTTAGTGAGTTGTGGGCGTGTGACGTTGGCACTGGAAACATGGTGATACTTGCAAGCTACCCAGCACAATCCTCGCTGATCTGATCTGATACATACAACACATTTCACTGTATGTTTTGATGTACATGTGATAAATAAAGCTCATCTCTATTTTTCAATGGACTAGACATTACAAAAAGCACCACTGCCTTTGCTGCTAGTTTCAAAACATGAAATAAAAGTAGAAATAGGTTATTTGGCCTCAGATGCCTGGTTTGCTATTCTATAGGACTGTGGTGAACTATGTGCCTGTATGGACACGCCCCCTTCTGACTGCTCCTGTGGCTCCTCCCACAGGCCCCTGTATAAAGGCGATCGAGGTCTGATCCTCTGCCTCATTCTCCAGGATGTAATATGATGGTCACTCACTGCTGGTTCCTTCTTCAGTCAATAAAATTGATGCACCATCAATAACTCACTCTGAGACGTAAGGCGAGATATCGGCTTTTATTGACTGAAGAAGGACGATCGAGGTCTGATCCTCTGCCTCATTCTCCAGGATGTAATATGATGGTCACTCACTGCTGGTTCCTTCTTCAGTCAATAAAAGCCGATATCTCGCCTTACGTCTCAGAGTGAGTTATTGATGGTGCATCAATTTTATTGACTGAAAGTTTTAAAACATGTAAACTGTTTTACGTCTGGAAAGGTTGGATTTGGACCCTCAAGACCCTGGAGCAGCTCTTGCTTTTGAACACTGGCTTGCATGCTTCCAATCATACTTGGCGGAGCTTCGTGCAACTGACCCTGCCGTTATGTACAGAATTCTCCTCTCGAGGGTCACCCCAAAAGTTTATTCCATTATCCGGGACCTGCCGACCTATGAAGGTGCACTGGACGCCCTCAAAAGACAGTACCTGCGGCCGGTGAACACCATCTACGCAAGACATCATTTAGCTACCCGGCGACAGCGGCCTGGAGAATTGAGCGCCGAGTTTCTCCGAGAACTACAGACACTCGTCCGAGCTTGTGACTGCAAGACACTCACGGCAGAACAACATGCGGAGCTGCTGGTGCGAGATGCCTTTGTGACGGGACTGAGGTCAGTGTACATGCGCCAGCGACTGCTGGAACACTCCGATCTTACCTTACGCTCGGCGATCGAGACGGCCAGCGCTCTGGAAGCTGCACTGCACTACGCCGACGCTGTCCAGTCGCGTGATTCCCCGCTGGTTCTGTGGATGCCTCAGACCCCGCCACCGCTGGCTCCCGCGAGCGAAATCGCCGCTGCCAGTCGCAATTCCACGAGCTCCCCAAACCCGACCACTGCGGTGGCCCATCAGAAGCCTGTGCTTTGTTATTTCTGTGGCCACAAAAAGCACTCTCGACAATGCTGTCCAGTGCGAGAAGCGACCTGCTCCAGCTGTGGAAAGCGGGGCCATTTCGCCAAGGTCTGTAAGTCTAAACTGTGAGCGGAGTGCAGCGCTGCGGGTGAAACGTGGGGGCCGCCATCTTGCATGCCCAGATCTGGGTGGCCATCTTTGTCAGCGTCAGCATGCCCCGCCCCCGACCCTCCGATGCTTACCGGGTACCCCAGATGTGGGCGGCCAACTTTGTCGGCGTCAGCATGCCCCGCCCCCGACCCTCCAATGCTTACCGGGTACCCCGACGGCGATTCAATTCTGGCTGTAACTCTCGACCAAAGCACCCCACACCCGCTTGCAAGGTCCATGTTGGACATCCGGGTGGAGGGGCACAGGACTAGATGCCTGTTTGACATGGGCAGCACTAAGAGTTTCATTCACCCGGACACAGTGCAACGCTGTGGACTCGCAACACGGCCAGTAAGTCAGAAGATCCATTTGGTTTCTGGGTCGCATTCCACAGACATCCGGGTGGGTTGTGTAGTGACATTGGTGGTGCAAGGCACAGAATATCGGAACTTTGCGCTACTGGTCATGCCCAATCTGTGCGCACCTGTGCTATTGGGGCTGGACTTCCAGAGCCATCTCGAAAGTGTGACTATGGTATATGACGGGCCCCTCCCACCACTCACTGTCCGGAATCCTCAGTTCTGTGGGACTTCATCACTACTGACCACACACACACAGCGACACACACATCCCATCCAACACGACAGCTATGCTACTGATACCACTTGCAGTCTCTCCACTCTCGAGGTCCCTCCCCCGCCGCTGTTCGCCAACCTGACCCCGACTGTAAACCGGTGCAGTGGCTGCTCAGGGAGGGGATCATTGAGCCAAGCACAAGCCCTTGGAGGGCCCAGGTGGTCGGATGGTGGGCCCCCCCCCCTCACGAACTCCTATTCTCTTTTCCCAGGAAGTCTGTCACTGGGACCGCTCTACCAGTTTGGCTGATGTCCCCGGGGCCAGTGCTGCTCCGCAAACATGTGAGGAGCAATAAATACTCCCCGCTGGTCGAGAGGGTTCACCTTCTGCATGCGAACCCCCAGTATGCTTACGTGGTCTTACCTGATGGGCGGGAGGACACGGTCTCCATCCGCGACCTGGCACCTGCAGGTGCAGCAGACCACTACCCTGAACACTCTCCGGTAACTATGAACCCTGTACCCGAGGTGACACTGCGCTCACCAGGCCCTACATGGACTCCTCATGACATTTCTATACCAGGTGCCTCGCACATGCATGAGCTGGAACCAGCACAACCTCCGTCTCCTGTGCAATCACCAATGTTGCCGGCATCGGTGCATTCACAGCCGGTGCTACGTAGATCGCAGTGACAGATTCGACCACCTGATAGACTTGACCTGTACGAAACTTTGCCACATGGGGACTCTTTCAAACAAAGGGGGGGTGAATGTGGTGAACTATGTGCCTGTCTGGACACGCCCCCTTCTGACTGCTCCTGTGGCTCCTCCCACAGGCCCCCGTATAAAGGCAATCGAGGTCTGATCCTCTGCCTCATTCTCCAGGATGTAATATGATGGTCACTCACTGCTGGTTCCTTCTTCAGTCAATAAAAGCCGATATCTCGCCTTACGTCTCAGAGTGAGTTATTGATGGTGCATCAAGGACCAAGACTGATATCTTACACTAGTGTCATTTTCCTCATTTTCTTCCATTTCCCTTGAATACCTACATTCCCCAGCTTTCAATGATGCAGAAAGTAAGCCAAACATCAGCTCTCAAAAATGCTGCAGAAATCATCAAAATAAATTGCATGTGCTAGCTGTAAACAGTAATAAGCTCCAGACCTTCTGAGAATATTTTGAGAACTTAAGTGCATACCAGTCTACAGCCTCAAGAGCAGATAATGGTAAAAAAAACATGTTTGTCTGGGGAATCATTAAAGTCAAGGGCCTTGAAGGTCATAAAAAAAGACAATTACTTTGTGCAAGGGGTGTCTTCTCCTAAGCCATGTAATGACTAGTGCTAAGATCTGGTGATAGAGCCAAGGACATTGTGATGGTTCATACATGTTTTGACTTGTCACTGTGAGGCTAATCAGAGCTCTAATACTATTTTCAAGTTGGCTGACAGCACCACTGTCATAGGCCAAATCAAAGGTGGTGATGATTCAGCATAGGAGGGGAATTCAAAATCTGGCTGAGCGGTGCCACAACAACATTTCCCTCAATGTCAGCAAGACCTGATTATTGATGTCAGGAGAAGGAAACCAGAGGTCTATGAGCCAAATCATCATTGGAGGATTAGAGGTGGAGAGGGTCAGTGAAATTAAATTCCATAGTATTACCATTTCAGAGGACCTGTCCTGGGCCCAGTACATAAGTGCAATTATGAAGAGGGCACTACTGAGGAGACTGTGAAGATACAGCATGATATCTAAAACTTTGACAAACTTCCATAGAAGTGTGGTGGAGAGAATATTGACTGGCTGCACCATAATTTGGTATGGAAGCATCAATACTTTTGAATATAAAATCCCACAAAAAGTAGTGGATACACCCCAGTCCATTACAGGTAAAGCCCTCCACACCACTGAGCACATCTACAGAAAGCATTGTCGCAGGAAAGTAGCATCCATCATCAGGGACCCCACCACCTAGGACATGCTAGCTTCTTGCTGCTGCCATAAGGAAGCAGGTATAGAAGCCTCAGGACTCACACCATCAGATTCAGGAACAGATATTACCCCTCAGTCATGGGGCTCTTGAGCCAAAGATGATAGCTTCATTTAACTTCACTTGCCCCCTCAATGAAATGTCCCACAACCTATGGACTCCTCATCTCACGTTCTTGATATTTCTGGTAAGCATCGCGATGCTTCCAGTAAGATGGCAGTGTGTTCAATCACAGCAGGTTCTACAGTGTCAACAAAGGGTGCTACTATCCTTTTTATGATTAAGAACTTAAAGGACTGCAGGTCTACCTCATCAGTGAGTTGTTCCTTGGCAGAGAACTGAAGGAGCTGGACTTGGTGCAGTTGGTGCTGCTACTCGTGTCAGAGAGGTTTCAGAGGAGTTGGTGCATGAAGGAGGCATAAAGTCTATTAGTGAATGACCATCTTAGTTGTTTTTCTTGTGTTCACAAGACCCTTTTGCACATTGTTAATGGGGAATGCTGCAAATGGGGCAAATGGCGGGTGAGCAGTGTGGCCTCAGTCATAGCGAGGAATTGGCCTCAAGCTGTGCTGTTGCCTGTTTCCTGCTGCCAGGAGAGAGGCGTTGAAACCAGTGTGCTGCACCGCGGACAGCGTGGTCCAGCGTTCAGGATTGGAGTCAGTGCTGCCACCCTACCCATCCCCAGTATTCACTCAGCAGAAGAAAAGCTCATTGTGGTTGAATGTACACTTCTGCAGCATTCATGGACTCAGAGCCTGGACTATTTTTTTTGTGTGGCTGTAATTCTACTGATATCTTACATGTGCTTGCTATCTTGTGTGTGTTTTGTGCTGTGTGTGACTGTTGGTACTGTGTTTTGCACCTTGGACCCGTTTGGCTGTATTCATGTACAGTTGAATGACAATTGCACTTGAATCGAATTGAATTGAATTTATTGCTTATTTATTTAATTTTTTTTATTTCTTTTTTGTATTTGCACAGTTTGGTGTAATTTGCACTCTGGTTGAACACCCAAGTTGGTGCTGTCTTTCATTGATTCTATTATGGTTACTATTCAATTACAAATTTATTGAGTATTCCCACAAGAAAATGAATCTCAGGGTTGTATATGGTGACATTTATATACTTTGATAATGAACTTACTTTCAACTTTTGAGAGACAGACAGACTGAGACTGGAGAAACTGTCGGGACACTTGTGGTTCTCTCCAGCAGTATCTTGTATAAAGTAGCTTAGTGATAGGTTTATAAGCATTACTTTGTCTCTTTTACAATTTTATTAACTATTTTTTCTTTGTGTTTTGTTCCTAATAAAGTAATTGTTATAACCATTAACACGTGTACAGTGTCTCCTTTGTCTGTGGATACCTCTTGCTGTTGAATCAGAAAAGAACAAGGAATACCTTTTAAAATATTTTCATTACAAGGATAAAATTACCAGTCACCATCTCATTAAGATCAATACTGAATCTGAATGCCCAGTAATCTCTTGAGAATTTTACGTAAAGTACTTTGAGGAACTAAAACCACAATTATAAACAAAATGTAATGGACGTCAATAGGTTGGAAACATTTGAGTAGTCCTTGCACATTAACAAAAAACTGGCTGAATGAATAGGTGATTAAAAGTAATAAATGTTTTATTTTGAAATTCAAGTCCTGCAGTGACATTCATGGCAATCAATATTAAGAGTACCTGGATTTGAGAAGATGCAGCTTTAAAATAAATGGAAGGCACAAAAATAGTCAATCTAGCAAACTAATCTTCTTGGACATTAGTTAGCAGATTATGCACATTTATTTAAATTGAAGTTATTTCAGGGAGAGTGATCAAGTAGAGGAAATATATCCAAAATATCAAAACACAGAGAAAGGACAGCAGAGGTTTTAAACATTTAAATCTTTAAAAATGGATGAGCATTGTTAAAGCTGTAAAAGAAAACTTAAATGACCCCAAATTATCTAAATAGAGGCATCAAGTAATGTGTAAATCTATTTTGTAAACCCTAATAAAGAACTGTTCAGCCATCACATTTTTTCAAGTTTTGTCCTAATGGGAATTCAGTGCCCTGGAGAGGATGCAAAATTAATCCAAAATCCAATTACATAAAATGAGAGGCCCTTATTCTGTAGGTAGACAAGAAGAAAAGCTGAAGGCACTTTCTTTTAAAAGATTAGAAACAATCCAGCATGGGTGGTGAGAAGTTTTGTTGCTGACCAATGAGTTGGTAACAGAAGAGAACAAAGAGAGAAGAACTTTTATGTTTAATTATAATGCTGATTTCTTTTTTCAGTTATAGAATTTCCTACCACTAAAAGTAGTTAATGGACAATCCAGAAAATCTTTCTACATTTTTGAAAAATAAATAATGAAAGGAGTGTTAGGAACACGGCAGGTGGACAAATTGAACATGTGTGCAGATTAAGTTGTATGGCTCCTGCAGCAAAAAAATATAAATATATTCTGCAAAAATATCAGGAGCAGTCAAGCAGAAACCCAGTTAAACCAAATAAATCTACAATTCTCCATTTTTCTTTATCAGATTGTTTACATCTTTGTTAGAATTTAAACAAAAACACTTATTGACCAACTGGAGCTCAAGCCTTCTCTGCCATTCAATAAGATGATCGCTGAGCTTTCCTATGATTTCAACAAAATTTTGTCACTCTCTCCCCATATCCCTTAATTCTCTTCTTCAATCGTACAGTGTTTGAAGTTCTGCCCCGGCTGTATCAATGATCTGCATGAATGACATCAAAAACAAAGTTTTTCACTATATGTCAGTGCATGTGAGAATAATCAACTTATGTACAAATGACACTACCTCCACAGCTCAATGGGAAAGAAAATGCCAAATAGAGACAATCTTCTGAGAAAATAAATTGCTTTTCATCTGAACTTTAAATAGGTAATTTCTGATGTTGAAACCCAGCCTCGTAGCTTGAATATACCCACTATAGCAAGCATCGGCAGTTTGAATGGGGCACGACTGCGCAAGCGCGTGAAAGTTAGCTCGTGAGGCAGCGGGAGAGATTAAAAAGTGAGCAGATTAACGGAGCAGGCGACATAGTATTGGGAGACAGAGTAGGAAGGTTTTGCCTTGAGAGGCTTCGGCGAGCAGAGGCTGAGGACGAGCTTGCTCCCTCTGAGGTAAGGCTGGGTAAGCTCCTTTAATAACTCTAAATAACTTCAGGAGTAGGTAATGGAAGCAGCAGTTAGGGCAATCGAGTGCTCCGTTTGCAGTATGTGGGAAGTCAGGGCAAGCACAATTGTCCCTGATGACTACACCTGTAAAAGGTGCATCCAGCTGCAGCTCCTGACAAACCGAGTTAGGGAACTGGAGCTGGAGCTGGATGAACTTAAGATCATTCGAGGGGCAGAAGCAGAAATAGACAGGAGTTACAGGGAGATAGTGACCCCTAAAAGTCAGGAGACAGGTAGCTGGGTGACTGTCAGGAGAGGGAAGGGGAATAGACTGAATGAGCAGAACACTCCTGCTGCCGTTCCCATCAATAAGTATACCGTTTTGGTGGGGACAAATTGCCAGGGACAAGTTGCAGTGGTTGCGTCTCTGGCACAGAGACTGGATCCTCAGCTCAGAAGGGAAGGAGGGAAAAGAGGACAGCAGTAGTGATAGGGGATTTGATAGTTAGGGGGACAGATAAGAGGTTCTGTGGAAGAGATCAAGAATCCCGGATGGTCTGTTGCCCCCCTGGGTGCCAGCGTCCGCGATATCTCGGATCGAGTTCTCAGTATTCTCAAGAGGGAGGGTGAGCAGCCAGATGTCGTGGTTCATGTAGGGACCAATGACGTGGATAGGAAGAAACAGGAGGTCCTGCAAAGATAATTTAGGGAGTTAGGTGCAAAGTTGAAGGGCAGGACCTCCAGGGTTGCAATCTCAGGATTGTTACCTGTGCCACGTGCTAGTGAGGCTAGAAATAGGAAAATAATGCAGCTAAATATGTGGCTAAGGAGTTGGTGCAGGAGGGAGGGCTTCATGTTTCTGGACAATTGGGCCTTGTTCTAGGAAAGGTGGGACCTGTTCCGACAGGACCGGTTGCTCCTGAACTGGAGGGGGATTACCATCCTTGCAGGAAGGTTTGCTCATGTTGCTCCAGGGGGTTTAAACTAGATTTGCAGGGGGTGGGGAACCAGAGTGTTAGAGCAGATAGTGAGGTGGAGGAGGATAAAGGTCATGCAAGAGCTGCAAGAATAGTGCATGGAGTAAAGCCAGATCTAACATATAAAGAGGCTTTGAGGAAAGAGAAACAGAATAAAGGGTGTAAAGTTAGTAAGGTAGAAGAGCTAAAGTGTGTGTACTTCAATGCAAAAAGCATCAGGAACAAAGGTGATGAACTGAGAGCTTGGATACATACATGGAATTATGATGTAGTGGCTGGAACTAGGTCAGGAACAGATTCTCAATATTCATGGATTTCAGTGCTTTAAAAGGGATAGAGACGGGGGAAAGGGGGAGGAGGGGTGGCATTACTGGTCAGGGATAATATTACAGCTACAGGAAGGGTGGGTAATGTAGCAGGATCCTCCTTTGAGTCAGTATGGGTGTAAGTCAGGAATAGGAAGGGAGCAGTTACTCTACTGGGGGTATTCTATAGGCCCCCCGGTAGCAGCAGAGATTCTGAGGAGCAGATTGGGAGGCAGGTTTTGGAAAGGTGCAAAAATAACAGGGTTGTTATCATGGGTGACTTTAACTTCCCTAATATTGATTGGCACTTGATTAGTTCCAAGGGTTTAGACGGGGCAGAGTTTGTTAAGTGTGTCCAAGATGGATTCCTGTCACAGTATGTTGACAGGCTGACTAGGGGGAATACCATACTAGATCTAGTATTAGGTAACAAACTGGGTCAGGTCATAGATCTGTCAGTGGGTGAGCATCTGGGAGACAGTGATCACCGCTCCCTGACCTTTAGCATTATCATGGAAAAGGATAAAATCAGAGAGGACAGGAAAATTTTTAATTGGGGAAGGGCAAATTATGAGGCTATAAGGCTAGAACTTGCAGGTGTGAATTGGGATGATGTTTTTGCAGGGAAATGTACTATGGACATGTGGTCGATGTTTAGGGATCTCTTGCAGGATGTTAGAGATAAATTTGTCCCGGTGAGGAAGATGAAAAATGGTAGGGTGAAGGAACCATGGGTGACAAGTGAGGTGGAGAATCTAGTCAGATGGAAGAAGGCAGCATACATGAGGTTTAGAAAGCAAGGATCAGATGGGTCTATTGAGGAATATAGGGTAGCAAGAAAGGAGCTTAAGAAGGGGCTGAGAAGAGCAAGAAGGGGGCATGAGAAGGCCTTGGCGAGTAGGGTAAAGGAAAACCCCAAGGCATTCTTCAATTATGTGAAGAACAAAAGATTGACAGGAGTGAAGATAGGACCAATTAGAGATAAAGGTGGGAAGATGTGCCTGGAAGCTGTGGAAGTGAGTGAGGTCCTCAATGAATACTTCTCTTCACTGTTCACCAATGAGAGGAAACTTGATGATGGTGAGGACAATATGAGTGAGGTTGATGTTCTGGAGCATGTTGATATTAAGGGAGAGGAGGTGTTGGAGTTGTTAAAATACATTAGGACGGATAAGTCCTCGGGGTTTGACGGAATATTCCCCAGGCTGCTTCATGAGGTGAGGGAAGAGATTGCTGAGCCTCTGGCTAGGATCTTTATGTCCTCATTGTCCACGGGAATAGTACTGAAGGATTGGAGGGAGGCGAATGTTGTCCACTTGTTCAAAAAAGGTAGTAGGGATAGTCCAGGAACTTATAGACCAGTGAGCCTTATGTCTGTGGTAGGAATGCTGTTGGAAAAGATTCTTAGAGATAGAGTCTGTAGGCATTTAGAGAATCATGATCTGATCAGGGACAGTCAGCATGGCTTTGTGAAGGGAGGATCGTGTCTAACAAGCCTGATAGAGTTCTTTGGGGAGGTGACCAGACATATAGATGAGGGTAATGCAGTGGATGTGATCTACATGAATTTTAGTAAGGCATCTGACAAGGTACCACATGGTAGGCTTATTCAGAAAGTCAGAAGGCATGGGATCCAGGGAAGTTTGGCCAAGTGGATTCAGAATTGGCTTGCCTGCAGAAAGCAGAGGGTCGTGGTGGAGAAAGCACATTCGGATTGGAGGGTTGTGACTAGTGGTGTTCCACGAGGATCAGATCTGGGACCTCTACTTTTCATAATTTTTATTAACGACTTGGACGTGGGGGTAGAAGGGTGGGTTGGTAAGTTTGCAGATGACACAAAGGTTGGTGGTGTTGTGGATAGTGTTGAGGATTGTCGAAGATTGCAGAAAGACATTGATAGGATGCAGAAGTGGGCTGAGAAGTGGCAGATGGAGTTCAACCCGGAGAAGTGTGAGGTGGTACACTTTGAAAGGACAAACTCCAAGGCAGAGTACAAAGTAAATGGCAGGATACTTGGAAGTGTGGAGGAGCAGAGAGATCTGGGGGTACATGTCCACAGGTCCCTGAAAGTGGTTCACAGGTAAATAGGGTAGTTAAGAAAGCTTATGGAGTGTTAGCTTTCATAAGTCAAGGTACAGAGTTTGAGAGTCGCGGGTAATGATGCAGCTCTATAAAACTCTGGTTAGGCCACACTTGGAGTACTGTGTCCAGTTCTGGTTGCCTCACTATAGGAAGGATGTGGAAGCATTGGAAAGGGTACAGAGGAGATTTACCAGGATGCTGCCTGGTTTAGAGAGTATGCATTATGATCAGAGATTAAGGGAGCTAGGGCTTTACTATCTGGAGAGAAGAAGGATGAGAGGAGACATGATAGAGGTATACAAGATATTAAGGGGAATAGACAGAGTGGACAGCCAGCGCCTCTTCCCCAGGGCACCATTGCTCAAATACAAGAGGACATGACTATTGGTGTTTCCATACCAGGCTGTGATGCAGCCAGTCAATATACTTTCCACTACACATCTATAGAAGCTCATCAAAGTTTTAGATATCATGCTGACTCTTCGCAAAGTGCCATTCTTTCTTTGTAATTGTGCTCACGTGTTGAGCTTAGGGCAGGTCTTCCAAAATAACAACAGCGAAGAATTTAAATCTGCTAACCTTCTCCACCTCTGTTCCTCCAATGGGGACTGGCTCATGGACCTCCGGTTTCCTCCTCCAGAGATCAATAATCAATTCCTTGTTCTTGCTAACATTGAGTGAGAAGTTGTTGTTGTGGCACCACTCAGCCAGATTTGCAATCTCCCTCCTATATGCTGATTCATCACTACCTTTGATTTAGCAAACTTAATCATATTGGAACTGTGCTTAGTTGCACAGTCATAAGTATAAAGCGAGTAGAGCAGGGGTTAAGCACACAGCCTGATGGTGCACCTATGCTGGTAGAAAATGTGGAGATGTTGTTGCCAATCTGAACTGACTGGGGTTTGCAACTGAGGAAATTGAGGATGCAATTGCACAAAGAAGTATTGAGGCCAAAGTCTTGAAGCTTACTGATTAGATTTGAGGGGATGATGAAATAAATTGAATGATGAACTGTAGTCCATAAAGAGCATCCTGATGTATACAGCTTTGCTATCTAGATGTTCCAGGGTTTAGTGAAGAGCCAGTGAGACAGTAATCTGTTGTGTATCTGTTGCTCAGGTAGGCCAATTGGAGTGGATCCAAATTGATTCTCAGGCAGGAATTAATATGTTTCACCAACATGTCAAAACATTTCATCCCTGTGGATATACGTGCTACTGGACAATAGTCATAGAGGCAGGTTACTACATTTTTCTTAGGCACCAGTATAACTGAAGCCTGTTTGAAGCCTGTTTCAGACTGTTGAAGCGAGAGGTTTAAGATCTCTATGAATACTCCAGCCAGTTGATCAGCTGCATTGACCTGCGTGTGGCCTCATCTTGACGGTAGAGGAGGCCATGGACAGACATATTGGAGTGGGAGTGGTCTGTGGAATTGAAGTGTGTGGCCACAGGGAGATCCCACCACTGCTGGAGCAATACCTTATCGCCCGCCTAGGTAGCCTCCTAACTGCCGGCATGAACATCCAACTCACAGACCTCCGTTGATACCCCTGGCCCCCTCCTTACCCCATCCCTATCTATAATTTTAGTCTGGTTCTCTTTCTCTCTCTTTTTCCCCCCTCACTACAATCTCCCCCCAGCTCTACCTCTCTTTCTCTTTTATTTCCCATAATTCTCCACCTTCCCCTAGCCCATTTCCCTCCAGCCTATCACTTCCCAGCTCTCTACTTTATCCCTCCCCCCCACTTCTTATCCCCCCCCTCGACCATCCCATGTTACTTCACTCCTGATGAAGGGTTTCGGCCCGAAACGTCGTCACTACCTCCTCCCATAGATGCTGTCTGGCCTGCTGAGTTCTGCCAGCATTTTGTGTTTTGTATTTATTTCCAGCATCTGCAGATTCACTTGTGTCATCTAGTAAAATACGCTGCATTTACTTAGCCACTTCGGCAGCACCTCCAAAGTCTACATGGGCTAGGGGAGCAAACACCTCCACCACCTGTAAGTTCACATACTATACTGACTCAGAAATGTATCACAGATCTTTCATTATTGCTGGGTCTGAATGTAGGAACCTCTTTCTTACCAATATCATGGGGTAACTTCAGTAGAAGGACTGTAATGTTTCCAGAAAGTGGCTCATTTACAATAACTTGGGATGAGAAATAAATTTTAAACCTACCAGCCATACCCAGATCTCCCAATGTGAGTAAATTTAAAAATTAGACCATTAGCATTGCTCATTGGCCATAAACACTTGCTGGCTGTTCTTAGACCCATTGTTGTAACTGTGAACAAAGTCACCAGATGTCGAAAGCGATGTGCGAGGAAGCAGAAGCGAGGCAAGCGGGCAGGGGTCCGTGCCAGGCTAAAAGCGAATCCTAGCCGGCCGGCTCTCCCGTCCATTCTGCTCTCCAATGTCCGCTCCCTAGACAATAAAATGGACTACATCCGACTCCAACAAAGCACTCAGCTGAGGTACAGAGTTTGCTCTGCGTACGTTTTTACAGAGACATGGCTCACTGATGGAATTTCGGATGTCACTATTCAGCTAGATGGGCTTGCCTTGTTTCGTGTGGACAGGAACGCAGCTCCCTCCGGTAAGACTCGTGGTGGCGGTGTCTGTGTTTATATCGACACGGAATGGTGTAAGAACTCTGTGCTGGTTTCCAGACACTGCTCATCGCTAGTGGAGTTTGTGGCTGATAGATGCAGACCATTTTACTTGCCATGGGAATTCACCTCTGTCCTTATATTCGGTGTCTACATTCCCCCCAGCGCTAATGCTAAGGAGGCGCTCCGTGAGCTGTACGGGGCTATTAGCGAACTGCAGAACGCACACCCTGATGGTGTGTTTATTGCTGCCGGTGATTTTAACCACGCAAACCTTAAGTCAGTGCTCCCCAAATTCCATCAGTATGTGGACTTTGCAACGAGGGGGGAGAACGCATTGGACCTGGTTTACACAAACATTCCCGACACGTACCGGGCAGAGCCCGCCCCCACCTCGGATACTCAGACCACATCTCTGTTATGCTAATCCCAGCATACAGACCGCTCGTCAGGCGCTCCAGACCAGTTCAGAAGCAGGTGAAAACCTGGCCAGCAGGAGCCATCTCTGCTCTTCAAGACTGCTTTGAGAACACTGACTGGCACATGTTCAGGGAGGCTGCAACCGATGGCGACTCCATCAACTTAGAGGAGTACACGGCATCAGTGACCAGCTACATCAGCAAGTGCACTGATGATGTCACTCTGTCCAAGACCATCACTGTACGTGCCAACCAGAAGCCATGGATGACCGCAGAGGCACGCGCGCTGCTGAGGTCCCGTTCAGAGCAGGCGACAAGGCAGCCCTAATGATGCACCATCAATAACTCTTGGAGACGGGAGGCGAACGATAGGCTTTTATTAGCTGCAAGAGACCACAATTAGTAGCAAGAGACCACCGCACAACATCCTGGAGACTGAGGGAGGAGCAGAGCCTCCAACCGCCTTTATACAGGGGTCTGTGGGAGGAGCCACAGGAGCAGTCAGCAGGGGGCGTGTCCAGACAGGTATACATAGTTTACCACACCTAACAACAGCGAGGGCCAAATTGTCCTGGGCCATCAGAGGGGCAAAGTGTGCACACGCCCAGTAAATCCACAGCCACTTCCAGGACAGCGGTGACATGCGGTGCATGTGGAAGGGCATCCAGGACATCACCAATTACAGGACAACATTACCTGACTGTGCAGGTGATGCCTCCCTCCCAGATGTGCTGAATAACATCTATGCCCATTTTGAGGCAGAAAATGATATGGCAGCAAGGAAGTCCACACCACCTACAAATGACCAGGTGCTGTGTCTCTCCGTGGCCGACATGAGAAGAACCCAGTGCAGGGTCAACCCACGGAAGGCTGCTGGACCAGACAACATCCCTGGTAGAGTGCTCAGAGGATGTGCAGACCAGCTAGCAGATGTTCTCACTGAAACCTTCAACATCTCCCTGAGTAGTGCCACCGTTCCAACGTGCTTTAAGGCCACCACCATCGTCCCCCTGCCGAAGAAGTCTTCAATGTCCTGCCAAAATGACTACCATCCTGTTGCACTTTCATCCATCATCATGAAGTGTTCTGAGAGACTCGTCATGAGGCATATCAAGACCCTGCTGCCCCCCTCACTGGACCCCCTGCAGTTTGCGTACCATCCCAACTGCTCAACAGATAATGCCATTGCCACCACCCTCCACCTGGCCCTAACCCACCTGGACAAAAAAGACACATATGTTCAGATGCAGTTCATAGATTTCAGTTCAGCATTCAACACAATCATCCCTCAGAAACTGATTAGAAAGCTGAGCCTACTGGGCTTGAACACCTCCCTCTGCAATGGGATCCTAGACTCCCTGACTGGGAGACCTCAGTCAGTCCGGATCGGGAGCAGCATCTCCAACACCATCACACTGAGCTCGGGGGCCCCCGAGGGTTGTGTGCTCAGTCCACTGCTGTTCACTCTGCTGACTCACGACTGTGCTGCAACACACAGCTCGAACCATATCATCAAGTTCGCCGATGACACGACCATGGTGGGTCTCATCAGCAAGAACGACGAGTCAGCTTACAGAGAGGAGGTGCAGCGGCTAATGGACTGGTGCAGAGCCCAACAACCTGTCTCTGAATGTGAACAAAACAAAAGAGATGGTTGTTGACTTCAGGAGGGCACGGAGCGACCACTCCCTGCTGAACATCGACGGCTCCTCAGTAGAGATTGTTAAGAGCACCAAATTTCTTGGTATTCACCTGGCGGAGAAACTCACCTGGTCCCTCAACACCAGCTCCATAGCAAAGAAAGCCCAGCAGCGTCTCTACTTTCTGCGAAGGCTGAGGAAAGTCCATCTCCCACCCTCCATCCTCATCACATTCTACAGGGGTTGTACTGAGAGCATCCTGAGCAGCTGCATCACTGCCTGGTTTGGAAATTGTACCATCTCAGATCGCAAGACCCTGCAGTGGATAGTGAGGTCAGCTGAGAAGATCCTCAGGGTCTCTCTTTCCGCCATCACGGACATTTACACTACATGCTGCATCCACAAGCAAACAGCATTATGAAGGACCCCACGCACCCCTCATACAAACTCTTCTCCCTCCTGCCATCTGGGAAAAGGCACTGAAGCATTCGGGCTCTCACGACCAGACTATCTAAGAGTTTCTTCCCCCAAGCTACCAGACTCCTCCATACCCAGAGCCTGGAATGACACCTTACTACCCTATTGTCCTGTTTATCATTTATTGTAATGCCTGCACTTTGTGCAGTCCTGGGTAGGTCTATAGTCTAGTGTAGTTGTTGTGTTTTTTTTTTCTCTGTGCTGTTTCTTACATAGTTCAGTCTAGTTTTTGTACTGTGTCATTTAACACCATGGTCCTGAAAAACATTGTTTCGTTTTTACTATGTACTGTACCAGCAGTTATGGTTGAAATGACAATAAAAGTGACTTGACTTGACTTGACCAGAGCGACACTGAAGTTAGAAGATACAGAAGTGTTTTTTATTAAGCAAAAATGAGCAACAGGCTTCATATTGAGACCCTATTGTAAGAAGAATATTACATGACACTTTATATGCTAAAGATCAGAGGTAACAGCAGGACAATTAAATAGTTATAATGTATCAACAATGTCTGCTTTGAATTACATCTCAGTTTCAAACACCTCCTTATTCACTCCAACATTCCAGAAACCAAAAATGAATGTTGATCAGCATTGTCTGGTATGCAATCAACTCCATTCTACAGTTGCAAGGATACTAATGTTCAGGGCTGCATTTTAAATTCAATCTACAATCCATGTTCAGGGCTGAAGACTGGTTGCTGGTGAAATTAAAATTTACTATGTACCCTAATTCCAGAATATGCCTTAACACCATGTCCGGAGCTCCTGCAATGGAGGCCTCAGAAAATCTTCATCTCCCAATAAAACACTGGCATTGAGCATTGAGTTTCTAAACAGAATTCCACAGTTGATGCATTATCAAGATTGTCTTAGTAAAATGCTGATGCAAACAGAAATAATGGAATCCATACACTGCAAGTGGGAAGGATGATTTTCCCATAACATTATGGAGTTGGTGACATTGTCACAGAGCCTCACAGTAAAAAATTAGGTGTATGTGTTTGTTTAATGGCTGAATTGATTTCACCATATGTCTTCTGCAAATCACGACTGCAACAAATGGGGAGACAAAGTTATTATTCTCTGGAGTTACTGAAGATGTTACTGATTGACTCTGTTCAGTGATACTAAAGCAGAGTCAAGAATAACACATTCAGTGAATCTGGAGATAGATGCCTGATTGATATCTATTGAGTACAGAGGCCGAAGAGAGTTGAGAACTCAGTCTGCTAAAATTATGTGGCAAGAAGAGTTGGTAACTATACCCTGGTTAATGAGGTAGTGCTGCTGCAAAGTCCAGAAATTCAATTCCAACAGAGAATCGAAGACTGTAAAATTAAAAGCAGTGAAATCAGAGTGGTGGTGGAGGAGGAGGTATTCAATGGGGTAGGGTGTTAGCAGACAGCCTTGTATTTGCTGAAGATTAAATAATGTCTTTTCTAGCACTGTATGGTTTATGATTGTAATATTCATAATATTATTAGAAAACAAATCTTCTCCCAAAGCACAGTTCTCTTGCAGATGGCATCAGGTTTTCCTCCAGGATTTTCCTGTATTTTGTTGTATTCATTTTACCCTCTACCTTCACCAGCTTTCCAGGACCTGTTGCAGTGAAACGTCCCGATAGCATGATGCAACCACCACCATGCTTCACGATAGGGAAGGTATGTTTTTGATAATGTGTGGTATTTGGCTTACACCAAACATACTGTTTAGTCTGATGGCCAAAAAGTTTCATTTTGGTTTCATCAGGCCATGGAACCTTCTTCCAGCTGACCTCAGAGTCTCCCATATGCCTTCTGACAAACTCCAGCCTGACATTGCATGTGAGTTTTTTTTAACAGTGGATTTCTCTTTGCCTCTCTCTCACAAAGCTGCGGCTGGTGAAGCACCCGGGCAACAGTTGTATGTGCAGTCTCTCCTATCTCAGCCCCTAAAGCTTGTGACTGCTCCAAAATTGTCATAGGTCTCTTGGATGGCCTCCTTCACTAGCCCCTTCTTACACGGTCACTCAGTTTTTGACCACGACCTGCTCTAGGCAGTTTTACAGCTATGCCATATTCTTTCCATTTCTTAATGATTGACTTAACTGTTCTCCAAGGGATATTCAGTAACTTGGAAATATTCTTGTATCCATCTCCTGACTTGTACATTTCAATAACCTTCTCGTAGAGTTGCTTGGAGTGTTCTTCTGTCTTCATGGTGTAGTTTTTGCCGGGATACTGACTCACCAGCAGTTGAACCTTCCAGATGCAGGTGTATTTTTACTACAATCAATTGAAACACCTTGACTGCACACGGCGCTCTCCATTTAACTAATTATGTGATTTCTGAAACCTATTGGCTGCACTGGTGGTAATTTGGTGTGTCATATTAAAGGGGCTGAATACATAATGCAATCAATTATTTTGTGTTTTATATTTATAATTAATTTATATCACTCTGTAGAGATCTGTTTTTAGTTTGACATAAAAGAGACTTTTTCTGTTGATCAGTTTAAAAATAGCCAGATTAAATCCACTGTGATTCAATGTAGTAAAACAACAAAACATAAAAACTTCCAAGGAGGGGGGTGAGTACTTCCTTTCGGCACCATCATTGACCAAATGAGTTGTTCTAGGTTGTAATCGTTCTGTGATACTGTGTTGTCTTTATGGCAGTTATTTAGTTTATAATATTTTCGCTTAGTAATTCATTTGTTAGTATTTTCTAGTTAGAATTAGAAGTGTTTAAAGTATATTCATTGCCTGTAAAATATATCGGCATGTGATGACATCACATCCAGTTTCGCCGCGTCTTGTGGGAAAATACCGGTTTGAGATCAACGCGAGGGCGGGGAGCTCACCACGAGGCAGACCCGAGCAGAAGGTGTTTTGCAAGCATTAGAAATCACAGTGAGAGCAAAGCTTTTTCACCATATGTTAATGTGAAGAGTGAACAGTAAATGGTTAATCTTACTGCGACCTTGTTTCATTGACTGTGGTTTATCTCGGTGTTTAATTCGGCGTTTCATTACACCCGAGTGAGAATGCTACAGTGAAAAAGCGGCATTATCAGGTGTTTCAAGTGCTGCAATGTCATCTCGATCCAGCATCAAGTCGATGCCGCCCAGCGACAAGGACAGTAGGGCATCATCAAGTAAGGCCGCCCAGGCAAGAACTAAGGCAGATGCCGCCCATGTGCGGGTGGACTATGCCAAGCGACTAGCAAAATTGAAAATGGAAGCGGCCACCAAAGAAGCCAAACTCCAGAAGGAAAGGGCCACAAGAGAAGCCAAACTCCAGAAGGAAAGGGCCACAAGAGAAGCCAAACTCCAGAAGGAAAGGGCCACAAGAGAAGCCAAACTCCAGAAGGAAAGGGCCACAAGAGAAGCCAAACTCCAGAAGGAAAGGGCCACAAGAGAAGCCAAACTCCAGAAGGAAAGGGCTACAAGAGAAGCCAAACTCCAGAAGGAAAGGGCCACAAGAGAAGCCGAAATCCAGAAGGAAAGGGCTGCCAGAGAAGTCAGAATCCAAATGGAAGCGGCCACCAGAGAAGCTGAAATCCAGTTGGAAATGGAAAGGATAGCGGCAGAGGTGGAAGTGCTGCAGCTAGAAGGAGAAGAAGAAGCTGCCAAGGCGGAAGCAGAGTACATAGAAGAAGCTGAAGGAATGCATGATCTGGCCGAAGTAAGATCTACTTCAGAAAGGACCAGATTGGAATGCACAAGCGGCTATGTCCGATCTCAAATAGACAGGCAGGCTCGTCCTTCCGCTCCATACGTATTCGATAACATCCCATGCCATGAGGAACCTCAGGGAGGCCCGATTGCATCACTTCCATATGAGGAAGACAACTTACCCTCGCAACTCCGCGATGAAGTCGAGAATGAAAGAGCTGACGACCAATACTTCTCGACACCAAGCTTACAAGATTTGGGGAGAAGAGATGCAGAGGTCGAATTTAGGATAGCAAATTCCATAAGAAATGTACGCCCTCAGTCATATACGCGCCAACGTATTTCCCCAGCCCGCATGCCACTTACAGTTGATCCCATGATGCAGTATTTAGCATGACGGGATCTCGTCACTTCGGGACTGTACCGGTTTGACGATAAACCTGAAAATTACCATGCATGGTACTCCACATTCACCAACGCTATTGACGGAGTCCAGCTCAGAGCAACCCAAGAGTTGGATCTTATGGCGAAATGGCTGGGAAAAGAATCACGCGAACAGGTGAGACGCATACGTTCAGTGTACATCAACAAACCCGAGCTAGCCTTGAGCAAAGCGTGGGAGAGACTTTGGGGGGGCTATGGGGCCCCCAAAATTATTGAAGCGGCGCTATATCGACATCTGGAAAACTTTCCTAAGGTGTCAGCCAAAGATCACATTAAGTTAAGAGAACTCGGAGATTTTCTCATGGAGATCCAAGGCGCCAAAGAAGATGGCTACTCAGCTGGTCTAGTATACCTAGATACTCCATCCGGGATTAGACAAATCATGGACAAACTTCCATTTGGGCTGCAGGACAGGTGGCTGTCAGTTGCCTTAGAGTACAGGGAAGACCAGAATGGTCAATTTCCTCCCTTTAAGCACCTCACTAGGATTGTGTGCAGGGACGTGAAGAAGTGAAACGACCCTAGCCTCGCGGGTCCAGGAAGCAGTACGATTTACAACAAGCCAGGTAGATCCTCTTCGAATGTTTTCAACATTGATAAACCCGTCTCAGTGCTCAAGACTGAAGCCCTTACAACTAACAATGACCCTAGCAAGTATTGTCCATTGCATAACAAACCCCATCCCCTCAGAAAATGCAGAATGTTTAGGGAAAAACCCCTTGAAGAGAGGATGGCCCTTCTCAAGGAGAAAAGAATATGTTTTAAATGCTGTTCCTCAACCTTTCACCTCGCCAGAGAGTGTACGATCGCCATGAAGTGTCCAGAATGTGATAGCACTAATCACGTCGGGGCCATGCATCCCAGCCTGTCACCGCAAACCAACAACGCTCCTTCACCCCCACAACAGGACGGCGGGGAGGGAGAGGCTCACTCCAGGACAACCCAAGAGCTCGAGCTGTACAGAAGTTTGCGGTCAAGCTCAGTCAAGCCATTCTTGTTCCAAGATCTGCCTCACTAAGGTGTACCCTAAAGGAGCCAAAGACAAGGCCATCAAAGCCTATGTGATTCTGGACGATCAGAGCAATCGCTCACTAGTCAGTCCAGAGTTCTTTAAATTGTTCAACATTGAGAGTGAGCAGTTCCCATACTACCTCAGAACTTGCTCAGGCAACATGGAAACTCAAGGAAGGAAAGCAGAAGGCATCCAGATCGAGTCCCTGGATGGTAAAGTCGTCATCTGTCTCCCTCCACTCTTAGAGTACAATGAAATCATGAATAACCGCACCGAGATCCCGATGCCAAGTGCGGTGCTACACCAGCCACATCTCCACCACATCGCCAAACACATCCCAGAACTGGACCCAAAAGCGGAAATACTCCTGCTATTAGGGAGAGACGTTCTCCGGGTGCACAAGGTTAGGCAGCAGGTCAATGGACCACATGACGCCCCCTTTGCGCAACGCCTGGATCTGGGCTGGGTGGTGATAGGAGAGGTGTGTCTCGGTAACGTACACAAACCGACGGTCAGCACACTCAAGACCAATGTGCTAGAGAGTGGCCGCCATCCAATTTTTCAACCCTGCACAAGTGTCCCGTGCATTAAGGAAGCACAACAAGACGTTAACAAGCGTAAAGTAACTGACGAGACGCTGGGTCAGTCAGTTTTCGTTCAAACTGAGCATGGTAATAAACTTGCTCAATCAGCTCAAGATGCCATTTCCTTAAAAACAAAGGACACCAAGGTCTTCAGAGATGAAGCAAAGAATGGGGTTGCCCCATTGCCTTTCAGAGAACCACGCCAGCGCTTGCCAAACAACAAAGAGCAGGCAGTCAAGCGGTTCATGTCCTTACAAAAAACCCTGAAAAGGAAACCTGAGGTGCAGCAACGCACCTGATTGACCCACGAGGTACTGTGCACCCTAATGGCAGAGGTCACAGCCATTATAAATGCACGACCACTCCTACCTGTGTCTTCTGACCCAGAAAACCCCTTCATACTCTCGCCATCAATGCTCCTTACGCAGAAGGCAGGAGCTCCCCCTCCACCTGGGGACTTCTCAGACAAGGATTTGTACACAAAGCAATGGAGACAAGTCCAAGCTCTGGCAAATCAGTTCTGGTCTCGCTGGAGACAGGAATATCTACCTTTGCTGCAACACAGACAAAAGTGGACAGAACCCCGCAGGAATCTTCAAGTTGGAGACTTAGTCCTGCTCAGGGACAAGCAAATCGCCCGCAACAGCTGGCCAATGGCCAGAATCACTGCTATATTCCCTAGTGGGGATGGACATGTCAGGAAGATCGAGTTGAAGACTACCGACCGAGGCGATGTGAAAATTTACCAAAGGCCAGTTACAGAAGTTATTCTACTTCTACCTAATGACTGATTAAGAGACTAAGTTTTGTACTCTGTTCATTGTGACCTTACGAAGGTCAGGCGGGGAGTGTGTTGTCTTTATGGCAGTTATTTAGTTTATAATATTTTCGCTTAGTAATTCATTTGTTAGTTTTTTCTAGTTAGAATTAGAAGTGTTTAAAGTATATTCATTGCCTGTAAAATATATTGGCATGCGATGACGTCACATCCGGTTTCACCGCGTCTTGTGGGAAAATACCGGTTTGAGATCAATGCGAGGGCGGGGAGCTCACCACGAGGCAGACCCGAGCAGAAGTTGTTTTGCAAGCATTAGAAATCACAGTGAGAGCAACGCTTTTTCACCATATGTTAATGTGAAGAGTGAACAGTAAATGGTTAATCTTACTGCGACCTGGTTCTCATTGACTGTGGTTTATCTCGGCGTTTAATTCGGCGTTTCATTACACTCGAGTGAGAACGCTACAGATACTGTTGATTGCAAAGCAATGCTGGTTTACCTCTAGCAAGCAACTAGTTGGATTTGCTTTCTATTTATTGCAAGACTTGATGAAGTCATCATCAATTTTGAAACACTGTAAAAACTAACTTGACAAATGAGGTGATACAGAGGTTCCATTATACAAACAGAAATAAACATTTCTTTGTGCTCTGCAATAATTTCCCCCTTAATCTACAAGAATGTATTGTCCTTGGAGACTGACACAGATGTTTATATTTTTCCGGCTGTTCTAAACTTTAACTGCTGCAAGTCCCAGAATATTGGGACCAGCAGGGGATGAAGAGAATTCAAGAGATTCCTGGTTTCCTGAGAGAGGTACTCCCACATCTTTACAGTGTTTCAAAATTGATGATGATTTCATCAACTTGTAATGGATTAAACAAAATAGCTGCAAAGAATCAGGGAGTTGCCTCCCTCATTTCATGAAGGCAAACAAGATCAATCAAATTAGGAGTAGAAGTAGACCAATGTATGATTATGTCTGATCTGATCTGTAACCACATCGCTACAGTACCATCTGTCTTTGCTTGTTGTATATCAAGTATCTGATCTTTGCTTTAAAGATAATTAAATACTCTGCCGTTTTGAGGACAAGCATTCAAAAGACTCAATGCCAGGTGGGAGAAATTGTTCTACCTCACAGCTGATGTATTGGACAACTCAGTGTTTCTTTTACACAGTTGTCCCTCAATGCCGCCCACCACACCACACACCAACCCCAAACCCTTTTCTAGATTCTCTCATAATAGGAAATATCTTTCTACATCAGGAACTTAGTTTGAAGGGCGGAGCTTAGTCAAGATGGAGATAAATGGTGACTGCTTTGCTTGTATCTTCGGAAACAGTTATATTTCCATCTTTAATATCTCTGCTTTTCTCTTTCAGGGTTCTTTTGAAGATCCTGACCTGGTCACACTGACTTTGGTTCTTTGCGGGAATGGGACGCGGTCTTGGGTTGTCATGACTGGCCGCTATCCGACATGCCCCGGGTGCGGCCTAAGAGTATGGCTCATCTTTGTAGGCCTCGGATCCCAGGGTCTCTGGAGACGGGCAGATCAAAGGTCAGTGTCCCAGAACGGTGTGTCATGGGAGCTGGAAAATCTTTGGCTGTGGGCAGAGACCTGAGATCGTTGGGCATAGAACTCAGAAAAAGCGACGCAACTGACTTTTAACATTGTAAACCAGTGAATTGTTTGTTATGTCTTCCCTCTTGCTGTAAAATGGAGACACCTTTTTCTCCCTTATTGAGAGAGAGAACCTATCGTATGTCTAATACCAGGTGAACACGTAGTCTTTGGACTACTGCAAGTCTGTGTCTTTGCTGTTGCTTTTGCTGCATGCTTGAGAGCTCGGTGGCAGGTGCTGATGCTTTTTTTGCCGGTGGGGGGAAGGGGATCATTGCTTGCTGCCGCTTACATGCGGGAGGGAGAGGGAGCTGGGTGGACTTTGGGATTCTGACATTTAATTGTCATTCATTCTTCGGGGCACTCCTCTGTTTTCATGGATGGTTGCAAAGAAAAAGCATTTCAGGATGTATATCGTATACATTTCTCTGACATTAAATGTACCTTTGAAACCTTGAACACTCAAGATTTGTTATGTTTGGGGGACGTCACGTGATGACGTAGGATCGAGATGTGGAAATCCAGCTCTCCCGTAAAAAAACAGTAAAATAATGTTTAAGTGAAGAAAAGTTAGTAAATACTTTTTAAAAATTACTTATAAACTACTCAGGTTTGTCTTAAGATATGTCTCCTAAACAGAAGCAGAACAAAACTACTACTTTGAAGACAACACTAGTTGGAAAAGAATCAAGGCCGGCTGCCATGAAAGAGCCTCGGGCTCAAGTGCAATTTACCTCCGGCAATACAGAACAGGAAACTGCGGCATCATCAACCATTTCCAAAAAAAAAGAGCAACAGGAATTGCGCATGCATGAAGGAAGGGACATGCACAAACACGAGCAACCCAAACTACAAATCCCAGCTATGATCGGAACTGAAAGTGAAAGTGAATATGAGGTGGAATCAGATTCTCTGGATAAATCAGACGAAGATGAAGAGACAAACAAGGAAGAGCAACAGGAAGAGGTTGGAGGTGATATTGGAGAGATAAAAAAATCCTTGGTGCAAATAATGCATGAATTAAAAGCATTAAAAGTAATAAAAAGATATTCAAAATATGAAGATTATGTTTGATAAAATGATGAAAAGACAGGACAAAATGGACAAGAAAATTAAAAACTTGGAAGAAACAATGGGAGACACCATTGATACAGTGGATAAAAATGGAAGATAATATCCTTGCCTGGACATCAGAAAGAAAACGGTTGTTGGAAAAAGTGGATGTACTTGAAAATTTTAGCAGATGAAATAATATTAAGATTGTTGGACTTAAGGAAGGTATAGAGGGAGAGGATCCAATAATTTTTTTTCAAAAATGGATACTGGAAATTTTGGAAATGGAAGAAGGAACCCAGTTAATTGAAATTGAAAGGGCTCACAGAGCCTTAAGATCAAGACCTCAAGTTGATCAAAACCCACGAACAATCTTGATAAAATGCTTAAGATATCAAGATAATGAAAAGATCCTGAAGGCAGCTGCCCAACGTGCCAGAAAGAGAAATGGGCCATTGATGATAGAAGGGAAAACTGTTCTTTTCTATCCTGATATAAGTTATGACCTTTTGAAGAGAAAGAAGGAATTTAACCCAGCGAGAAAAGTTTTATGGGAAAAGGGTTATAAATTTATATTGTGCCACCCGGCAACTCTGATAATTTTTTTAGATGATGGAAAAAGAAGATCTTTTACTGATTATCAGGATGCAGATGAATTTGCACAAGAACTCCCAAATATTCACTAACCACAGCCAAAGATTTAAAAGTGAAACGGATTAAAGATGAAGACAGGGACAGTGAAGTGAGTTGATGGATGTTTAAGGACAGAAGAATATTTAAATATATTTTTAATTATATGATACAGGGGGAGAAAGGTAAAAATTTGAGAAATATTAATCGAGAGCAGTGATATTATTTTTTCTTCTCTTATAAATACTTTTTTATGCTACCGGGGAGCTGGGGGAACTTCGGATTGATTGCTATGGGATTCACATGTGTAATGATGGCGATTGCCATAACCCGTACAACGGAAGGGGGGGTAATGTTGTGTTTTTTTGAAATTCACAACTTTAGTAGGGGGGTATTTTGTTATTTTTTTCTTTATAATCTATTTTTCTTTGCCTGGACAATGGGGGGGGGGGTGGGGGAGACACATAGCAACACAGAGAATTTTAAAAAGATTCCCCAAGGTACTACTAAAGTTGAAAAGTTAGGTATTACTATAGACTGGAGTAACCCTGTTAAAAATAATGACTAATTTATTGAATTTTTGAAGTTTTAATGTTAATGGGCTTAATGGACCGGTGAAAAGAAAAAGAATTTTAACATACATTAAGAAAATGAAAATAGATATAGCATTTAGCTGCATTCCTCTTGAAAAAATTACTAATAATTTAAGAGATAAATATTAAATATTTCTGAAAATTAGGCACCCTTATTTACAAAAGATAGGATTAAATATATAGGTGCTCCGAAGATAAAATTATTGGTTACTTGGGGAAGGAAATAAATATATATACTAAAGCTATTATGAACTCCAAGGAGCGTGTGGGGATCTTCCAATATCCAGGCATTCTTTCTTTCTTTCTTTTTTTTCTCTTTCTACAGGGATATGTTAGGGGGAGGGGGGAAGGGTTGATACATTTTTTTTCCTTTTGTAACCATTTGAAAATTCAATAAAAAAATTTATTAAAAAATTTGTGATGTTTCAGTTAGGTTCCCTCTCACCCTTCTATACTCTCCTGGATACAAGCCTAGCATGTAGGCTTCTCTTCGGAAGACAATCTGTCCATTCCAGACATCAGTTTTGTAAACCTTCTCTTAATGTTAATGTTAATGTTCTTCCAAAGCATTAACATTCTTTCTTTAAATATGGAGACCAACATTGTAAACTGCACTCCAGCTTATAATGGGCAGAAAAAAATAAAAGATTTCTCTTACTTTTATGTTTAGTACCCATTGCAATAAACAACTTTGCCATTTTGCTATTCACTTGCTGCAGATGAATGCTAACCTTTTGCAGAACACCCAGATCTATCTGCTCCCAGGTCCACCAAATGCAGAGCTGTTGAAAGTTCTTCGAAAGTCAATAATTCATATCCTCCCGGGATCATCTGTTGGGGTCATCTTCTGTATCCGGTGCTTCTGATGTGGCTCCCTGCATAATGCTGAGACCTGACGTAGATTGAGAGATTGCTTCATTGAGCACTTTCACTTTGTCTGCCAGAAAAGGCAGGATCTCCTGCTGGCCACCCATTTCAATTCTACTTCCCATTCCCACTGTGACATGTCAGTCCATGGCCTCCTCTTCTGCGCGATGAAGCCACACTCTGGTTGGCAAAGCAACTCCTTATATTCCATCTGGGTAGACTCCAACCTGATGGCATGAACACCGATTTCTAGAACTTTTGGTGATGGCCCCTTCCTCCTTTTCTTCACCATTCCCCATTCCTCATTCCTGTTTCCTTCTCTCACCTTCTCTTCTTATCTGCCCATCATCTCCATTCTGTGCTCCTCCCCCTTCCCTTTCTTCCATGGTCACCAGCCCTTTATCCCTTTCACCAATCAAATTCACAGCTCTCTACTTCACCCCTTCCCTGTCTCCCAGTTTCACCTATCATTTGCCAGCTTGTACTTCTTCCTTCTCTCCCCACCTTCTAATTCCAACTTCTCCCCTTCCTTTCCAGTCCTGTTGAAGGATCTCAGCCCAAAACAGTAACTGTTTACACCTTTCCAGCCTGGCCTGCTGAGCTCCTCCAACATTTTGTGTGCATTGCATTTCATATCCTAGCATTGATGTTGCTCAATGCACTGAGTTCCTCCAGCAGATTGTTTGTTACTGGTACATGAAGCTCTGCGAGTAGAAAACAATATAGACGTCAGATCTTTCTTCCAAAATTATCACCCCAAATACACTACATTGGTACTGAGAATGCTGGAGGAAGAGAGCTGATACCCTTGGGACTATGGGAGTCCATCCTTTGTACCACCTTTTATCAAGTCGTAGTAACAAAGAAACAAGTTGAAACAAGAGGGGGCCACTCTGACCTTCAAGATTTATCCTCTGCCTCAGCAACATTCTTATTCTCTCCTCATATCTCCTGATGACTTTTATGTCTAGGAATCTGTTTATCTGTTTTTTAGGTATATTCAGCAACATAACTTTGGTTGGGTTGGGCCACACGTGGAGTATTGTGGGCAGTTTGGTCTGAGTGTTCAGTTGCTGAACCTAGTGTTGTAGAAATTCAGGCTTCTGTACCTCCTGTCCGATGGTACAGGAATAACTACCGAACATAGAACAGTACAGCATATTACAGGCCCTATAACCCATGATGCTGTGCCAATCTATATTGATCTACTCCATGATTAATGAAACCCTTCCATCCTACACAGCCATACCCTTAATTTTTCTAAGAATCTCTTCAATGTCCTTATTGCATCAGCCTGTACCACCAACCTCTGCAGTGCATTTCAGACAACTGCCACTCAAAAAGTTTACTTCTTACATCTTTCCTCCGCTCATCTTAAATAGTGTAGCCCTGACTGCACTGGGAAAACATTGCAGTCTGTCTACTTGATCTATGCTTTTCAATCTTATACACTTTTATCAAGTCGCCTCTTCTCTGTCACACCAAAGAGAAAAGCCCTAGTTCACTCAACATTTGTTCATCTGACTTGCTTTCTAACCAGACAGCATTCTGATAAATCTATTCTGTACCTTCTAAAACTTCCACATCCTTCCTATAATGAGGTGACCAGAACAGATCACAACGTTCCATATGTGGTGTAACCAGAATTTTATAGAGCTGCAACATTACCTCTTGACTCTTGAACTCAGTGCCTTGACTGATTGCCAACATGCAGTACACATTAATCACTCTATCAACTTGTGTGCCAAATTTGAGGGATCTATAGACTTGGACCCCATGATCTTTCCATTCTTCAACACTACAAAGAATCCAGCAATTAACCTCAACTTAAAGTTCAATCTTCTAAAGTGTATCATTTTACAATTCACCTGGACTAGCCCTTCACTTTCTCATCCAAGTAAGTTATAAATCACAGTCCAGATTTCCCCAGACAGATACTTCCAAAATATCACTTGCTAGTGACCTCCAGGGAGAAAACACTCTATCACCATCCTTTACTTTCCATGGACAAGTCAATTCAGAATCCATGAACTAAATTTCCATGACCCCCATGTTTCATGACCTATGGATGAGCCCTCTATGGGGAGCATTATTAACACTCATACACCCTACATCCTCTGATGTACCATCAATTTATTTTGTCACCTCCTCTAAAAACTTAGCCTTGAGGCATGACCTGCCCTCATATACATTCTTATTATCCCTAAGAAGATTATGCTTCTTCAAGCACTTGTAAATCCTGTCGCTAAGAACCCTCTTCAAATGGCTTTCCCACTACTGATGTAAGGCACACTGATCTGTAATTACCTTTCTCAAACAAGGTATATCCAATCCCATGGTTCCATTCCTGTGGCCAGGGACATTGTCAACTCTTCCCTTGCTTATGTAGTGACCTGTAGCATATCCTGTCCAGCTCCTGGGACTTATGCCCTAATGCTTTTAGAAGCTCCAACACTACCACTTTCTTAATCTCAGCCTGTTCTACACGGACCTCACATTTGAAAAAGTCCCTCTCACTGGTGAATACTGAAATAAAGAACTCATTAAGTACTGCATCTCCCTTATCTCCTCTGTATCTACCCACATTTCCCCACCGTCTTCACCAGATTTTTCTGAGTGACTCACCTCAGTCATGTCATCTTCTTGTTCTTCATGTACCTGTAGAATGTTTGGGATTTTCCTTAATCCTCATGTCCAAGGCCTTATCCTATCTCCTTCAAGCTCCTTTAACTCCCTTTTTAAGCTTTTTAAAACCAAATAAATGTTTTTCAATATCATCTGCTACTATACTTGTCCATGGATATGCAAAGGTCAGCTGTGGTCACAATATCTGAAAAGTCTGCTTAACAAGAAATCTGACCAAGTTCAAAGCCTCTATGAATCCCCCAACACTATCACTTTGCTCTTCTTCCCCCTTAACCTGTAAGCCACAGAACCAGATTTACTATCAGAGAATTGGCCACTGTAGCTTTTGCCTAGTAGATCATTCCCCCACCTCCCTAACTGTATTCAAAGTGGCATACTTGTTATTGAGACAGACAGCCACAGAAGTTCCCCTTCGCTTTAGTGATGGAGACCCAGCTACCTGATTCTGCAGCTTAGGTATGACTGTCTCCCTGTAACTCCTGTTTATCAACTCCTCAGCCTCCTGAGTGATCCATACTTTATCCAGCTGCAGTTTCCTATATAAATATTCCCTAAATTATGTAAATATATTGTTTGATTAAGTATTCTTTGTTGTGCACATAATTCATTATGGGTTATATTTAAAAGTATGTGAATAACATACGTCATTATGTCACCACATCATATGTGAGCCTCTGACTAAAACAAAACAAGTACTCAAGTTCCCAGGCATCTGTTTTTTGTTCTATTAGTTTCAGAGGTTACAAAAAAAACATAAACGTGGTGACAAGGAACTTTGAAAACGAACCAGAGACAACTACCTACCTGTTAAAGTGCAGCACTATTTTTCTTCAGAAGAAAAGCAAGGCGGTTGAGTTTTTTAAAAAGCGCCAGACGCGTATCTTATGGAGAGAGAGAGAGAGAGAGAGAGAGAGAGAGAGAGACATTTGAGTTGAAAAAGGCAAAAAATAACAAATTCCATGGATTCACAAATAGTGAATACCGGATGACAATAATAATAATGATAGTAATAATGAATAAGTAACTGAACAACTAAATAAAGCAGAAATGGCTGGGTACATTGGAAAGATAGGTGTGTTCAATTGCACAACAGATAACTGAATGATGCATACTAAACAAATTGAGCAGTATTTTGAAGCAAATGAAAGAGCCGATGAAAAGCAAGTACAAGTATTACTGAGTGCAATAACTGGAAAATCATACAGTTTGCTTCGAAGTTTAAATTCTCTAAGCAAACAACTGAAATGAGCGTTGCTGGCATTGTGAACATGATGCAGGAACATTGCTTACATTGCTTTTCCAAGCTCTTTTCTCAAAGATCTCAAAGATCCTGGGTCTTTGGGCACACAGCAGAAGATTTTCCAGCTCCCCTGACGACACATGGGTCTCCTGCCGTGACACTGACCCTCGATTCACCCATCTCCAGAGCCCCGAGATCTTAGGCTTCCAAATCCGAGCCGGACTCTCAGGCCGAACCCTTGGCATGCCGAACAACGACCAGTCCTGAAACCTTGAGAATGGGTCCCATTCCTACAAAGACCCAAAGTCAGAGTGTAACTCAGGTCAAGGTCTTCAAGGGAACCCTGAAAGGGAAAAATAAAGATATTAAAGATGGAAATAGAGCTGTTTCCGAAGATGTAAGCAAATGAGTCGCCATTAGGCATCATTGTCTCCTCCTACGTTCATAGTGATAGCTTTTCTCCCAGCAATGAGCGCTGTATGGCACTTGAGAAATGAATAAAACATGACCTGTACAGTGCTGCCCTGGGAGTAGGCTCTGTTTAGCAGGTAGATGACAACATCATTGACTCCAATACACTCCTGCACTCCTGGTAGACAAACTGCAGGGGTTCGAGGTGTGATCTGACTGGGGGTCGGGGGTGAGCCAGGAGCAGTCTCTCTAGGGCCTTCATGATGTGTGAGGTCAGGGCCGCCGGACCTCATGAGAGGAATCTTAAGTAAAATAGAGATTGGCTCAGCTGTTTGTCATCCCACAAGTACTGAACTGAAGCCTGCAGATATCTGGAGGAAAACACTTCAGCAAAGTGGGCTCAGCTGTGGATGGAGATTGAAGATGAGTAAAAGTGTTTCTCACCATAAACACTCACAACAGTCTTTATCACTATAATAGGCTGCACCTGCATGCTGGCATGAAGCTATGGACCAGGAGCTGCAAGGTTGTCCGGGCACTTTGTGTTGCCTGGATGACATGATTGTTACCATTAAGAATACAAAGAACATCTCCAAAATCTTAAGACAGTGTAAAAAGATTAAAATATTATGGATTCAGAGCATGACACAACAGATGTGAATTCTTTAAACCAACTATCAGTTACTGTGGTTAAACCATTGATGCACAAGAATAACACAAGTATACTAAGAAAATTCAAGCACTAGCGGTTGGCCCAAGACCAAAGGAAGTGTCACAGTTGTGATCCATTTGTCACAGTGCATGCAGGCAAAGACTGAACCCAAGAACCGAGGAAAGTCGGACTCCCTTGTAGAGACAGCAAACAGGGTTAATTAATTAGAGTTCCAACAAAACATCAGTGGCTTAGTTGAGCGACACTGCAAGACATAACATTCTCAAATCTAGAACCCTGCAATGAGCGCTGATCTGGTGTCCACTGAAATAATCACAGAACGCAGGAAACCTGTGCCCATGAAAATAAATTGAAGATTAAACAGAAAGCACTAATGAGTAATGACTCCTGTAAAAACAACAGCTAATGATATCAAGTGCTCTAGAAGCCGAGGAGACCTATGCTCTCTGGCTCCCTGCACATGTCCCAAGGGCTCATTACACCTTTTTTATAATTTGTCAATTACTATAAAAGGTTCCTGCCAAACCTGGCCATGGTGCTCCACCCCTTAAAGTCATTGCTAGGGATTAGGAAGAAATAGCAATGGACAAAGTAAGGTGAGGTGGCTTTATAAAAGGTAAAGGAAATAGTGATGCCAGACATTGTACTCACACATTATGATCCACATCATATAGTGAAGCTTGCCTTGCACTGTTCGGGGTGCCAACACATCCAGAAGAAAGGTGTCCAGAGCTCTCAGAATGACTTCCTGTAGTCCCAGAGTCAACTCCTACTACCACCACGGAGGAAGCCCCAGAAGCTGAGACTGTTTCACAGCCACAAGTCTCACCAGCCAAGCGGAGTCACTCCCTTTATCAGGAAAGATGTTATTGCACAAGACTAAGTAATCTTCCACAGTGATTAAACCTTTAGTCTTGAATGAGACAATTTATAACTTACTATGCTGTGGGTATCTGTGTGTAGTAGTCATAATATATAGTATACTGTGTATTTAGTTGAGGTGCATTCTGTATTGGGTTGGAGCATATAGATAAGCAGCAAGGAGAGTTGTGTATATGATATTTAGTAATATCGTAAATATATTGTTTGATTAAGCATTCTTGTTTGTTTAAATACTTCACTACGGGTTATATGTAAAAACACATTAATTGTATGTCCTCACACCACCAGGTCATATGTGAGTGTGCCTCACAAAACATACACAGTTTCTCCTGGCTCTGCGCTTTTGCTTTCAATTAGATTTTACATTTTGGAGTTACAAAACATAACACAAGACTGTCATTGTCTAGCTGTAGTTTGCACGAATAGATTAGATTTGGAATTAGTGACTGAGGGATGAGTCAGTGAATATGACTACAGCCAAAAGCCTGACTCTGAATTACCTATTGTCAGTATGCTAAAACTGAAATTGTTCGATATCATTGTTATGTTCGGAACAGTACATGCTGGTGAAAGAGCACCCAGTCTTTGTCAGAATTAATATGTCAGAAGATCTTCCACTTTGTTGTTCATAGCACTTTTACTATTGTTGTAGAGTCCTATCATTAATGTTTCAGGCATCTGTGATCATTCAACTGAAAAACATGTCCAATTGAGTGTTACTGGGACCCGAATGCTGGGGATGTCAGCTTAGGAGAAAACAACAATGTTGCTTCACTATTGTTCCAGTGAATTTGAAGGATTTCGAGGGAGAGAGTTGTTGAGTTCCTCTCCATGTCTTGTGGTACAGTGGGCAGCAACCTTGCTGTTCCTTTAGCATTTGTCTGTTTCTTTTACAAGGCCAAGTTGCTAGCTTGACGTTCAACCCTGCACAGATGGAAAGCGTGCAAGGAGCCGGCCAGGTTCAAAGCAGGGTCCACTCACCTCTAAGCCTGGTGCAGATGCCACTATACCACCAGCCAGCTACAGAGAAAGACCCCAGTAGCTGGCAATATCCAAACTCCCCAGTAGCTGGCAATATCCAAATCAGACCTTCTACTCTGTCAGTAGGAGAGATTACTAGGTGAAGAATATAAGTGGTACAAGGATGGGTTTAAAACTTCCTTGAAGATATGGAGCATCCCCACTGTCTCCTGGGAACCTCTGCACCATGATTGTGAAGTGGAGAAGGAGCTTTGGGATGATGCAGAGAACCATGGAACCATCACACATCAGGAGCACACGGGATCCATAACGACTGAACCACCTCACACACCAAACGGTCTGCCAATTCCTTCAGGCAACCACAAGCCTATCTATGGAAGGCTTGTCTGTTTCCTATAAAGGGCTCATTAGGCACCTCCATCCTTTATCCCAAGGGGCTTCCTAAAAGAAGACTGTCAATGTGTGATTGTGAGAGCCTCTGATATTTACACGGATACATACAATGCAAAATATATTTGATATATTCATAACAGACCCTTCTGGCTTTGTACATAGTTTTAAGGATTAAGGAACACACACAAAATTCTGGAGGAACTCAGCAGGCCAGGCAGCGTCTACAGAAAAGCATATAATCGACATTTTGGGCTAAGATCCTTCTTCAGGACCCTTCTTCATAAATCATTTCATCTTTTAAAATTAATTTTCTTGGCTTTAATTTTTAAACTTCCATTATCAATCTAATCTTCATATTTTGCCTGTCTATCTAAACTTGTCACACAAACAATAAGCACTGATGATATCACAGCACCTCTTCATGCCATATGTGTCATCACAATCCCAAAGGTTTACAAAAACGGGCCCTGAAATTCAATTACACCATTGATTCAGCTGTGTTACATAACTGATAACTGTTTCTAGGTCATTTCTCATCATTTGGAAAATTTAACCAGACACTTCCTAGAGAGGTTCTTTGCCAGACACGATTTACTCATCAACAGCACATCAGATGAGACAGTTCTCCATCCAATGAATTATGGGGTTAATTAGACCACATTATTCAACAGTTGATGCAAAGCTAATAGCGCATGTGCTTCCTTATGACATGAAGAGAGAAAATAAGTAATTCCCTGTGTTTCTGTTTACAGACTTGGCATGGAAATATAGGACAACTGCAATCACTTTAGAAGAATTTGGTTCCTTAAGGCTGTTATGGCCAGGGTTGGTAGTAGGGATAAGCTCCCACTACCTATTAAATGCTCCCAATGGCATGTGTCTCAAATAACCTCTGACAACCAAGTCCAGCTTCTGACTTTCAAGTGTGGCTCAGCTTATAAGCCTGGTGGAACCATTTCTACTGACAGGAGAAGGGGCAAATGGTGATTATTGGCACCATAAAACCAGTTGCTCTGGGCAGAAGGGGCTTGTCAGCCATGGTTGGCAGCTCATCAAGGAGAAGAAAAGTTCTGATCTTAAACCTCCATTACCTTGCATCTATACCCAATCATGGAGAAGGCTTTAGGAGTAAACCCTGAGGAAAAATTCAAAACTGGAGCCCTTACGGCAGTCCTATGATGAGTTCAACCCTGACTGGCAACTCCTGCGACGCAGCTGGTGCCAAACTTTATTGGTCTCTTTGGATTCACCAGCTGTGTGGAGAGGGGGAGCCTGCTATATGGGTAACAGCTTGCTGTCCATTTTGTACTGCCCTCACCTGTGTATCATGTAGATTGCTGGGACACAACATCCATGGCCTCTGAGATGAATTTTGTATCAAAATCATCTTCAATAAATGACATACTCTTCAGAGCTTTCTATGCTTCCAACTTTACAGCACAAGGACCCTACCAGAATATAGACACTACAAGGTGTATTTATGATCTTATAAATATATCTGTACTTGGTCTCGATAACAGAAACTCAATGTCCCACACTCCCACAAGACTACCATGTCATTCTTCCACTATGCTTTACCTTTCTTGAACTGGAAATGTTCATCTAGTTCAAATGGATACAAATACCAGGAAATACATTTAACCCCATGGTTGGCTTTACTTGATTTTAAAGGATAGCTATTTGAATGATTTTATTGGAACAAATGTTCAATTCTGCTACACACGCAAAATGCTGGAGGATCTCAGCAGGACAGGCAGCATCAATGGAGAGGATTAAACAACTTTTTGGGCTGAGACCCTTCATCAGAACTGGAAGGGAATGTGGAGAGGAGGGGAAGGAGTATAAGCTGACAGGTAATGGGGAGACCAGGTGAGTGGGAAGGTGGGTGGTTGGGGGACGGAGATGAAATAAAAAGCTGGGTGGTGCTAGGTGGAAAAGGTAAAGGGCTGAAGGAGGAATCTGATAGGAGAGTGGACCATGGGATAAAGGGAAGGATGAGGGACACCAGTGGGAGGTGATAGACAAGTGAGGAGAGAAAGGATAAGAGGGGAGCCAGGATGGGAATTGAAAACAGAGAGGTTAGGAGAGGGTGTAGAAATTACAGGAAGTTAGAGAATTCAGTGTATGTGTCATCGGGTTGGAGGTAATCAATTCTGCTAAGAGACCAAGGAACCTGCTTTTATCAGTATGTGCATTGGAAGCTAGTAGATGCAATTTAATGTTTTATAGCATGTAAAAACTAGATACTCAAAGGAGAATCAGTAGACATTTTGTACTTGAACTTTTAGAAGGCCTTTGACAAGGTGTTGCACATGAGGCTGCGGAATAAGAGCTTGTGGTATTGTGGGAAAGATACTAGCATGGATAGAACATTGGATTATTGACAGGAAGCAAAGAGTGGGAATTAAGGGATCCTTTTTTGATTGGCTGCTGGTGACTAGTGGTTTACCACTGGAGTCATTGTTGGAACTGCTTCTTTTTACATTTTATGTCAATTACTTTGATGACAGAATTGATGGCTTTGTGGCCAAGTTTGCAGATGATACAAAGACAGGTGGAAGGGTAGGAAGTGTTGGGAAAACAGGGAGCCTGCAGAAGAACTTAGACAGATTAGGAGAATGGGTAATAAAGTGACAGGTGGAATACCTTGTTGGGAAGTATATGGTGGTGCACTTTGATAGAAGGAATAAAGGTGTGGAGAGACTGGAGACAAAAATTTAAAAATCTGAAGTGCAAAGAACCTTGGATGTCCTTGTGCATGACTCCGTAAAGGTAAATTTGCAGGTTGAGTAGGTGGGGCAATGTTAGCATTCATTTTAAGAGGACTAGAATATAAAATCAAAGATGTAATGTTGAGGCTTTATCAGACACTGGTTGGGTATTACAGGAAAATTGTGAGCAGTTTTGGGCCCCTTATTTAAGAAAGAGTGTGGAGAGGGTTCAGAGGAGGTTCGTGAGTGTTATTCTGGGAATGAAAGGCTTATCATGTGATGAGTCATTGGGCCTGTACTCACTGGAATTTAGAAGAATTCATTGAAACCTATCGAATGTAGAAAAGCCTAGATAGAGTGGATGTGGAGAGGATGTTTCCTATGTCAGAGGAGTCTAAGACCAGAAGGCACAGTCTCAGAATAGTGGGGTATCCTCATAGAACAGAGATGAGGAATTTGTTTAGCTAGAGAGTGGTGAATCTGTGAAATTTGTTACCACAGGCTGATGTGGAGGCCAAGTCTTTGGGTGTATTTAAGGTGAAGTTGATAGGTTCTTGATTACTCAGCGTGTAAAAGGTTATGGGGAGAAAGTAGGAAAATGAGTTTGAGGTAAATGGATCAATCATGATGAAATAAGAGTGTTTTCAACGTGCCAAATGGCCTAATTTTGCTCCTATATCTTATATCTAAGCTATTTTAAAGCAGACTGCATGAAACAAGCCATTTATTCAATGAAACAAATTTTCTGGGAACAAATTCCAAAATACTTACGTTTTATTTTCACAAGATTCCATTTTATATCATTGAAATATTCTGAACTTCCATTCTAATAGCCACATCTATTTTTCACCCCATCTCATAAAACTGAATAAGAATGATTAAAAGTGCACTTTAAAATTATATGATTGCAGCAGCCAGAATGGTAAATATTAATGCTGAGAGACAAATTTTCATTTTAATTTTCTCATTTTAAAAAATGGTCATCATCATTTGCACAGTGAAGATGTTTTGTATGTCCCTTGATACCCTTGAAAATGTGTTGCTGAGTTATCTTCTCAAACTGCTACAGTATGAGTGTTGAGGCACTGTTATAGTGCTGATAAATAGGTGATTTTCTGAAACTTAATTCTGTGATGATGAGGGAACAGTGTTCTATTTCCACTTCGGAATGATTTAAGGTTTGGAAAGGGAATCGGAGCTGGTGCTAACATCTGCTGCCTTTGCATTTCTAGATGGTAAAGGTCAAAGGAGCTTCAGTGAATTGTGAGCTGTGCTGCCAGTGGACAACATGGTGGTGGAGGGAGTGGTTGCAGTTTTATCTGTGAATCCTCAGCTGTCAAAGTTAGATAATGAAGGATCACAGTACTGTGTACTAGGTCACATGATGGAATCCAGCAGAGGTATTTTGGAGTCAGACAGGTTTCAAGCTCTCATTTGCTGGATACATATCCTTTCCTTGGTTATGGCAGAGTTCATTCCTCTGAACTGTTCATAATCCAAAAGGGTTCACAGGTTGGAAATGTGGCCACCAACCAAGCTCCCACACAGCAGAAGATGCTACAAATACACATCTGTGTGTCTGGGCTGTCCATGTGTATGGGCTATATGAAAAGTTGGGTGTTTGTAATCTGGAGAAGACCTGATACAGAAGTAGGATGGAACTCCGGTAACCCAGAATCTGAATGTTGGTTTGACATCTGGTTCATTCATTAGTCAGTAGACTGAGCTGAAGTTCCAAAAAGCAAGTGACGTTTGTTGCCAGAACATGGACCCCAGAGTGTGCACTGGGTGTGTTGTCAGGACCAGAGGCAGGAATATGACCCTGCTCTTGGGTTGGGAACATTAGGGGTCAGAAACATGGGCAGTCATGTAGACAGAGCTGTGGTTTGGAGGGCTGGGCAGTGCAAAGTACAGGATGAAACATACCAGTTTTATTTACCCCTCTCTTTAATTCAATAGATTTACTAGAAAATATATTGTGTATGTGTAATATATTAAAAGGGAGAAATCAAGGTGCATGAGGCTATTAATAGAATTAAATACCAATAGTTGACAAAATCTGTCAGTCCCAGAGTATTGAGGTATTGGAGTTTTACTATTTTCTAACCTACACCATATAAATAAATTTTCTGGTCAGTAGCTAATTGCAGTTTGGAGATGTCCAATCTGTATACATTGGATATTGCATTTCCAACAGCATCAAGTGCTCCAGTCATGTTGGCAAGAAAGCAAGAATAAAACACGTCTAAGTGGTGATGTTGTGACTACAACTACCAGTGGCTAAGTCCCATTCAGCAATAGCTGATGAAGTCAATAGTCAGTTGGAACAAGAACTGAAAACAATGAAGGCAGAGAGCTTTTTATCTATTCCTGTTTAAGAACGTGGCAAGGCATAGCAATCCTCCTGGTGAAGACATTCTCAGGGCACTGTCAGGGAGGAGATCCAAGTTTTAGACCCAGTGACACTGAAGGAATTTTGGTGGATGTCCAACTTGGTGGGGAAGCTAGGTGGAGATGTTGATATGCTGTTGATGCCCTTGTCCTTCATCGTGAGGGAGGTCACAGGGTTGGAAGGTCCAGTCCATTTAGATGGCACACTGCATCCAAAATGCATGTGCTATGCAGGAAATGAAGATTTAGTTGCTTTGAAGTGATGATGTTGATATTTTCTGTGGAGGTGGAGTCATGGAATACATTCAAGGTGAAGACTATTCAACATCTAATCTACAAAAGGGTCAAAGAATATTGGGAAACAGTAGGACAAGTATGTTAAAGTCAAGATCCGATTAGCCATGATCTTATTGAATGATAAAACAGATTCAATGAGCTGATCAGCACACTTCTGCTTCTGTTCCTTTTTAACATCAGATCTGTAACAAATTATGTCCATGCCCCATGTTATAGATCACCCTTTAGTATCGTTAGTAAAGATAGCCATCATGCATTTCACTGTTATAGTAGGACCCAACTGATGTAAAACTTTGGAGTCCACTCCTAAATTTCTAAATATACTGATTTTATTTTCTTAATAAGACAGGTGTGAAGCTAACTGGCCTGGTATTTTAACAATCTCTTGTCTTTCTTCAATAGTGGCATTCTTTTTGTACAGTTAGCCAATCATCAGGAACATCTCTAGAATTCAGGGCATTTAGGCAGAGTATATCAATGCCTCCACTGTTTTAACCTGGCTTCCTTACTGATCAATATATCATTTTGCTCATTTAAGGCATGACCATTATTTTTTGATGTTTTAAATTCTCCTATTGTGTTAGTGAATCACTTAAATCCATTCCTCAGTGGCTCGCTGTGCCTGAATGTTTTCAACGTTTAATTTCTTTCAGTAACAATGTGAACTGAGCCACATCATTTTTTCTTGTTCTTAAACACCTTTCCATTCAAGTAAAAGACTGATAATCAAAAAAACACTTACAGGTGTTGGAAACAACTGGTGAAATTCTTGGACTGAGCAGTAAATTATCTGCAACAAATACATTTTCCCAAAGTCAGATCCATTAGGAATAGAAAAAAAACAAAATTTCCAAGTTACATTTTCCATTTATCTGACACAACTGAATTGCAGTGTTTAATAGTGTCACTTATGTTGACTGAGAAATACAGCTGGGTATCACATGTTTTCTGTGCTCTGCAATTGAATTGTAGCATTAAATTGATTCACCCTAATATTATTTAGCAAGACAGTTACTTGCCAGTCTAATACCATTTCATGTATTAGCTACTTTTACCAGCAAGAAGGGCAAAGTTGACAATACAAGAGCTTGCATCTAGTGCAACAAACAAAGTGCTGGATGACATCAGGGGTGAGCAGCATCTATGGAAGGAAATGGACAGTCAATGTTCCAGGCTGTGACCCTTCATCCAGACTGCGGAAACTTGCCAGGGTTATAATAACACCGTAACCTGTAGCTCCTACTTAGTGCCACACATCATCCTGTTCCTTCAGTGTTCTTCACTTTAAATCCTGGAACTCCATACTCAGTAAAGAGGGATACAGGATTACAAGTACATTTCCCTGAAGATAGTGATGCTGGTAGACGGGATAGTGAAAAAGGCATTTAGTACACTGGCCTTCAATAGCCATGGCAATGAATATAGAATTTGGGACATTATATTGCAATTGTGCAAAATGTTGGTAAGGCCACATTTAGAATATTATGTTCAGTTTTGGTCACTCTGCTCTGGAAAGATGCCATTAAGCTGGAAAATGCATAGAGGAGATTTACAGGGATGTTGTTGTGACTTGGCGGACAGTTATGGAGATGGATTGAATGGACTGGGGCTATATTAATTGGAGAATAGTAGGATGATCTTACAGAGAGGCATAAAATCATGATGGGGAAAGATAGGGTGGGTGGGCAGTCTTTCCCCCAGGGTTGGGGAATCATCAGCTAAAGGTCATAGACTCGATGTGAGAAGGAACAGATTTAATAAAAACCTGAGGGGGATCTTGTTGACCGAATGGGTCATCAGCATATGAAATGAACAGTCCGAGGAAGTAGCTAAGGCAGGTATATTAACAACATTTAAAAGCTACTTGGACAGGTAAATGGATAGAAAAGGTTTAGAGGTATATGAGCCAAACGGGAATTTTGATCAGCATAGATAATAAGACCATAATATATGTAGGAGCAGAATGAGGCCATTTAACGCATTGAGTCTGCTCCACCGTTCTGTCATGGCTGATTTATTATCTCTCTCAAACCCATTCTCTTGCTTTCCCCTAGTAACCTTTGACACCCTTATTAATTGAGAATGTATCTATCTTCGCTTTAAATTTACCAACTGGCTTGGTCTTCACAGCAGTCTTAAGTCTCTGGCTGGAGAAATTCCTCCTCACCTCTGCCCTAAAGTAACTAAGGGTTTGTACCCTCTGATCCTAGACTCCCCCACTATAAGAGACATCCTCTCCACATCTACTTCAGGCTTTTCAATATTTAATAGGTTTCATTTAGAGATCTCCTCAGTCTTCTGAATTCCTGCACAAGGAATCTTAAGTCCTTTTGCATCTCTGATACTTTTACCATGACTACAATGCTTCAAAGGGTGGGTCAGCACCCCATTTCCAAGGACAATCATAGATGGGCAACAACTGCTAACCACGATAGTAGTGCCAATTTTGGCCTAGTTGCTGACAATAAGGCAGGTTAGCTTATATGATAATAACCCATATGACAAGATCACATACACAAGTTGTGAAGAACTGCGATGAGCAGGGTTGTTGAAAGTACCCACAAAGTAGATATTTGGGGCATTTCCTGACTTGCCTGAAAGCTTGAGTGAAGTGTCCAAGTTTGAAGAAGGACCCGTGCCAACCTCACACAGACATCTTCGTGAAAACTGGAATCCATCCATTCCTACATGAACATGGGTGCCAGCTTCCTGCCAACACTGGGGTGGTGTCTGTGAAAGATCTGCTACAGGGCTGTCGATTCCATTCTTGGTGGTAGCTTTGAAGGTCCATCCTAGCAACCTGTCAATCTCATTAGAAGCTGAACAACCTCCCTGGTTGATTGATGTGAAGCTGAATGGCAGTAATCTTAAGTCCACGCTCAGAATACCACCTCAACTGTACTAGTTTTACTCTTAGAATTTTCTATCAGTCATCTTGCTCTGACTGCTACTACACAAGGAATTTGAGCAGATTCAGAATACTACTCTCAGCCATTTTAGTCAAGTCAAGTCAACTTTTATTGTCATTTCGACCAAAACTGCTGGTACAGTGCAGAGTAAAAATGAGACAATGTTTTTCAGGACCATGGATTACATGACACAGTACTAAAACTAGGCTGAACTTTTTAACTTCCTCCATTCCAAAAAACGCACCCATTCACCAGGGTATTGCAGCTGTGAGATAACGGCATCATAGTGGGGACACAGTGATATACAAGGCATTCAGAGAATGCATTGCCAAGCAAAAATGACTGTATATTACTTTGATCTAATTGAATGCAAATACATTGTATTGATTTGTGACTGCCTTTCATGATTTGTGCAAAACATAACCAATAACAAAACACTGTCTCAGTTAAGTTTCTTAACATTTATTTTCACTTGTGGTTGGTACGCAAGTAAATTAATTTGAGTGTTGTTTAGGTTCTTTTAAGTTGGGCTTATAAAGCCCTGTGATTAACATTCCCCACTTTTTCTGGAGTATTGAAATGCATTTTATAGGTGCAACTCACTATAGATACAATATCCCATTGGTGGAAGGAGTGAATGGTTGGGATGGAGATGAAAAGCCAATCCAGTCAGCTGCTTTATCCTGAATGATATCATTAAAGGTTTGCTAATCCAGGACAGTAGACATGCTTTGCTGATGTGGTAAGATTTTTGGAAGTTAAGAAATGAGGAAACCTTGTTTTGTGGACATAGTACATGAGTGGCTGGTCCAGTGAAGTTTCTGGCCCATGGTGACCCCCAGATGTTGACGGCGGAGGATCTGAGAAAGGTAATGTTATTGAATATCAAGAGTAGGTAATTAGATGTCATTTGTTAAAAATGGTCATATTTGACTGGCACACATAACATGAACAGAGCATGCCACATCTCAACAACTAACTGTCTGAATATTGTCTTAGTCTTCCTGCACGCAGGCATAACTGTTTGATTTACTGAGATGTTGAACATTGTTCAATTTTAAGCAAACATTATTACTTCTGACATGACAGAAGCTGGTGAAAATGATTGGGCCTTGAACACCATCCTGAGGAATTCTTGTAGATATGTCCTGGGCTGATGTGATTGGCTTCCTATCATAACCTCTTGGTTGATTAGTTTAGTCTTTGGACCAAAGGTAGGATGAAGTTTGGCACTGAGTAATCTTGGAATAACCCAAACTAAGTACAACTGGGTAAATTATTTGTGATTATGTGCCATATTATAACCATGACAATAACTTCATTCGCATTACTGATAATGGAAAGTATGCTGACTGAACAGTAATTAGCCAGATTGGATTTGTCCTGCTTTTAGTTAAGAGCAAGCACTTGGACAATTTTTCACATGGGGGGGGGGGATAGATGCCAGTGTTGTAAATATACTAAAACTGCTTGGGTAGAGATGCAGCTCCAGTTATCAGTACTATAACTGGAATGTGATCTGGTTCCACAGTTTGTTGTATCCAGCTCTGTCAGCTGCTTCTCGATATTATGAGCAAATCCACTTGGCTGAAGGCTGTCTTCTGTGATGTTGGAGATTCCAGAAGAAAACCAAGATGAATCATCCACGGCTAAAGACGGTTAGCAATAAGTCAACCGAGTAACTGGCATGCACAGACTGGGCCCCAACATTATTGATGGTCAGGATATATATTCAAGCCTGCTCCTCCTGGTAGTGGCTTAATTATATACCATCACTAATGACTAAGTATGTATAAATGTGCAATGTTCAAAGTAAATTTATTATCAAAGAACATAAATGTTACCATATACTGTCCTCAAATTCATCTTCTTACAGGCATTCCCAGTAGAACAAAGAAATACAATAGAAACAATGAAATACTGCACATATCTAAATACTGGCAAAGAACTAATGTGTAAAAGAAGACAAACGGTGTAAATACAAAATAATAATTAATATAGAGAACATGAGTTGTGGAGTCCTTGAAAGTAAGTCCATAGGTTGTGGAATCAGTTCAGTGTTGAGGTGACCTGAATTATCCACACTGGTTCAGGAGCCTGATGATTGAAGGCTAATAGATGTTCCTGAACCTGGTGGTGTGGGATCTACTTCTGTTCCTACTTCCTGATGGCAGCAGTGAGTGAGAGCATGGTATGGATGGTGGGGTCTTTGATGACAGATGCTGAATTCCTGTGGAAGTGCTCCTCGTAGATGCCCTCAATGGTGGAGTGGATTTTTCTTGTGATGAAATGGGCTGTATCCACTGATCCTTGAAGATTTTTCTATTCATGGGCATTGGTGTTTCCATACTCGGTTGCAATGCAACCAGTCAGGATACTCTCCACTGTGCATCAATATAAGTTTGTCAGAGTTTTAGATGCCATGTTGAATCTTCTCAAACTTCTAAGTGCTACTGTCCCTTCTTCGCAATGGCACTTACTTGCTGATCCCAGGTCAGATCTCTGAAATAACACAAAGGAATCTAAAGTTACTGACTCCCTCCACCTCTGATATCCTGATGAGGAGTGGCTCTGGTTTCTTCCACCTGTAGTCATTAATCAGCTTTTGCTGACGTTCAGTGAGAGGTTGTTGTTGCGGTACCATTCTGCCAGTTAGAATAGATTAGAACGTTATTGTCATTGCTCAAAATGAGATTATGGTGTTACTCCAGTACGTGTGACACAGATATCTACGATATATAAAATATAACAATAATTTAAAGATCCCATGTCTACATGCAAAAGGTGACTTCAATAGTCCATAACTCAAAAGTCATTGGCAAGCCAGGGTGTAGCATTATTCAGCTGCACCACAATAGACCTTGGCAAAAAGCTGTTTTTCAGTCTTACTGCCCTGGCTGAGATATTTATGTATCTCCTACCAGATGGTAGGAAATCGAACAGTGTCCAGGATCAGATGGGTCTTTAATGATGTCATGAGCATGCTGCAGGCATTGAGAGTTGTAAGTCCGGTAGTTGAGTCTCAGTGGTTTGCTGAGCCATTCTAATCACCTGTTGGGAGTGCTTTGTGATCTGTCTTGCTGCAGCTAGAGTATAACACTGTCATTCCATATGCCAATATGCTCTATCGCACATCAAGAAAGGACAGCCAGGACAAATTTAAGAGTTTTATTGGAACAAATTATTGGAATACAACTTCCACATAATCCAATATTATTTTTACTAAGTGATATTGAAGGGATAAAACCGATACCCAAATTGAATAAATATCAGAAAGAATTTATAAAAATTGCATTGGCAGTAGCCAAAAAGGCTATTGCAGTTACTTGGAAATCAGATACATATTTAAGTATAGATCGTTGGAAGAAAGAAATTTATAGCTGTATTCCACTTGAAAAAATTACTTATAATTTAAGAGATAAATATGAAACATTTTTGAAAATTTGGCGCCCTTATTTACAAAAGACAGGATTAAATATATAGGTGCTCCGAAGATGAAATAATTGGTTATTTGGGGAAAGAAATAAATATATATACTAAAGTTATTACGAACTCCATGGAGCATGTGGGAATCTTTCAATATCCAGGCATTCTTTCTTTCTTTCTTCTTTTTTTTCTATAGGGATGCTGGGGGGGGGGGGGGGTGTTAAGGGGAGGGGGGATGGGTAATATACATTTTTTTTCATACTTTTATTTTGTAACTACTTGAAATACAATTTAAAAAAAGGTTGCCCAGTAATTTTGGGGCAGATCAGCTTTCATTAAGCTCCTCAGGTGGTGTAGTCACTGTTCTACCTTCCCCACTATTGAGGTCGTGTTAACAGACCATGAGAGCAGCTCGGTGATGTTCATCCCCAAGAGTATGAAGCTGCAGACTGTTTCCACTGTCTCATCAGTTATGAATAGTGGGGCTTGTTCGGGAACTCATCTTCCTTAATCATCATTTCTTTTATCTTCTTGATGTTGAGTGATAGGCTGTGGTTCCTGCACCAATCGGACAGTTTCAGCATCTCCTCTCTACATGCAGAATAGAGTGAAGAAGTGGGCTCAGTACACACCTCTGTGGGGCACTGGTGCTCAATGTTGGGAGGTGGGGGCAGACAGCTGACATGCACTTGCCTCGTTTCACCACTTGGGTACATCTAATAAGGAAGTCCAGTTACAGGCTGATGTGCTAAGACCTAGATTGTGGAGCTTGATAGTCAGCTTGGTTGGTAGTGTGGTGTTAAAAGCTGAGCTGTTATCAATGACAAGCATCCTAACATTGGTGTCTTTCAATCTCAATCTCTGTCCTATACACCAGTTCACCACAACCTTTGATTTGGCCAACAACAGCGGTGTTGTCAGAAAACTTAAATATAGCATTGGAACTGTGTTTAGCCTCACAGTCAGAATTATAAAGTGCGTAGAACAGGGGGCTAAGCTAGTCTCGTGGTGCACCTGTGCTGATGGTAATTGTGGAGGAGAGGTTTTTGCTAATCTGAACTGACTTGGATCTGAAAGTGGGTAAATCGAGGATCCAGTTGCACAAGGAGGCATCAAGGCCTAGTCTTGGAGATTTTCAATTTGTTTTGAGGGTGTGACAGTGTTGAATGCTGAGCTGTAGTCAATGCAGCTGGTCTTGCCTCAGCTCTGGCCCCTGGTCAGATCAGCCCTCGATCCACTGCAGTTTGCTTACCAGGAGAACATTGGAGCCAATGATGAAGTCATCTGCCTGCTGAACTGTGTCTACTCCCAGTGCAGGGCAGCACTGTGAGGATAATGTTTTTTTGATTTTTCTAGTGCCTTCAATACCATACAGCCCTCACCACTGGGGGAAAAGCTCTGTTCAATGCAGGTTGACACTTCCATTGTATCCTGGATAATGGACTACCTGACTGGTAAGACCACAGTTTACACTGCTTCAGAGCAGTATGTCGGACATGGCTAGAAGCAGCACTGGGACCCCACAGGGGACTGTATCGAGTCTCTCCCTTTTACCTCAGACTTTAAATACAACACTGAGTCATGTCATTTGCAGAAATTATCTGATGATTCAGCACTAGTTGGGTGTATAATGGGAGGACAGGAGGATGAAAACAGTGCCTTGGTGCAGGATTTTGCCAAATGATGCAAGCGGAATAATCTGCAGCTCAACATCAGTATGACAAAGCAGAAGGTGATGGACTTTAGGAAGACCAAGCCTGTTTTACTCCGCTACTATTGATGTTGAGGACGTGAATGTGTTGAGGATCCACAAGTACTTGGGGATGCACCTGGATGACAGACTTGAATAGAGCACCAACACACAGGCTGTGTACAAGGGCCAGAGTAGCCTGTACTTCCCAAGGACACTGTGGTCCTTTGGAGTATGTGGGCCTCTTTTTTACATGTTCTACCAGTCTGTTGTTGCCAGTACAGTCTTCTATATGGTGGTGTGCTGAAGCAATGGCATCAATACTGGTGATGCCAACAGGCTCAATAAACCGATTGGAAAGGCTGACTCTGTAATAGGAGTCAACCTGGATACACTGGAGACTGTGGTAGAACAAAAGACATGCTGGAAAATCCTGGCAATTCTCAACAATGTTTCTCACCCTCTGCATGCCACCTTGGCTGAACAGAGAAGCACTTTCAGCAATAGAGTAAGACAACTGCCCTGTTCCAAAGTGTGCTATATGAGGTCATTCTTACCCTCAGCCACCAGACTATATAATGAGTCAACTGGGAAAGTGATCTTGTAATCTTTGAATTGTAAATCTTGTACATCTTATTTTTAAAGTAAGTTATTTTTGTTCTTTCTTACTTCTCTTCTAATATTTGTATATCTGTGCATTTGGAATGCTACAGTTACACTGTTATTTCCCTTGGGATCAAAGAAGTATGTATGTATCTATCTTGAAGTATCCATGTTCACTGTGGAGATGTTCCAGGGATGAATGGACGGCCAATGAAATGGCATCTGCTGTTGACTTTCACCTGATTTACTGTCTGTTGTTTGCTGTTGGGCAGGCTTGTCCTATTTTGCAGCTTTACCTGATAAGGACTAAACTGTTAAGACATATTAGTTCTGCTCTCACCATGCCTGGCTTGAAGGACAAGACTCTGCTGCTGAAGATGGCTTTCAGCACCTTATACCAAATTTCTCATAATCTACTGTTTAGATTAGAGCAGGGTTCCCAACTATTTTTAAATTTTTTACCATTAACTAAGGGTTCCATGGACCCCAGGTTGGGAACCCCTGGATTAGAATGATGATGATGACAAGAAACACAATGGATGTCCTCTGTGTGTTATGACTGTCTCCACATAAACTGTGTGTTGGTCCTCTCAAAGAATACTTGTAATGTGTTTGCAACAGGTTGATGGTAGAAGGACACTATTAAGTAATTTATTTCTTGAGTTACCTTTCTTGTTACCTGCAGCAGACTGTCTGGCAGGCATGTCCTCCTGGACTTGGCCAGTTTAGTTGGTACTATTGGTGTCAAGCCATTCTTGACAATAGACATTTAATTCTCAATCTAGGTTATATTCTGTACCAACTCAATGCTTCTTCCATGTGTGATTCAGCATGAAGCAGTGTTGATTCAGCTGCCAAGTGTTAATGCCTCATAGTTACCTGCAGGAAACTTTATCATAAGAGCTTCAAAGGAATTTAGAAAGGTTTGTAGCATGGGAAATATATTGCAAGTACAGTTTCAGAAGGATAAATGTCAAGGTATTTACTTCAATGGGAAGGCAGTGAATTATTTAAAGAGACTAGAAAATGTGTATATCCTGCAGCAGATACTGAAAACAAACACACAGGTAAGTATAATAGCCAGAATTGCAATTGGTATCCTGGCCTTCACAGAAAGAGAGTTTAACTAAAGAGTAAGGATATTGTGCTACAATTAAACAGGGTCAGAGGATCATGTACAGTACATTTTGTTCTTTTTACCCAAGGAAGAATATACCTGGCATAGAAAGAATGCAGCAAAAGTTCACTAGACCAATTTCAGGAGTAGCAGGACTTGCTTGTGTTTTGTTTTGATTATTCCTTGTCTGTTTCCACCTATCACCCAAGTGAATTGTCTCCATTTCCCCCACCTGGCTCCATCTGTCCATCATACAATAGGGTATTTTAAGAGCCTCTCAGATGAGTACATGGAGCTTAGAAAAATAAGAGGGCTATGCACTAGGGAAATTCTAGGCAGTTTCTAGAGTAGGTTACATGGTCAGCACAACATTGTGGACTAAAGGGCCTATAACGTGCTATGGATTTCTATGCTCTATGTTCATCCCTCACTTCACCCAGTTCCACTAATCATCTAACAGACCCCCATCTTATCCCTCCTCAACTCTTTATGCTGGCTCTCTTCCCATCACCCTCACTTAGTCCTGATGTACAGTCACATCTTGAAATGCTACTAATCTCTTTGCTGTTCCACCACTGAGTGCTTCCTACAGATTGTTTTTTGATAACCATTTCTAACCTTTCTAAAGACAAGTAAATTCTGTCTCTCAGAATCCCTGCCAATATCCTCTGCACCTTTGACGTAAGGGTCATTGACCCGTAGTTTTCTGGCTTATCCCTGAAGCCCTTATTAAACAAGCAGACATTAGCTATCCTTCAGTCTTACAGTACCTCAGCAGTGGCCTACAAAGATAGAAAGATCTCTCCCAAGGCCCCCAGCAATCTCCTCACTTGCTTCCCGCAGCATCGTAGGGCACACCTGATTAAGACTGGACATTTATCCACCATTATGCATTTCAAGATTTGCCAACACCGCCTTTGTAATGGAGGATAATGTTGATAAAGCTCCAAGACACCACCACTCCTTCTCAACTCACTTGCTTCCGTGTCCATCTTCGCAGTAAATATAGACAAGACGAATTTATTTATGACCCCCACTGCTTTTCATTGTTCTATACAGAAAAGGTGGATGAAATGGAGGGATTGTCTTCGGAGTCTCTGTGGGTGGAGGTTAGGAACTGGAAGGGGTCAATAACTCTACTGGGCGTTTTTCATAGGTCGCCCAATAGTAAAAGGGATATCGAGGAGCAGATAGGGAGACAGATCCTGAAAAGGTGTAATAATAAGAGTTGTCATGGTGGGAGATTTTAATTTCCTAAATATCGATTGGCATCTCCCTAGAGCAAGGGGTTTAGATGGGGTGGAGTTTGTTAGGTGTGTTCAGGAAGGTTTCTTGACACAGTATGTAGATAAGCCTACAAGAGGAGAGACTGTACTTTATTTGGTATTGGGAAATGAACCTGGGCAGGTCAGATCTTTCAGTGGGAAAGCATCTTGGAGATGCTGATCATAATTCTATCTCCTTTACAATAGCATTGGAGAGAGATAGGAACAGACAAGTTAGAAAAGCATTTAATTGGAGTAAGGGGAATTATGAGGCTATCAGGCAGGAAGTTGGAAGCTTAAATTGGGAACAGATGTTCTCAGGGAAAGGTACCAAAGGAATGTGGCAAACGTTCAGGGGATATTTGTGTGGGGTTCTGCATAGGCACGTTCCAATGAGACAGGGAAGTTATGACAGGAACCGTGGTGTACAAAAGCTGTCGTAAATCTCGTCAAGAAGAAAAGCTTACAAAAGGTTCAGAGAGCTAGGTAATGTTAGAGATCTAGAAGATTAAAAGGCTAATAGGAAAGAGCTTAAGAAGGAAATTAGGAGAGCCAGAAGGGGCCATGAGGAGGCCTTGGAGGGCAGGATTAAGGAAAACCCCAAGGCATTCTACAAGTATGTGAAGAGCAAGAGGATAAGATGTGAAAGAATAGGAAGTATCAAGTGTGATAGTGGGAAAGTGTGTGTGGAAATGGAGGAAATAGCAGAGGTACTTAATGAACACTTTACTTCAGTATTCACTATGGAAAAGGATCTTGGTGATTGTAGTGATGACTTGCAGCAGACTGAAAAGCTTGAGCATGTAGATATTAAGCAAGAGGATGTGTTGGAGCTTTTGGAAAGCATCAAGTTGGTTAAGTCGCCAGGACCGGATGAGATGCACCCCAGGCTACTGTAGGAGATGAGGGAGGAGATTGCTGAGCCTCTGGCGATGATCTTTGCATCATTAATGGGGACGGGAGAGGTTATGGAGGATTGGAGGGCTGCGAATGTTGTTCCTTTATTCAAGAAAGGGAGTAGAGATAGCCCAAGAAATTATAGACTAGTGAGTGTTACTTCAGTGGTTAGTAGTTGGTAAATCCTGAGATGCAGGATTTATGAACATTTGGAGAGGTATAATATGATTAGGAATAGTCAATATGGCTTTGTCAAGGGCAGGTCATGCCTTACAAGCCTGATTGAATTTTTTGAGGTTGTGACTAAACACATTGATGAAGGAAGAGCAGTAGATGTAGTGTATATGGATTTCAGCAAGGCATTTGATAAGGTACGCCATGCAAGGCTTATTGAAAAAGTAAGGAGGCATGGGATCCAAGGAGACATTGCTTTGTGGATCCAGAACTGGCTTGCCCACAGAAGGCAAAGAGTGGTTGTAGACAGGTCATATTCTGCATGGAGGTCGGTGACCAGTGGTGTGGTTCAGGGATCTATTCTGGGACCCTTATTCTTTGTGAATTTTATAAATGACCTGGATGAGGAAGCGGAGGGATGGGTTAGTAATTTGCTGATGTTACAAAGGTTGGGATGTTGTGAATAGTGTGGAGGGCTGTCAGAGGTTACAGCGGGACATTGATAGGATGCAAAACTGGGCTGAGAAGTAGCAGATGGAGTTCACCCCAGATAAGTGTGAAGTGGTTCATTCTGGTAGGTCAAATATGATGGCAGAATATAGTATTAATGGTAAGACTCTTGGCAATGTGGAGGATCAGAGGGATCTTGGGGTCCGAGTCCACAGGACGCTCAAAGCAGCTGCGCAGGTTGATACTGTGGTTAAGAAGGCGTATGGTGTACTGGCCTTCATCAATCGTGGAATTGAATTTAAGAGCTGAGAGGAAATGTTGCAGGTATATAGGACACTGGTCAGACCCCACTTGGAGTACTGTGCTCAGTTCTGGTCAGCTTACTATAGGAAGGATGTGGAAACCATAGAAAGGGTGCAGAAGAAATTTACAAGGATGTTGCCTGGATTAGGGAGCATGCCTTATGAAAACAGGTTGAGTGAACTCAGCCTTTTCTCCTTGGAGTGATGGAGGATTAGAGGTGTATGAGATGATGAGAGGCATTGATCGTGTGGACAGTCAGAGGCTTTTTCCCAGGGCTGATATGGCTGCCACAAGAGGACACAGGTTTAAGGTGCTGGGGAGAAGGTACAGAGGAGATGTTAGGGGTAAGTTCTTTTTATGCAGAGAGTGATGAGTGATTGGAATGGACAGCCGGCAACAGTGGTGAAGGTGGATACGATAGGGTCTTTTAAGAGACTTTTGGATAGGCACATGGAGCTTAGAAAAATAGAGGGCTATGGGTAACCCTAGTAATTTCTAAGCTAGGGACATGTTCAGCACAGCTTTGTGGGCCGAAGGGCCTGTGTTGTGCTGTAGGTTTTCTACAAACCCCATTTCCAGAAAAGTTGGGATATTTTCCAAAATGCAATAAAAACAAAATCTGTGATATGTTAATTCACGTGAACCTTTATATAACTGACTAAAGTACAAAGAAAAGATTTTCAATAGTTTTACTGACCAACTTAATTGTATTTTGTAAATATACACAAATTTAGAATTTGATGGCTGCAACACACTCAACAAAAGTTGGGACAGAGGCATGTGTTACATCACCTTTCCTCAACACTTTTTAATTGTTTTGGAACTGAGGATACTAATTGTAGAAGATTTGCAATTGGAAATTTTGTCCATTCTTGCTTGATATAAGACTTCAGCTGCTCAACAGTCCGTGTTCTCCGTTGTCTGATTCTCCTCTTCATGATGTGCCATACATTTTCAATAGGAGATAGATCTGGACTGGCAGCAGGCGAGTCAAACACACGCACTCTGTGTCTACAAAGCCACACTGTTGTAGCCCGTGCAGGATGTGGTCTGGCATTGTCCTGCTGAAATAAGCATGGATGTCCCGGGAAGAGACGTCGCCTTGATGGCAACATATGCCTCACTAAAATCCTAATATGCACCTCAGAGTCAATGGTACCTTCACATACCTGCAACTCACCCATGCCGTGGGCACTGATGCACCCCCATACCATCACAGATGCTGGCTTTTGCACCTTTTGCTGATAACAATCAGGATGGTTGTTTTCATCTTTGGCACGGAGAACTCGACGCCCGTTTTTTTCAGAAAACTAGCTGAAATGTGGACTCATCTGACCACAGCACACGGTTCCACAGTCTTTTGGTACATCTAAGATGGGCTAGGGCCCAGAGAACTCGCCGGTGTTTCTGCATAGAGTTGATGTATGGCTTTCTCCTTGCGTAATACAGTTTCAAGTTGCATTTCTGGATGCAGCGATGGACTGTGTTAAGTGACAATGGTTTTCCGAAATACTCCTGAGCCCAGGTGGCCATAATTGTCACAGTAGCATGAAGGTTTCTTAGGCAGTGCCGCCTGAGGGCTCGAAGATCACGCGCATTCAACAGTGGTTTCCGACCTTGCCCTTTACACACTGAGATGTCTCTGAATTCTCTGAATCTTTTCACAATATTATGTACTGTAGATGTTGAAAGACCTAAATTCTCTGCAATCTTGCATTGGGAAATGTTCCTTTTGAACAATTCTCTCACGAATTTTGGCACAAAGGGGTGAGTCACGACTCATCCTTGCTTGCAAAGACTGAGCCTTTGATGGATGCTACTTTTATACCCAGTCATGATACCTCACCTGCTACCAATTAGCCTGCTTAATGTGGAGTCTTCCAAACCAGTGTTACTTGAATATTCTGTGCACTTTTCAAACTTATTTTAACTCTGTCCCAACTTTTGTTGAGTGTGTTGCAGCCAGCAAATTCTAAATCTGTGTATATTTACAGAATACAATTAAGTTGGTCAGTAAAACTATTGAAAATCTTTTCTTTGTACTTTTGTCAGTTAAATAAAGGTTCACGTGTATTATCACAGATTTTGTTTTTATTGCATTTTGGAAAATATCCCAACTTTTCTGGAAATGGGGTTTGTATGTTTCTATACATAGATCACTACACTGACATCACAGAGACCTACTGTCTTTCTGGCTGCATTTTACTCTGAATATTCTTCCAGAATTGTTTTATCTTGTCTGCCAAGGATATCTCATGCCCCCTTTAGGACCAGTCCTATCTTAGAACACAGAACAGTTCAGCACTGAACAAGCCATTTGCCCCATAATGTTGTATTGACTTTTATCCGACTATAAGATCAAATTAACCCTTCCCTTTCAAATAACCTTCCATCTTTCTTTCATCCATATGCCTATCTAAGAGTTTCTTCTAGCTCTCTTAAGTCCGTTAAGCTCTTTCCTCACTATCTTGTCACTTTCTAGAGACCTGTCTGATCTTTATTCCTAAACCATAAATATGCTTCTTTGTTCTTCTTGACTAGATGCTCTACATCTCTGGTTAACCACAGTTCCTTCACTCAACCACCCTTTCCTTGCCTCAATGGGATAAATCTATCCGGAACACCTTGCAAGCACTCCCTAAGCAACATAGGCATTTCTCCGAGTATATCTGCTCCCCATATCTACATTCATATTGTATCATGTCATATTATGTGGGCGATCATGATCTTGACAATATGTTGTCGGTACATTGTTCTACAGAAGTTGTTTTCCATTGCCTTCTTCAGGGCAGAGTGTCCCCAAACACCACAAGATGGTGTCCCCAGACATTACAGGCAGTCCCCGAGTTATGAATGTCCGACTTACAGACAACTTGTACTCATGAAAGTCCGACTTACGGACAACTCGTACTCATGAAAGTCCGACTTACAGACAACTCGTACTCATGAAAGTCCGACTTACGGACAACTCGTACTCATGAAAGTCCGACTTACGGACAACTCGTACTCATGAAAGTCCGACTTACGGACAACTCGTACTCATGAAAGTCCGACTTACGGACAACTCGTACTCATGAAAGTCCGACTTACAGACAACTCGTACTCATGAAAGTCCGACTTACGGACAACTCGTACTCATGAAAGTCCGACTTACAGACAACTCGTACTCATGAAAGTCCGACTTACGGACAACTCGTACTCATGAAAGTCCGACTTACGGACAACTCGTACTCATGAACAGAGGGAGGAGAACGCCATCCACCAATTTAAGTCGGATCACAACGCCTTCCGCCATTTTAAGTAATTGCCATTAACACTGTGTTGAGTGTGTAACTTTGTATTTGGCTTAAATATTTCTTAGCAAGATTCACCCTGCCCTTCCAGTCAGCACCACCCCCACTTGTCCCATTTAACCTTTCTCAGTGCGGGTGGACTTTAGGACCTGGAGCAGCACAGGACCCACTGCCCGCGGCTGCTGCTGTATGTTTTTTATTAAGTGCGATTGTGAACAATAGCCAGATCAGAAATGCTGATCAAGTCAACTAGTTCCTAAAGAGAACTCTGATAGGCCAATACGGCTGCTCAGCAATAGAACATAAAATCCGCAGTTTTCTGTTCCATTGACAGAAAATGATTGTGATTGAAAATAAAGTGGAAATAATAAAGCGATTGGAAAGAGGTGAAACACCATTGGTCATTGCAAAAGCTTTAGGCTACCGTCGGTTGACGATCAGAACAACTTTAAAGGATACAGGTAAAGGATGAAGTGAGAATAATGGAGCATGTGAAAGGCCCTGCCGCGATGAAAGCTACAATTATTACTAAGCAACGCAGTGGTTTAATTATTGAATTACATATGCTTCTTAAGTGTTTTATATGCATAGAAAGGTAAAATATATACTATATACTAAGACAAACATTTGACTAACTGATGCTAAATAATACCAGATATACCTGTTCCGACTTACGTACAAATCCGACTTAAAGACGGACTCAGGAACAGAACTTGTTCGTAACTCGGGGACTGCCTGTATCAATACTCTTCAGAGATTGTCTGCCTGGCATTAGTAGTTGCATAACCAGGACCTCTGATATGAAACAACTGCTCATACCTGCTCCCATGTCTTCACGTGTCTCTGATCAGGGGGCTGAGCAGCTGCTACACCTTGCCCAAGGGTGACCTGCATGTTACCAGAGGGAAGGAATGCTTTATACCTCCTTCAGTAAAGACCCATCTCTACCCTGCCATCCAACACTAATAGTATATTTATCCTCACCCAATTAAATACTTTCTCATACAATCTGCTCTTATCCTCATCTTTATTCAAGACTATGCTAAAGGTCAGGGAGTTGTGGTCAACGTCAACAAAATGCTCACACACCAAGAGTTCTGTCACCTGACCTGTAGTATGTTCTCTCCTCTAGTCGGTTTGTCTGCACACAGTATTCTTAACACATTCTGCTTAATATTTAACACAAACCTTTTGTATCAAGGAGAAGCCAATCAATTAAGGAAGTTGATGTCCTCATGACAACAACTGTGTTATTTTTCTACTTTCCAAAATCTGTCTCCCAATCTGCTCCTCGGTGTCTCTGTTGCTGTTTGGGGAGATGGGGGAAATTGTATAGAATACTCCCAATAGAATGATTGCTCCCTTCTTGTTTCTGACTTCCACCCACACTGACTCAGTAGACAATCCCTCCACATTTTCCCTTGGACCATGGTGCACAACACAGTACATATAACGCACACGCAGGTCACATAAATATTGCTGAAGGGTAAAGAGAGACCCTGCTGATCCTGTCAGCAGTCCTTGTAGTCCTTTGTAGGAACTTCTGGTCAGAAGCCTTGCAATTCCCATACATGACAGTGATGCAGTTGGTCCGGACACGCTCAGTGGTTCTCTTTTAAAAACTGGTTAAAATGGGGGAAGGAGCTTTACGGGCCTCTATCTCCCCGGATGCTGCTATTTTTGTTGACTAAAGAGGTTGTGTTGAGGGACCAGGTAAGATCACCCGTTATGTGCATTTCCCAGAAAATTGGTGCTCCTAATTCTCTCCATGGAGTTGTCATGTACATGCAGTGAGTAATGGTCAGCCTGCACCTTCCTAAAAGCACAATCATCTTTGGTCCACATTGAGAGTCAAACTGACCTGATAAGCCTTGTACATAAGACCAGATTATTCTGGATTGCTCAAAGCTGCTCACTTCACTCCTTCGATAATATAAATCAAGTTCCAGCAAACTGTTCTCAAAGGAATGCACGTAAAGTATGCAGTATACAGAAATGGAAATCATGTCGCAGTGCAAGGATGATTCATACCCAGAAATGCCTGATCAAATATCCTCAGCGATGCAAAACACAGAAATAGTGGTTACTGCATTTCACTCTGCAAAAGAGAAATCAATTTAAAATTCTATCACCAGGCAAATGAACTCTAGGAGGGAGTTTACAATTTGAAATGGAGGTACATTTTTGTGAGGAAAATCCCTGTAAGTGATTGAAATCTGATATAAAAACAACAGAAATAACACAACTGTTACTTATGTGTTACTTTTATCTGAAGAAGAAAACAACTCCAAGACACAAGGGAGCAACCAAACAAAATAATGCTGCTGAGCAAAATAAGGACGTGCAGTATTAGGGCAGGTGGCTAAAGTCTTGGTCAAAGAAATAAGCTTTAAAGAAAGATATAAAGTAAAATAAGGAGGGGTGGGGATATTGTTCTGAACATAAGTTCAGAACTTTTGAATCTGCTGATAAAAATATTCAATAGGACAGTCATATTTATAGAAAGAAAAGCAGTGAAGATTTCAGGTGTAACTCTCACCAGAGTACAAAAGAAAACTAAATATAAAAGGAGTATTGAAATTTGAGAACGAATAAACAGTTTTTTGGTGTCTTAAACATCTGAAAAGGAATGCAAATAATTATGTGGTGAATATTAGAGACAAATTGACATGCAATCTGAGAAAAAAATCTGTGAGGTTTACTAATAACTGGTATAAAATTTGAAAAAAAAACATTAGATTAAGGGCAAGATGGAAGCACGTGTGGATGCAGAACCCACCCTGGGCTCTATCAAAGGTGTACGTCTCTCAATTCTATGTTGAATACTAAGAATATCAAGTATTGCAGGAATATTCCATCAGCAGGTTGCTCGATAGCGAAAGAACTGGACTTACTGTGCACCGTTGATGTGTTGTCACTTGGATTTGTTGCAAACCATTGTGCTAAGAAGGTGCACGTAAAAACAAAGGGAGTGTGTGATTGTCCTGAACATTTTCCTTTGTGATTGCAAGACCTGTTGGTCAGCGGTAACACAGGCTACTGCAAGTCTGGTTCACTGGTTCATTGGCGAGACCGACAGTGGTGGAGCTGCATTGCCTCAGTTGTGCTGAGGGCTAGGCTGAGGCCAAAGGGTCGCCTGTTGCAATGCCCAGGGGAGGAGAGCCGAGCTAAGGCTGAGTGGGAGAAAGCAAGGCTCTCTACTGGGTGGGCAGCGCCCAACCCATGCTAGGGTTAGGCGCTGGACACTCCTGTTGGTGCTGCCTTCTGGCAATCGCTCAGTGGAAAATAAGCTGGACCAGGATAATCTACAGTCATGTTGCTCAGAGACTTGGGCTACTTACATTTTTTCTGAAATCATCACCATATGTGCAGTCTGTTGTTGGTAATTTGTCTTGCACCTTGGCCCTGTTTTGATTGGCTGTATTCATGTCCGATAATTACACTTGAACTTGATAATGGGAAGATAGGCTAAGGTAAGTATCAGAAAAAGCTCCTCAATCTACTCAAATCTCCCAGTATTATGCTTGATCCTGCAGCTCAATCTTTTTCAAACATACATTTAAGTACTCTTTTCTCACCTCTACAAAAAACCTCAGATCTGTGAAACACCATTTCCCAAACATAAAGCCCACTTGCTGCCTGTCCGTTGTCAACACTAAATCAGTCCTTGCTTTTCCAAATACATATAGATCTTGTTTCTAAGAATCCCTACCGAACTTTCCACTAATGGAAGATTCAACAGCCTATAGTTCCCTGCCCAATCCCTGTTGCCCCTTTTAAACACAGACACAATATTAGCTAAGCTCTGGACTTGTGAGACCGCACCTGTGGCAAATCATGATGAAAATAGCTCTACAAGGTCTTCTGCAATTTCTTCACTCTGCTTTCCTTCAATGTTATTGGATATTCTTGGTTATGTTGGGTATTCATCCAGCTTAATATATTTAAGACAATTATAACCTTCTTTTGTAATGTTCTTAACCATCAATATTTATTTTCCTTAATTCCTCAGCTTCTCCCAGGTAAATACCGATGGAAAGTACTTAAGACCTTGTCCATCTGTTGTGGCTCCATCCACGGAAACAACCACGTTGATTCTTAAGGAGATCTATCCTCTCCCTTGTTACCCTTTTGCACTTAGTAGTCTTATAGAATATTTAGAATTTCTATTAACCTTATCTGCTCCAGCTGTCTCAAATCCTCTTTAGTCTCCTCTGCTCCAGAATTCCCCTTTATACGTAGCATAAATCTAACATACTTTTTTTACCTTCAATAAACCTACTCCTGCCAGTTTTCGCTTTAACAGCTACACGCTAGCCTTCTAAACTCTGCACATCTCACTCTTAAAAGTCTCCCACTTACTAGACAACCCACAAACAGCCACTCTCAATCAAACTTTCAAGTATCTACCCAATGCCTATCGTTAGTTTTGCCCCAGTTTAGGATTTCAATTTCTTCCCACAATAGTTTAAAACAGTTGAATTATGAACACGTGCCTCTATAAATGATTTACCCCAGCCATATCCAACCTGAACAGGCACTAAAGCAACTGCAGAGATATTGCACATCCCCTCCACGATCGTCCAGCTCCCCGGACCGGGGCCTCCCAGCTGACTTCTCCCTCCTCTGGCCGCCATCAACTCTCACGAGCTTTCGCTCCTCCGCGGGGAGGAGCCGAGGTGACGCAGCGGGTCTCGGAACAGCCTTTCGGTCTGGACGGGAGCGCGCGCCAGTGGCGACGTGCGTGCACGCACACGGGCGAGGCTTCGCTGTCGGAGAGCCCGGCTGGCGCGTTCCGGTGGAGACTTGGGCGGTTGCGGCTGACAGTTCAACCCCTCCCTCCCCCTCCCGGGATGTAAATGGCGTCTGATAACAGTGACGCCGAGGAATTCTATGACGCGGCAGAGGAGGTTAACCCTGTCCCGTCGCCGGTTGCGTAAGTGATGGGGGCTAGTGGGGGCTGCGCGGGTTAACGGGGGAGGCCCGAGTGCGGTGAACCCGTGGCTGTGGAATTACTTCACCGCAAGCCAGCGTCCTCGCTCCCTCCCTCCCTCCCCAACCTTCAGTACGTTACCACCTCCGCACCCCCGACCGATACTCCGTGTCCTTCGGCATACTTTCCTCTGCCTGGCATCCTGGCAACTTATTACCCCTCCCCGCCCCCACTGTCCTGTGCCCTAGAGGCTCCTACCCCATTGAACCTCCCTTTGGAATTTCTCTCTCCCGCTGTCTTGCATTCTAGTTAAACCCCCCCATTCCCCCGTCTGCCCTGCCTCCTGATAGCCCACCCCACTCAATCCCCCTCCACTGACCAGTAACTCCTTCCACCACTCATTCTCCCTCACCACCACACGCCCCAGCTCATTTTCACTTGCTGCCACAACCACCCATTCCCTCACTTGACGTAAATACGGCCCATTCTCTCAAGCAACAACACACTCTTGTTCAATGTGCAATGAGCTTTGCAGTTTTTGCTATGCTCTGCTTTATGATTGTCACATGCTGAACAGCTTGTTTTGTATGCTGTTCATACAGGTAATTTCATTACATAGTGCGTTGAGATAGTACAAGGTAAAACACTAACAAATACAGACTCAAGTGTAGATTATTACGAGGTAGATTGTGAGGTCAAGAGTCCTTCTTATCATCCTAGGGAACCATTCAAAACAGTGGGGTAGCAGCCGTTCTTAAGTCTGGTGGTGTGTACTTCCAGGACTTTGTATCTTCTGCCCAAGGAAGAGGGGAGAATAGAGAATGACCATGGAGGGTGATTTATAACATTATAAATTAAAAAGACATGTTCAGTGAGCATTGTCTTATGAAGAGTGACAAAATTAGTAAAGATATTTAACATGGCAGCTGCACCAGTAAAAAATTGTTTTCAGAGCATTATTCATGTTGTCTCTGTAAATTTTCTGTTTCTTTATGTGTATGCTTTATTTCTAAACTGTAGCTGATCCTTATTTGAACAGTTTTGCTGATCTGTCACTTGAGAATTTGTGTTTCTCTGTGGATAACTCAGAACAGGCAAGGAGGAATTTAAATTAGCAGAAGCCATGAGGTGATCATAGCCCTGTAGAAGTGCTGCAGTTAGCTCAGTACTTTTCAGTTGGAGTGATGTTGCCCAGGGCTTCTGTTATCTAGCAGTTTCCATGAAGAGATTCTTGGATGTCAACAGCTTTATAGGGTCAGGCTTTATGGTAGAACAGTTTGTGTTTGTGCAAATTGATCAATACAGTTTGAGAGAGGGGCTACCTGGCATTGTAACCCATCGTGTTAATTGTTGGAAGGGGAGAGGTTAAATGGCATGGTGGCAGAGAAGTACAAAGTGCGCAACAATAAAAACTTGTTTGTTACCAAAAATGTACTGATCACTGGTACCTAACATTTATAATTGCATCAGTCTTTACATCAAGGTTGAGTACAGAGATTTTGAAAAAAACCTCCTGATTCATGTTAAAGAACTCAAGTATTCCTCTGTATTTTTATAGCAGAAGAAAATGAGACTTTGCCAGAAAGTATGGAAATTGCAGTCAGTTATTTCTTAGGTAACTGGTTATGATTTCCATACTTTAGTTGAGCACAGTCGCATAATTGATAGAAAGTGATAGCTTTAAAGGTGAAATGGAATTATGCTGTTGTCATTTAAAAGAAGTAAGTGACCTGTGATGGCAAAATACACGAGTGGTAGAAAACAAATTGCTATTAATGGAACACATTTAGATATATTCATGGTGGCAGAAGGTTGTGGAAGTATTTGCAGGGTAGTACTAGTGGTAAGCCAGAGTGAAGTATTTGTCACACAATGATATTTTTTGTGTGGTGCAGTGACATTTATCAGCATGAGCTCTATTTGAGCATGAAGAGCTGACTTTGATGTGGGTCCACAGTAGGGGTTTGTTGCCCAAGAAGCATATGTGTTCTGTTGCAGTAGTTGAGCCTGTCAGAGGACTTGTTATAAACTGAGGTAGGAAGTCGCTGCTTCTATGAGAGGTAAATTGGATTTCTTGTTTTGCAAACAATGCATATTTAATTAACTGATTAATCCTTAGTCTGGGAACTGTTGGTCCAATATGTGAAAAAATATTTTTTGCTTAAGTTATTTCAGTTACTTTGGCCTGTGCTTAGGAGAGTGAAACCATGTTGCAATTGCCCTTTTTTTTGTTGCCTGTAGTACATAATACATGTGTGAACAGAATAACCTGGCTCCTGTCCTTATCATTTGAATTAATACTTAAAAAATAGGCTCTTTGTGCAAGTACTCTTTTTAATTGGATTATTGGCCTGTATTGTAAGGAACTGGAAAATAGATGTCATGGTTGGTCCTTGAAGTACCTGGCTACTTTAAACACATGTTTGAAAGCTTTCATTATGATAAGTGAAATTCTATAAAGTTCTGAGGTAGAATTTGTACATGAAGACTGATTTGGGTTCACAGCAAGGTGACATAAGGTAGGATACAACTACAGTTAAGATGGAATACTTGAGATAGGGTTGACTTGGTTTTAGCTGAATCTGGAGCAGTATTAATTTGTAGAAATGAGCCAGATGTACA